>NC_140579.1:287510757-288063257 GCF_964204655.1 Triturus cristatus
TTGCTCTGTCGCCGAAGCTCCTGCCCACTGAGATCACTCACCAGACTTCTCAATTATGCGGTGATCAACCCTGAGGTGATGGGACCGGTTGGCTTCCCCTGTAAACAGACACCCCTTGCGGCACCAGACCTAAGCCCCGCCGCAAAACTGGATTCCCGGACGGAGGAGCCTGCACGGCACCCGCTGCCCCACAACGTGGCGGAATGTCCCCCCTCCAAAGCCTATACCCGCGCACAACTACTCCCCCATCCAAAAACCTTGTCGGCAACGGAATCCCCGGAGCCCCCACATGGGCCAAGGCATAGGCCAAGGCCTTGTCCCCCACCGCTCTAGGAACCACAAGCCCCGGGGGGTAGGGGGTTGCGCGGCCCTGCAGGAGACAGACCCAGTCGGGCCATGGGCACCTCTACCGCGTGGGCAGGGGCCTCCCGGCAACGCTGCTGGCTAGGGGCCCAGCTTGACCCCCCTCACCGGAGGGGGAGAGCCTCTACCACCACCACCCGTGGAGCCGAGAGCTGCCCAAACCTCCCCCCGTCCCGCGGGCTGCAGCCGGGCCGTTCAGCCCAAGGTGCTACCCGGGACTGGGGGAGAGGGGGAGTATGCACTCACCGCACTGGAGAGGCAGCAGCTCAGGGACATGAGCAAAACGGCGTCAGGGTAGAGGGAAAAGAGGGCGCCCAGTGGGCGGGGAGAGGTATATGTACCTCACCCCCCACCCCCTCTACCCGGAAGTGACGCAGCACGTTAGACCCTTGAGGGTCCTAGCCACTGGGAGGCTGCCTCCTGTGCCTCTTGTGGCACTCCGCCCTCTCCTTCGTGGACCCCGGGCAGCGGGCAAAATGGTCACATGAGCATGTACCAGCACTCTACCGTGACCATTTTCCAGTGAGCAGCCCCTGCTTTAAACGTGACGCGTGGCGCCAACCTCCACACTGCAGGGTGGCAGAAGCAAAGAGAATCCCTGCAAAGGGAACTGTTCGCTGTGGCTTCTCCTTCCTTCTTTGCCAACTGCACCTGTGAGCGCCCTCGTTCCCAGCAAAGAGAGGAGCATCAATTTCCAGTCAGGACCAAGGGAGGAATACGGAATATGATGCCGAGGAGGCCATCATGTCCCCTGCAGGTGGCCGCCACTCGGTAGCAGGACCAGCCTTTGTCTCAAACTGGAAGTGAGGTGTGGGTGTATTAAGGGGAAAAGGGGCAATGTCAGAAACTTAAGGAAAGGAACAGGAGGTGACTACAGCAGCCACCTATGTCAGACAGAAAATACCGGCTATGTTTGTCTTTACGTCTTCTTATTGTGGAACAGCCAAGAGCTTGGAGGTGAAAACCAATTCTTGTAAAATTTTCAGGACTGTTTTATTAAATGACAGTTATCCCTGTCTGTTTTGTTAAGCATCCTCAAACATTTAGACAGCCATCGAAGACGTTTTAATAGATTTCTTCATCTAGTTGCAGGTTTATGTCTCGGTAGGGAAAAAATATCGGGTTTCTCTAGTTTTCCCAATATTTTTACAGGCCCATATCTAAAAATTCAGCAAAAACTGCCAGGTGGCTACCTTGGCGCTGGCGCGTGTCATTCTTGTGGATTAAATTAGATGGGTGGTGGCAATCCTGCTGATGAGATCAGGAGACTGGCATCGATTCTCCCTGATGCAGTGACATCAGGTGAATGGCTTTTTTCCTCTTCCTGGTGTAGTGAAATGAAGAGTCTGGCTCCTATTTTCCCTGGTGCAATAGGATACTCACCTTAGGAAGGTCAGCAGTTTCTACCAAGATCGGTATGTGATGTGCAGGTCTCACATTCAAGTCCTGGTGAGGATGTTCCAGGGGTTAATACTTCCAAGGTTGATAGACTAGACATCAATTTTGAATCAGTGCTAAGAATTTGATATAATACCATTTTATGTAAAGAGTTTAGTGAAAGCGGTATGAAATAACTGATTTTTTGGTGGGGTATGGAAAGGTCCTTCCTTTGTCACAGGCCCAGGGAGTAACATAGAAATAGGTGCTGTGGGTTAAGCAGAGAGCTGACTTGCTGAATCCCATGAAAAACTCAGGGAGTGTGGACTCTGCGCAGGTTTAGGGCAACTCCTCTGTTATCTGCTTTACATGGCACAGCAGGCACATAGCTAGAATCTGTTGGACCTCCACATTCTAAAAAGAGATGTAAAGGTATCTCATCCAGGTGGTGCAAATCTTAAACATACATTAAGAACAGTAAAGAGCACTGTTTTGGGGTTGAAACCAGTAAGAAAAAGTGAAAGGTACTGGGGACTCTGATCTCAGATTTGCATTCTCACAGTGGCGAGCATCTGCTGTGTGTTTGTGGAATCCATGTGTGGCACAGTACTTTTTTTCTTTTTTTTATATATTTGTTAATTAAGTTTAGCAAACAAGAAAACACGACAAGCAAAGTCAAACCACAAATGAAATGAAAATAAATCAGTCACAGTGTACATATACAAAATTCAGGAAACATGCCTTATATCAGAGCACAGGTTCACGGGGCTGTACATTATTGGGGCGCAAGCATCCCAAGGAATTCTTATACAATCATTGTTGGGGAAACATAATGACAAAACTCTAAACTCCTTGTAGAAGGCAACAGTTAAGCCATCTGGCCCAGGAGCACTCCCGGCTCACATGGACTGCAGTGCGTCGTGAATTTCCCATGCCTCGAGTGACCTCATGAAATATTCTCTGTGTTCATCAACCAACCAAGGGAGTTTTATATGTTCCAGGTAGTCCAGAGCTACGTCGCTCCCTCCTATCAGTCTGGTTTGATAAAGTTTGGAGTAATAGTCTCTAAATCTATAATCAATGGCCTCGGGGTCGCGCAGTACCTCGCTGGTGGCTGCACGAAGTTCTGTGACTCAAGTCGCCTCCTGTCTACCCCTCAAAACAGCCGCAAGTGTAGCACCCGGGCGCTCACCTTTCCCGTAAGTTTTAGCTACGGTGTATTTCCCCAGAAACTTGATTTCTCTATCGGCAGACTCAAGATATCCATCCAGGGTAGGCTTTAGTTCTTCCGCCACCTGGTCGGCTCCGACCTCTAGGGCCTCCTGCTTGAGGGCAGCTAGTTTCTTTGCCACAGCTACCAGGTAGTCCCTGATGGAGCAGAGCACCCCATAGTGTTTAGTCATAGCATTCCCTCTAATGTAGACCTTAAAGGCCTCCCACGTCAGAGCGAATAGAGGAACAGAACCAATATTAGCGTCAAAGAAGATCTCGATGGCTTCCGCCATTTCGGTCTTCAACGCATTATCTAGTAGAGCTTAGGGCGGAAACCCCCAGGTAATAGGTGCTGGCTTTTTTGATGGGGTGTCGAAGTTTAACTGGACAGGAGAATGGTCTGAGTATGAGCGTGGGTAAACCTCACACCTGCAAGCCGCAGAGAGAAGGAAACCAGTAACGAACCAGTAATCAATCCTAGTACACAGGTTGTGCGGACAGGTTAGTGTGTGAAACCCCCCTGTCCAATATTTCTGGAGCGCCAGACATCTACCATGTTTAGTTCTATGATTGCATCCTCTACAGCTTTAGCCAATCACGATTGTCACCGCACCGGGCCCCAGGAGTCAAAAGCAGGATTAAGGGTACAATTAAAATCACCTCCCTAAACCATCGGAAGCGATGCCCATCATCGCAAGCGCGCTAGGACCTCTCTAAAAAATTGCAGGTTATCAAAATTGGGCCATATACATTAATAATAATGAATTCCATTCCCTTCCCCTTAATCTTGGAAATTGCATATCTACCCTCCCTACCCGTCTCTAAAGCCTCAAGGGAAATACCGCTTCTAGGGTTGATCCATGTGAGCACCCCTCGAGCATGCATGGAGAAACCTACAGCGTGAAAGGCACCATGCAGACGTCTGTGAGTCAGCATTTGTGAGTCAGTGGGTAAATGAGTCTCCTGCAGGAGTGCAACGTCTATACTTTGTTGAAGTAGGCAATCACTTTCCTGGTTTTCCGAGAATCGTTTAGGCCCCTAATATTCCAGGTTAAGAGCTTCAGTCTATCGCCCTAGTGTCAACATAAGGGATTGTTTCAGCAGGAATGTCACTCCCATGTCTAGATAGAGATACCCTCCAGCACCCCGCCCCGCCTCGAGGCACCCCTGTTGAAATGGATGATCGCAAGGTACACTCTGTGACTGAAAAAAGACCATATAAAAACAAACATGTCTTGAATTACCCACCCACCACCCACACCATGTAAACCCCAATATAGCATAGATGACACCCTCTCACCCCCCACCCTGCATAAAGATCATGAACCAGCAAAAACAGTACGGTGAGTAACACACAGGGCGGCTGTTACCTTACCACCGCAAAGAACACTACGAAAACAGAAACATAGTAATGCCATCAAATGCACATCTGGTACATCCATGCATAACAATGACAAAGCTGTCCTTATATCTCTAGTAGTCACTCCCACCGTCCATGCTTACATGATGGAGTATCTGCCATCTGGGCTCACAGGCCAGACGATTTAACAAGTCCCTACCCCATCAAACAACATGCTAATTGAACAATGCTTGCGATACACTGGCTTCGTGACTCAGGAAGAACAAGAACAAAGAGTCCGACTCGAGATTCAAGGGTGGGGGGAAAGGGTAGGGTTGAACCTGGCGCCTCTATGAGTCCTAAGCAAAAGGTGTGTAGTGAAGGGGAGAAGTGTGGCTCAATGATTAGAGCGGCAGACCCTGATGCAGAGGTCTAGCCCGGGACCAGGGTTCAATTCCCCACCTCGGTGGGTCTTGGGCTCAAAAATTCCACGGACCTGATAATTCTTGCCTCGGTGCCTATTCCAATCATGGAGTGCAACTCTGGGCAATAGCTTGCTTAATCTCCATAACGGCCCCCACAATGCTAAGGATGCCTGGCCTCCACCTTGGGGGTGCCCAGGAGTGGACGCCTCACAGGGAAAGCCAGGATGGGTTCCACAGCGGTATTCGTACAAGCGCCTTGAGACCCTTGCAGGTGAGTAGTGCGCTATACAAGTATCAAATTTTATTTATTTTTAAGGTCGTGCTATTCCTCTTCTCCTGCTGCACCACCAGCTACCTCATCCAGTCCCTCGGTTTCTTGGCTTCGCCCGTCATCTTGAAAAAATCCTTCAAGGCTTTCTGTAGCGATTTAGGGTCGAGGAAGATTCTGGATTGGCCGTTCATATTGACTCTCAGCCTGGTGGGGTAGAGCATGGCATAATCAAGGTTTTGATCCCGTAGGCGCTATTTCAGAGAAACAAATTGACGTCTGGCTTTCTGCACCTTAATAGTAAAGTCCTGGAACAGTGAAATTGTGGAACCCTCGTACTGCAGGACTTGTTTTATTCTTGCTTGCTTCAGGGCCGTATCCCTATCCCTGTAATTTAGTAGTTTCGGAATCACAAATATTTCCGAGAAAGTTCCTCGATCTAGAAGTGTGACCAGCAGCTTTTTAATGAACACTTCTATATTGCCGACTGATGTGGATTCTGGCAGCCCCGTGATTTGTATATTGCTTCTCCTAGATCTAGCCTCTAAATCTTCTGCCTTCTCCTGCAGTGCCGTTAATGTTTTTGCTTACTGCTTTAGGGCTGTGTCAAACTCTGACTACGCTTCCTCCACTTCAGACACTCTCCTCTCGGTAATGTCAATATGTTCAGCATGTTTATCAAGGCGCTCCGACATTGTTGTAATTTAGTCAAGATTGTTCTTTATAGAATTTTAGTATGTCATAGAATGTTGAATGTTGGAAGACATTGTAGAAGGGAGCTGAGGTGGAGAGCAGACCGTTGATGCTGATTCTCTGCGATTTCTCTTGAATAAACCATGTTTTATACTCTTCCATGGTGAGAACTGACTATTTCTACACTGGCGACGATGGACTTACTTGCTTGATTGGGGACAAGCAAATTTCAGCATCAATTCCCCTGAGGACACTTTGACTGGCCCACGACCACCGAGCCTTAGCAACGTTTTTTGGGGGGAAAACTACTTGGCTACTTCAGTTTTTTTGGCCCTTACCACGGATGGAACTCACCAAGTATTAAATCTTATTTCCTAGAATTCGGAGACACGCTCAAGTCATTAATCAATAGTAAGTACTGCCCGGGAATATTCTTTACTGGATTGTGGACTGTATTGTGGATTGTATTGCCTTGTATGAATCTTAACGGAGACCTCTTTTAATCGTGAGCGCATTAATTAACTATCAACTTATTTTTACCTACCATCATCAGCCTTTCAGGCAACGACCGCTGTTCGCATTATTTGAACGTCGGCACCGTTCTGTTCCGTATCCTTGGAGCTGACTTGCGATCATTCTGCGCGCTCCTCTGATTACGTGCAGCGCATCTACGTGGGTGTCATCACGTTTGGGGGCACGTGGCGCGACCTTACGCAGCCGCCATTTTAATTAAGGGAAAGAAACCCAAGCATCGAAAAACACGATCTTCAGTGTATTATTGGAACGCTTTGCTGCATAAGTCTCCGGAGGCAACTTACTACTTCCAACTGGTATTTCTTTGCTCTACATTATTTATAAACACTAACTTTGACTCTTGCTGACCACGGTGACTACTTTACTTATTTTGACTTATTATGTTAATTTTTTTTATTTTTGTTGTTGTTTTGCTGCTAAGTAACAGTTCTGCTTTTCTCCACTTCTAGACTACGGTGACTACTTTTATTGTTTTGAATTATTTATTTTTTTGGATGTATACATGAACATTGTTACCAAGTGTTGGACTTGGCCCTTCTGGCAAGTTCAGCCCCAAAATGTTTGCATTTGTCCTAGCCTTTCCCTATGTTGTGTAAGTGGTTTTAGGCCTCTAGGCGCTTTTACACTGTGTCCCAGTGGAAAGTGCATGAGCTCTGTGTTACATTGAGTGAGACTGACCTGCCCTCCCATAGGAATGCATGGGGAATGTGTGTGTCATGGTAGTTCCTGATGCGTGGGGAGTGCAGGGTCGAGTTAGGTATGTGCGAACTTGTGCGATTGAATGCTGCGCAATGATGTGTGCGGCGTTACTGTGTCTAGTGTAGAAGTGCCACTTCTAGAAGCTGGCATGTCTGTGTAATAAATGTGAAGTGACTGCCTGGCTTGTGATTGGCTGGTGTGCCTGGCTCCAGGAATCAGGATGGGTCTGCCCCGGTGGTGAATAAAGAGATCTGCATGCTGATGGCAGGGAGGAGTACACCTGGGACCTGAATAGGGCTGGGCCTTCCCTACACAATGCTGGCCCTGTGGTGCGACTGATGTCCCTAGCCTGTCCAGTGAATGGGGAGAGGGGCTGAACACAACAGGGTGCTCCAAAACCAGTTGCATCTGGTTTTTCCCTTAACCCTGCAGCCTGAGACAAAGGATTTTGTGTATAAAAAGGGGCTGTGACCCCATGTAAAATGTTCTGCTGATCCTAACTGGAGGGGGGCCTGCTGCTGGGCGCCAGGAGGACCGCCACTGGGGACTGCCTCCCTGCCTGGAGGGCCCTGTGAGCTGGCCCCTGGGCCCAGCCCTTGCCCCCCTGCCTTCCTAAGGACTTTGTTCCTGGACCTTGCCTTCAGTTGGGGAGAGCTTTTTACTTTTAACCCTGGACTGTGTGCAGTTGCTTTTATTCCCTAAAAACGCTTTGCTTAGCGCTGTGCTTCGTGAGCAGTTCACGAATTCCCCGAGGGGTGGAGGATTCCCCCGTGCTCCGAGGAAAAGCGGGAGCCCACCCCGCGTTATGCCGCATCATTAACTTATTTAAATTGCGGGTGCCCACCCCGCATACTAGTGCCCGTCGCGGGTGCCCACCCCGCTTATTCCTTTATTTAAATTGCGGGTGCCCACCCCGCATACTAGTGCCGGTGGCGGGAGCCCACCCCGCTCTTTTCTTTATCTAAGAAACGGGAGCCTACCCCGTATTGACACCTCATCGCCGAGACCGAAGGAAAATCACCGCCCCGAGCCGCGCATTGAAGTCCCTCCGGGCCGCTGCCCAGCGTGACCCGGAAGGCAGGGACTCCGTGGGCGGGGCTTCCAGGAAGGGAAGCCCCGCGAGAGGAGAGTCCGCACCGGGACAGTCGAAAGAAGACGGGAGAGGACGGGAGCCTACCCCGCCTCCCCGAGTGCCCCTGCAGAGTCCCGGGTCCCAGGAGGGGGCCCGGGTGAATACGAAGACACCGTCGCCACCAGCGAGGCTCTCCAAAGAGAGGGAGAGCCCCGCCCGCTACACCGGGGGAAGCAGAGTGCCAGTCCCCCTCCAGAGCCCGGGAGCGGTCCTGCGATCCGCCCGGGTTGTACGGAGCCTTGAAGGCTCCTCACTGAAGTCCAATCGTCCTGCCCGCGCCGCAGGAGAAGTACTGCCGCCGCCTTCACAATGAGGAACCTTCCCCCCGCTAAGAGCCCTGAGCTGAGACGGCTGGGGGGGGGAGGGAGGTTATGTACTTTGTTAGTGCCGACCTCTGCACCGTAAGCGCAGTGGTGCTGAGTGGTCCCGCCAGGGAGCGGGCCACTCCAACGACGGGGCCTAATTGTTTATAGAGCCAGAGGTGCTCCACCGAAGGGGGCATTATTATTCAAGAGCCCAGAGAGGCTCCAACGTTTGGGGGGGGCATGTTTATTGCCAGAGCCTGTGCGTGGCTCCTCCGATGGCCATAATTGTCTTAGGCCGGCCCAGAGGGGCCCACGCTTTTCTTTGAGTATTTCAGGAGCCAGTGCGCTCCATGGGGGCATGATTATTTACAGAGCCCCGTATGGCTCCAACGCGCTGCATCTTTGTTCTGAAGGCACAGTGGTGCCAGGCCTTATCTGATTCACAGCTGCCCAGCACTTAGTGGGTAGCTGCAACGTTTATTTTGTGCCCCGGCGCGCTTTTCCTTGGCTGCCTGAGCAGCCCAGCCCTGACATCTTGGACAAAGGGCGTTTGAGCCCCTGAAAGGCCAAGTTGGCCTGGGGACAGTTTCCCTGTGTTGTGCCCTCACCTGGGGTACGTGGTTATTTCTACATGTGTACGTTTGCGTAATGTGCATTGCCTTTATGCTTAATTCTATTTCTTAAATGTGTCTATGCTTAGGAGATTGTTTTCCTAGTATAGGTTATGCTAATGAGGTCAGGGTTCCCTGCGTGATATATGCCTAAGGTGTTTAGGATTGCGTAGGGTGTACTTACCTTTTACCAGTGGTTACTGGTTGTGTTCTACAATGATTATTTGGTGCTACAATTATTCTATGTTCTAAAAGTGCTATTTCTACAGAGTACTAGTTCTACCAAGTGCTTATTTCTGACAATGGTCCATTTGGCCCGGCCCTGTGTAAATAGTCCCCTGTAAATTGTGCCCAGTGCCCGTTGGCACAGTGTAAATTGTGTGAATATTATCTAATGTGTTTTGGTATAATACAAAGGCTATTTTGATATATAACCTTGTGTGGAGTTTCTTTTGTGGTGGGCCTTGGGTGTTATTGCTGGGTGCGCGCCCAAACGCTTTACACATTGCCTCCGGGATAAGCCTGACTGCTCGTGCCAAGCTACCAAGGGGGTGAGCAGGGGTTATCTTTGGCGTGTAACTCCCCAGCCCTGACTTAGAGTGGTGGTTTCTGCCTGGCCTTGGCGCAAGCCCTAGCCAACCAGAAATCCCATTTCTAACACCATTACATATAGTCTTATATTGTATTAGACAGTGTGACTTATACAGTTGAAGTTCTTACGAATATTTATTATTTTTATAGAAATAATTTGCAATGGCTTCTGCAACAAGCATGTCTCAACCTCCAGCATTTCTTTTGAAAAGGGTGATCCCATACTTCCTTGGAAAAGGTGGAGGAACTTATTTGACTCTTATATTGTAGCTATTGGTGGTGAAAAGTTTTCAGCAATTAGGAAACAAGCTATCTTATTGCATAATTTAGGTGTAGAGGGATGTAACATTTATGACAGTATGGACCTTATTCCTGTAGGTACAGGAGAAGGGGAATCTAATGATGTGTATGAAATGTCCATGACAATGCTAGAGAGATATTTTGGTCCTCGCATAAATGTTGTTCTTGAGCGCAAACCTGTGAGTTTGGAGATCTTTCAGATTCTTTAGAGAGGGATCAGTTAGTGAGATGTACAAACAGTTCTCGACTACAAGAAAAATTATTATCCAAGAATCCTACTCTGGATGAGGCTGTTGCAATCATTGAAGGGATGGAAAATACCTCCTCTTGGGTGAAAGAAATGAAAAGGGGTTGTGACGATAAGAAGGAAAATTCCAGCGAAGTTCATGCTTTAACTTATGAGGAAAATGAAGTAAATTCTGAAAATGTAGCCAAAGTTTCTCCTGTTGAAAAACCTAACGTTTCTGACAAGGATTCAAGACCGTGTAATTTCCCAAAGAATTTTCCAACTAAGTCTGATCGTGAGGTTCGTTCAAACCCCTATCTTTTCAGTAGAGATGAGAGTGAGAAAGTTTCCAAAGAATTACCCAAAACTAAGTGTTATAGGTGTGGAAGTACATCACATTTTTTGAATTATCCTCATTGCTAAGCTAGAGATTCTATCTGCATGAAGTGTGGTGTTAAAGGTCATTATGCTTGTGTATGTAAGTCAACCCGCAATGCAGAGAAGAAGACAGAAGTTGTGCGTACAATAATTTTGAGCATTGATGATGATAATGGTGGGATAGATACTGGAAAATTATCTATGCCGGAGTGTAAGATTGCCGTTGACAATTTTGACTTTGTAGTTTTAGCTGACTCTGGTTCCCCATTCACTATGATTGGCAACAAACAATGGGATGAGGTTGTAGGGTTGGACAATGTCGTGCTTCTTCCTCCTGACATTAATCCTGTTAGCTATGGGGGTGCCAGAATTAATGTGTTGGGATATACTGAAGCACGCATTCAATTCAAAAACAGAAACACGGTAGGAAAGGTTTATGTTGCTAAGAGGGGAGATAATTTGCTAGGATGGAGACATCAAAGGGATCTGGGTATCATGCTCAACCCAAATGCTAGGGATCCTAAGGACCAAGTCATGTTGGTTGAGTGTGGAAATGAAAGTGGAGTGTTGGATAACCAGAATTGCGAGTACTTTGGAAAATTTCCTGAGGTTTTTACCGACGATTTAGGATGTCTTAAGGGATTTGAGCATCAAATCATTCTGAAGGATAGAGCAACACCTTGTGTGCATAAGGTAAGGAAGGTACCAAACATGATGGTGGAGCCTCTTAAATCTGAACTTGATAGATTGCTGAAATTAGGGGTTATTGAGGAGATAGAAGCCTCAGAGTGGTTGGCGCCCAGCTGTTTTAGCCCCAAAGGATGGTGGTGCAGGTGTCAGGATGTGCGTTGACTTGAGAAGTCTGAATGAGTGGATTTGAGTGGACCGACAGCCATTACCCAATATCTCTGAGTCGCTGAGTATGCTCAAGGGGGCGCGTATTTTTAGTGTATTAGATTTATCATCTGCTTATCATCAGATTCCCTTGCATAAAGACTCGAGACATCTTACTTTGTTTGTGACACCCCTAGGAGCATACCGTTTTCTAAGGATGCCGTTTGGCTTGGCTTCTGCCGCGGCATGTTTCCAGAGAGTTCTGAAAAAAGTCTTGGAGGGTATAAGCAATATTATGTTCTTCCAAGATGATATTTTGGTTTATGGTAAAAGTAAAGTGGATCATGGCCAAACATTGATTGAAGTTTTGGAGAGATTAAGATAAAAAGGACTAACGGTAAACAAAGAAAAATGTCGTATTGGAGTTGAGACTGTTTCGTACTTAGGCCATGTGATTTCGGGTGATGGAATTCAACCTAAATTGAACTTGCACAGAGTGTTGTTAATGCCCCCATGCCGAGGGACAAAGAACAAGTAAGGTCGTTCTTAGGTCTTGCTGAATTTTATTCTAAATTCGTCAAGGGTTTTGCCTGTGTAACGGAACCGATTAGAGTCCTGTTGAAGAAAGGCTCAACTTTTGTTTGGTCTGGAGATTGTCAGAAGTAGGGGTGGGCGGAATTTGCGAAAGTGACTTTCGCAAATTATCGCGAAAATGTTCAAAATCTCCGCAAACACGCGGAAATATCGCGAAGATGCGGAAGTTTTTTTCCCGCCCGTTCGCGGTATTTTCTGCATAATCGCAGCTCGCCAACTTACCCATGCGGTTGCTCGCGGGCGCGGCCATCTTGTTTTCACTCTTCTCGCGGTGCATGATCGCGAGAAGAAAGATGTGATCGCGCGACCAATGACATTAATGCGGGCGCGAACTGTCGCGAGACAGCGCAAATGGCTACCAACAATCCAACATCTCGTGGAGAACGCGACCGGATCGGGAAAACTTGTCGGCGAACGCGGGGATTCAGGTAAGGCGATCGCGCGCGTGTGAGAATGTATTATTTTACAGCGCGAGCAAGAAACAAATTATCGCTAAGCTGCGAAATGCGGAAATCTTGACATTTTCGCGCTCTCCGCGGAACGCGAAAATGTCAAATTATGGCAATTTCCGCGAGCGGAACGGAAATTTAGCCCAGGCCTAGTCAGAAGGCCTTTGAGACGATCAAAACGGAGATTGGGAAAATGCCAACCCTTGGGCATTTTGATGTTAACAAGAAAACGGTGCTGACTACTGATGCCAGTCTTAAGGGATTGGGGGCTGTGCTCTCCCAAGCAGTAGACGGTGAGCAGAAGACTCTGGCATTTGCTTCTAGAGCTCTTAGGGATGCTGAAATTAATTATTCTTGTATTGAAAGGGAAGCCTTGAGTGTTTTTTGGGCTGTGCAACATTTTAAATTTTATTTGTGGGGAATACCTTTCTTGGTTAGGACAGACCATCGTCCTCTCGTGCAAATATTCTCTTGCAGACATAGTGAGCATATTACTCCCAGAATTAAGCGTTGAAGGGAAGGATTGCAAGAGTATAATTTCTTAGTGCAGTATATACCAGGATCCAGCAACAAGACTGCAGATTGTCTCTCTAGATTGCCAGTTAATGGGGTAGGCTGTGACAGTGAAGACGATGTTGTGTGTTGGGTGGCTGAACCTTCGTTGTCTTTTGAATCCTGGGCTGAAGGAGTTAACAGGGATAAAGTCTTGGAGTCACTGAAAGCCTGGATCACTCATGGTTCGCCTGAGTACAAAACTTTGGAGCACGAGATGAAAGCATATTGGTCCGTCAGAGATGATTTGTCTTTTACTGGTGGTAATCTTATGAGGGGGGAGAGAGTAATTCCCCCAGTAGAATTCAGAGGTAAGATTGTCAACACAGCTCATGAAGGTCACTTGGGGAGGAGTATTACCAAGGCTCGAGTAAGGGAGAGATATTGGTGGCCAGGTATGGATCACATGATTGAGGAGGTAGTTGAGGATTGTGCGTCCTGTGCCACCAGTGATAAGTCTCATGTTCTTAGTAGAGTTCCTTTGTCTCCTGTTGCAGTTCCAGATGCAGTTTGGTCTAAATTAGGCTTGGATATTATGGGACCCTTTGATTTGTTGCCGTTTTATGAGCGTTTTGTCATCTTGCTTATAGATTACACTTCCAAGTGGGTGGTTACAAAGTGTGTCCCCTCTGTAAACACTAGATCTGTTTTTGAGTTTCTTAAAGATGTTTTTGTTTCTGAAGGCATTCCTAAGTTCTTAGTCACTGATAATGGTGTGCAATTTGTCTCTCATGAGAGGTGGGAGTTTCTCGGAAACTACAATATTGTGCATCAGAAGAAAGCGTGGTATGCGCCTCAAGCGAATGGTTTGACTGAGAGAATGAATCGAGTTGTAAAAGATTGTGCCCAACGAGCGCTTAACTCTGGAGTTTCATTCAGTGGAGTTTTGAGAGATATGTGGTGGGCACATCGCACAACACCTAATGCAATCACTCAGATGTTACCTTTCGAAGCTTTGAGAGGTAGGAAGGTAACGTCAAAACTCAATCCTTCCAGGTTGCCTGTGTCTTCTGGTCCTGTAATGGACAAGAATATGCGTCGTGAGAAAATCTTAGAATAGCAACATAAGTATAAGGCAGACTATGACTCTAGGATGCGAGTTAAGAGCAAGAAGTGGAATGTAGGTGACAAAGTTTTGGTGAGAAATCCAAAGCATACTTTGAAGGGTAAATCTTCCTTCATTGGTCCTTTCACAATTGTTTCTATCAAGAAAAATGTTGTGAGAGTTGACACTGGTTCTGTATGGAGTATGTCAAGGTTAGTGAAGTATTTTAAAAGGTCCCCTGTTGTGCGTCATGAAAATGGAAATTGTGAAGATAGTGACAAACTTGATGGTGGAAACCATGATGATGAACATACCTTGGAAGAGAATATTTCTCCTAAAAGACTTACTCAGAGACGCAGAATCCTTCCTGGGAAGTTTAAGGATTATATCCTACAATAATTGAAGCATCATTATTGTACTTTCATTTGTGGAATTTCAGAGTATACTTTACATTCCTGTTTTCAATACCTTTGCATTTGATTCATTTGCTGTGGATTGGTATTGTCATTATTATTAACACCACTGGGTTTTTTTTCTCCTTCTTTAATTATTTTCCTTATTATTTTTTCTTTAAGTAAGGAAGATGTGTTGTAATTTAGTCAAGAATGTTCTTTACAGAATTTTAGTATGTCATAGAATGTTGAATGTTGGAAGACATTGTAGATGGGAGCTGAGGTGGAGAGCAGACCGTTGATGCTGATTCTCTGCGATTTCTCGTGAATAAACCATGTTTTATACTCTTCCATGGTGAGAACTGACTATTTCTACAGACATTCTATCCATCAGGTACGCAAGAGTATCAATTTTACTGTCTATGGTTGAGAGGCTTTTCTACATCGCCGCAAGTATCTGCTTGAGATCCCCTGTAGCATCCTCTGTCATGTCGCCCTGCTCCTAAGGAGGGTGGGCTCCCTCTGTGTCACTGGACCTCGATTTTCGTTGTTCAAATTGCAACTTGGATTGGGTTCTGTCCACCTTACCCATGCTAGGCTGCCGGAAGGGAGGGCCCCAACACTTCCAAATCCTATTTCACTCGAACGCCAGGCCACAGGGTCAGGGGAGCACGCGGACTCCACGCTTCAATGGCTGAGGCCCAACATTGTCGTAGAGGAGGCAGGCCTGCAGGGCGCACCTGGCTCTTACTGTAGGTACCACAATCGAGGAGACCACTCCAGTGCACCTGAGGCACAGCACCCACCTGATCTCCGTAGGGTAGACTACCGGGAAGTGTGCCCTAGGCAATGACAACCCATTCTATGATCGGGAGCTATGTTATACGTGGTTACGCGTGTGAGGATGTCTTTATCCATTGATTTGGGTGTTGTGTCAAGTAGGTTATCACGGTGATGATTTCTTGCTCTGTTTTGGTATTTGTTGATGATTGCATTGGGCTATTATCTTTCCTTAAGTTTTTCACTTGACTCGGGTGCCTGTTGTTTATATACTTGGATATCGCTGCTGTTCCTCCTTATCCTCAGAAATTGGCTGTACGGGAGGTTTTCTCTCAATGGTCTTGGGAGGAAACTGTTAAATGAAAGGAGGCTATTTTTGACAGTCGGTTTGTAATAGATCTTGGTGGATAGTTTGTTATTTTCCGTGAGTACATGTTCAGTACAACCAACCACTAGTCGTCAACCTAACTGAACATGTACTCACAGAAGACCAACTCAAACTATTGAACAAAGTATTAGGATTTGTACCTACCCCAAGCCTTGATCAATTCAAACTACATTGCGAGATCGTCGAGTTCTGTCACAAAATAAAACTGAAAGCCTATTTTAAAGACAAACAAGAACCACACAAAGAGGGAGACACCAACATAAGAATGAAATCCACCTTCTGCCCACCAATGCATGCAGTACCAGTTGAAGTACTAGCCTTTGAACAAGCCTTGTTTAAAGAAGTCGAATCATTGAATACAAAGACAAGAAAACCATTCATGAACATCACAAAGAGAGAACAACAAGCATTGAGTGAATTACAACACGGGAAGGACCTGATAATCAAAACAGCAGATGAAGGAGGGGGCATCGTACTCCTATCACCATCAGCTTATCATAAGCAATGCACAGACCATCTAGGGGATGAGAGACACTACAGAATCATCTCTTTGGACCTGACAGAGAACCATCAACATCATTACAGAAGAAGCAGAAACAAATCATTGGATCACGAAAAATGAGGCAGATTTTCTAAGACCCGCAGACCCTCGGATACCATATTTCTATTCCCTCCCGAAGACCCACAAGAACAGGAAACCGCCCCCAGGGAGACCGATAGTCTCGGGGATAGGCTCCATGTTAGAACCCCTGTCACAATTTGCTGACCACTACCTAAGACCTTTAGTACAACAAAAATCCACCTACCTAAAAGACACACAAGATCTATTGAACCTCCTTAAAGAAGTGCCATACTAACAAGGCAGTTCTTGTTTAGTCTACCTAAACATAGAAAGCTTGTATACGAGCCTCCCTCAGGAAGCCAAAATTGGCTATATAAAACACCGAGACATTTCATTCTGGAGTGCTGCCGTCTAGCCTTAACAGAAAACTATTTTGAATATGAGGGAACACTTTACCTCTAAATACAAGGGACCTCTTTGGGCCGTACATTTGCCCCAAGTCTGGCAAGCCTGTATGTCATCACATTTGAGGAAAAACACATCCTGAGCGAAACCAACCCTTCAAGACTAAGATCCTCTTCTGGAAGAGGTATATAGACAATGTTCTTATGATCTGGGGAGGCAAACCAGAATCCTTACCAGAATTCCACACATGGATCAACACCAGAGATTATTTTCTCAATTTCACATATACAGCAGATGAAAAAACATTGGATTTTCTAGACATTACCATCTACCGGAAAATAACAAACTATCCACCAAGACCTATTACAAACCGACTGCCAAAAATAGCCTCCTTTATTTAACAGTTTCCACCAAAGTCCATTGAGACAAAACCTCCCGTACAGCCAATTTCTGAGGATAAGGAGGAACTGCAGCGATATCCAGGTATATGAACAGGCAGCCGAGTTAAATGAAAAACTTAAGGAAAGAAAATATCCCAACGCAATCATCAACAAATGCCAAAAAAGAGCAAGAAATCAGCACAGTGATAACCTCCTTGACACGACGCCCAAATCAATGGATAAAGACATCATCACATGTGTAACCACATAACATAGCTTCCAATCAGGTAAAATAGCTAATAAACAAAAATTGGAAGATCCTCACTTCAGGCAACTTGAAATGGCCCAAACCAAGATTTGCCAACAAGAGAACGAAGAACATTCAAGACATTCTAGTCAATACGAGAGCAAAACAGAACCAGCAGGAAACTAATTTGATACCTTGGACTAGCAAATCTATTACAGGACACTACCCATGTGGCCACTGTTCTGTGTTTCACTTGACCAGAAAAACCAACATTTTAAAGTTGACTGAAGATATGAATTGGTCACTTAGACGACACACAAATTGTAACACTACACAAGTGATTTACATGATCGCATGGCCTTACCAGTTGAAATATATAGGCATGACATGTCAAAAAGTGAAACAACGTATCTGTGAGCATCGCAGCAACATAAAGTGCAAAGAATCCACAAAACGCATGACCACCCACTGTTTATTCATGAACCACACTATGAAGGACATAGAATGTGTTGTCATTGAAACCCTAGACAACAAACGAGACTCCAACGCAGACAAAATCCTCTTTGAGAAGAAACAACATTGGGTGTACAGATTACGCACATATGATAAAGGATTAAATGAGAACATTCCTTGGCTTTCGCTGAAACACTGAGAAACATGTCCAGGCAGTACAACGGCCCACATGAACTCAGAACTGGACATTGCCATGTATCTAACCCACAGACAAGAAGTAAATGGAACATATGAAAACCATGACATCCACCAATTTAGGGTCCCTATAATTATTCTAAGAACATCAACATGAATCATGGGCATTGCAATGAGAACTTTCCATGCTTCTGTTCACATGATTTATTTTTATTAACACACCTAGGCTTGAAGGTTGCCCTTACCGCATAATGCTCACAATTGCAATTATTAAGGACACTTTCCGATAACATTCACGTAATTACTCTCACCCCAGAACTTCTATAGTCTGTTTTCTCTTCACTTCTAAATGAAGTACGCATAGTCTTTTCACTGTCTCAATACTCTAGTATCCCAAGATAAAGGGACTTCCTCCCCGACCACCGATGCCAATATCTAGGTCACGGTAGGAAACTGCAGAAAGGACGTGCCAACAGCACCTCGAGGTAACTGCTCGAGAAAGGATAGCCATAACCGAAGGTGACGTATGCAGCCTGGCTGAATCTTCATGCCTTTTCCTATTTGTATCATAGAGCGCCTGCCGCAACTGTCAGACTTTGAAATAAACTCCCTTTAAGGTACAAGCTCCTTTATCGACGACCGCATGCACTGACACCAGTATCACTGTCTTATTATTTAGTTATTTCACGACATGAATACCGAGGTCAAATAACTGTTTGCATGTTCCCCTCTTCATTAATTCAAACTTGAAGAGAAACATTCTTTACAATTACCGTAACATTATTGTACTCTTTAACTAAGGATGGTTAAAGCTAGCCATACGCACCACAACTTCACCATAATACCTACGTGGGTTCTAGGAGTAACAGATAATGACTCGTGATATACTGCTAATTTTACCCTATGATTACTAACACATTGAGATAACGACCAGAGTGACTATACAATCTATTACAAAATCACCTCCACATTGAAGCTCTCCATATTCACTACGATAAATGTATGCTAATTTGAGACCATTCTCTGATCAACGCTTAACGTATAAAGGACATACCTTATCATGTTCAAATCTGCCAGTACTGTTCTCAAATTTCGTTACAAATGCAAATAGCATGTCAATAGTACTAACCACAGCACCGAATAGGGTAACACCATGTTATTTCTACGTGAAACACAGATTTGCATATTCTCCTTTTCCCTCATTTTCTTTCCCAAGATATAGGTAGAACTACAACCTATAATATTCGTCTATTCAATGAAATAATGATGACAAAGGGTAAGTGACATTAACTTATCCTACTAATAGAGCGATCTACCTCTCCATCTCTATGACTGAGGTCCTGATGAAAGTCCATCGATCTTTAGAGACAACTTCGGACTGAAACATATCGACCACTGACACAATTACCATTTAGGTGCGGTGGACCATTTACATATCCACAAGAGCACCTCACGCTGTTTTTAATCTTACCCCTCTGTTGAATAAAAAAAATTGTACAAGGAAGGAAGTATTTTTTATTTCACTTTTTCCTGCTAAAACCAAGCAAATCAACACCGTCACAGAACCAGATGGTCTCCCTCCAGGTGGAGGAAGGTTGACTGCCTGGAGAATGGAAACTCAGGCAGAAAAGGACCCAATGATAAAACCATCACCTGAGTTCCCCTAGCGGAGAATCAAGATATACCGCTACCAACGAGTTAGAGTGTATAAGGGCCTTTGTACAATCACTTATAGACCCTCGCTTGACTCAGACATGTGATTCATCCCCTTTTTTGATTATTAATGCTCAGCAGAGTGCACAGAGCAATTGTTCCATATTTGCCAATTTTAATTATGATTATATAGGTAAGTGTGCAAAGGAGGTAGGCAGCTGATAAATATTGACAAAAGACAATGGTGTGTTTACAGGCGAGGAGAGAGATTTAATGAGCACGTTTGTGGGTGTTAATGAGCACAGAGAAGGGGAGTTGAAGAAAGGATGCAAAAGTACAGAATAAAGACATTTGAGAAGACAGAGATACTGTGAAGATTTTAGATAGTAAAAAGGGTGCAAGTTTTTACCGTAAAAAGGGCAGAATGGGATTGATTGACATTCCAAAGACCACTATCCTATCCTGACCGTACTAATGTCTAATTGGTGTGCACTCTCCATGGCCTACTAGACTAGGAAATTGCTGTCTTTGCTCTGACTAAGCTGACAGGGTTGTACTTCCCTCAGCGAGCGATAGCACCCACAATCTCAGGTAAATCGCAGCATTGCCAGCACCAGTTGGAAGGAGGTGTGCACGATCCTAGAGATCTTTCTGCTGGCAATTCCCTGGGTACAGTCACAAAACCCCTCACTTGAACAAGCTAGTTGTCCATTGTGGACCTTAGCAATGAAAATTCTGTTCAGATGCAGTCTCCTTTGACAGTGTAGACAGGAAATAAAAAAACACTGCAACTTGATACAGGGAACTCAACGAAGGGGCGCCCCTCTCAAGAACAATGCAATGGTAGTTCTGTTAAGGTTTATGGGCCAGTACTGATGTGTGATGCTAGAGGTGAGTGCACATCAAATCTGGTCATTCAGTGGCAGTGCTGCAGGGAGATGCTTTATCACTCGTTGGTAGTGCTGTAAGCTGCAAGCATTGTAACTCAAATGCAGTGCTGCCCTCTTCGGTCTTCTTGATCTGGTGTTGTGATCTACATGTCTCCTGACTCTTTGGGTCTTCAGTGTGGAGAATGCCTCATTGCTCACTGGCAGTGTTTTTCACTGCAGCCCTTGTGATTCTTTGGTAGTGTGTTATACGCCCCAGCTTCCTAACTCAGAGATTGTGCTGCAATCTAAAAGCTCACAGTTAATGCCA
This sequence comes from Triturus cristatus, assembly GCF_964204655.1. Classification (NCBI taxonomy): domain Eukaryota; kingdom Metazoa; phylum Chordata; class Amphibia; order Caudata; family Salamandridae; genus Triturus; species Triturus cristatus. The sequence continues at coordinate 287,531,337 of NC_140579.1, forward strand.
TGAATTCCCTGAGCCTACAGTGAATGGTACTCCTATGGAGACATAGTGCTCGCTGGGCACAGCAGTGTTGTGATGACACATTCCACAGTTAAAGTCCAAGAACCTGTATACTTGACGAAACTGTTCTTTATTATGATAGCAAGTTCCTAAAGCACAGTTCTACCTCTGAGGGACCCAGCTGTCCCTGAGGTGATCAACCCTGGAGTGCAGTTTAATGCCTCCACCTGCTGCCCCTGCTGGTGGTGTCTGGTGTCTAGTGTTCAGGCCCTCCATCTCTTTCAGTGTCCTAGTCTTCTCTAACAGCCTAAAGTTTCCTTCCTTCTTGAAAAAGGGATTACACACACTCAAGTTTTGAAGGAAGACTCTCCATACCCCTTTTCTACTTGGTCAGGTCTTTCTTGTGATTTTCCAGGAATAGCCATGGCATTGAGTCCAGTTAAGGTGTTTTCTGATTTGTTTTTACTGATATTTGACTGCAGAGTCTACGGTTCTGCAAGCTAAGGAATCTACTCAAAGAGTACCATAATCCACTGTCAAATGTGAAGGGGAAAGTTATGGTTGGTGACAGCTGATAACATATTAAAGTCATTTGTTTCATACTTACACTCCTGGAAGGAGTCTGCCTACCAGACTCTACTTGATATGAGCAATCTCCCATTTCTGGGGCCTTTTCTCTCTCTGCTCTGATGTGTGCTCAGTGTGCTGTGTGTGTGGAATGTTGCGCAAATGTTGTATGTCTTGAAAACCGTCTGCACGGTGAATGGTGTTGGATGGATGATGTGGCAAGTGCCTACAACAAAGGGTGTAAGGGCAATTTGCTTCTCCCGAGAATCAACCAAGAGATGATATATGTGTCTTCTTTGATGGGGAAGAGAAGTGGGAAAACATGCACCTGCTTTCCTCCCAGCTAACTCTTGCCTGCCACAGTAACTGAGCACTTTGCCCCAACTCTGCGTTTTGCTCAGTTTCACCCAGCAATGAGAAGCCTTGAGTGGAAGAGCCAAAGTTCAAATTAAATTTATTCAGGTACTATCAGACCGCCTATCTTCTGGAAGGCACAGGAAAGTACCCTCTTTACTGATTGAAGGAACATTTGAATTTTGAACCAAGATTGGGCTTTGGTTGGTCCTGGATTCTCACCTGTACCCCAAATCCTGGTGATTGGTCTTAGCGCAGTGGTTCGGCACTCAAACTGGCAGTGGGAACCTCTGCATGTTCCCCACCTGGCTGTGCATTACATCCAGGTCGGGTGCATGCTAAGTGCGCATGACTGTTTGGCCCGCCCAGTAGGGCCAGCTAAACCAACATGCGCACTTAGTGCACATATTTCATCCACCCCCTGCTGGCCGCGTAGACAGCCAAACCCCACCCGCCCCAAAAACTGCTTCAGCGCGAACATTAAAATGATAACAATATTGTGTTGTTATTTTTTTTCCTTCTTTGCACTGTTAAAAGCAGTGGGGCAACGCTTCTCCGTCTTAGTGGAGAAGCAGACACTGGTTGCATAGTGTGTAGCAATGACCCAGTTAACAAAGAGCAAGGCCCAGCTGACTCAAGCTTAAGTTTGTCTCAAGGAAGTGAGCTTATCACCCTGTCAGGACTGACCCAAGGGCATTTGTTTGAGCATTAGTCCAAGGGTCTGCATTGGAACATCTGAGGATAGCAAGTTTATTGAACCTGCATGATTTAATCCCACACCAAATTTAGGAGAGTCCACAACTGCCCGTTCTGATTGCTAGAATCACACTGTCATTTTTTTTATTCACCATAGGCCAGAGGTCACTACTCTATTGCCTGTGACCTGTCATGCTGATACCGTAAACATTAAATGATCTCTCTACCTTCTATAGCTCTGGAGATATAATGAATGTGCTATTGCTTCCCCTTCCAAAATACAAGTTCCCTATTTCCAACTGTTGAGCCTGAGAGTGTATTGGGTACCACTGATCCCAAGGCTAGACCTAATACCCAAAATTCTTGACAGTCAATTTTTGACATGTTAATGCCTGAAATTTGCTAACCCTGGGATCCGAACTTCAGCACCAGTAATCCCTCCTCAGATGAATATTCACAATAGGACCACTTTGACCCTATACTGGTATGCCCCTTACCCGTGTTTCATTATGTATACTGACTACTGGACCCTTGGCAGCTCTGATGAACTGGACATCAAGACTTTGTTATCTGGCCCACTGGAAAGTACGACTTCACCATTGGCCATTTCATCAGAATCCTGAGCATTTTGAGAGATAAGTAGCTTAATGATTTGGAGTTAAACTGGATTCTCAGCCACTTGAGCTCACACTCACTCTGTTGACAAGGCTTGCACCCAGGGCCACTGGGAAACGAGTACAGAAACCATAAATACCGTAGCTAGATAAATGCAAGGTGTAGGTGGTGGCCTCAACTATGTTTATGTCATGGTATTCTATTTGCAAGCGTCCTCAATTCCAAGCGTGATTTAATGAGTGAGTAAATGCATGCTGCACGCAGTCAAGGGAGTGGCTCCAAATTGACAGATTGAGAGCTCCGTGTGTATGGGTCCTGTTGGCCCAATAGGTGGCAGTGTAGTCGCACATTCCGGAAGAGTAAATTATTATATGGGTCCTTATAGGGATAACAAGGAGCAGGTCTTATTGCCTTGGATGGCCCGGCTGTGATTGTGCGTGAAGTATAAATGTGATTAGTCAAGGGATTGGGGGGATACCCAAAGAGAGAATGATCTAATGTGCAAATCATTCAACTGGGGAGTCTGCAGAAGTAAAGAAGCAAATTATGGCTGATAAATGTCTGACTAGTGGAGCGCCCACCAGGAGGACAAGCTCCAGGGATGGTAGATCAAGAGTTGGATAGGTAGATATGAGCTTCCACTGAGTACTGACAGATGGCCCCAGAGGTCGAATTGGGTGGGATCTGTGGAGCATTACAAGCACATACTTTTTTGATTTAACAGGCAGTGTGAGAGAAAGCACTTTGCTTGCTTACTGTCTGCTTCAGCATCCAGGACCGTTGCCGAGGGTTTGCACCAATCTGTGATCTTCTGCTGTGCCTCGTCCTTGTAAATGCTTCACTGCTGCTCAAAGAAATATCATCAATTGATATGGACCCGTACCTGGACAGGCTAGTAGTTGAAGAGGAACAGATGTCAACCAGTGTTATTTTATTTTATGGAGCACCTACAAAGCCACCTGCACATATGCCTATGGGAACGCCTAACTGACTGCGGGATACAGAGCCTGAAATCTCCGGACTGGACCTGGGGAGGCCTGAGACTGGTGACGCGGGTGAGCGAGCAGCGAAAACGACCTGGATAGAGACCAAGAAATTCTGCCGTGGTGGTCTCTCGCGGAGTGCCCCCTGCAGAGGAGACACGATGGGTTGGCAGTGCCACTCCATACTAGCGGCGACTCATCCGCAATGGTGGAGGAGCAACGCCCCAATGCCTGGCACAAAGGCAGCAAATGAAACATAAAACGATGTTCTAGCATTGTTTTATTTTTTGTTTGCCGGCTCTGAGCCAGCTTGTGCAGGGAGGGGCGGGGCATGGGAGGAGGAGTGATATGTGCACTCCCTAAGTACGCCTATGTATTTGGCCGGCCATCTCAGGCCGACCAAAATGCACATGTGCACTAAGGTTTCTCCAGCCTCGCTGCATTGAACAGTTATACTGGAGAAACCCCACAGACTCCATGACCTGAGTGGAGCATCTTTCCAGCCCACTCAGGCCAATCCCCACACTGCTCTGCAGCACAAGGATTGTCAAGGCTGCCCGGGAGGCCACGCAGTGGCCCCTCAATAGGGCGGCCGCCTTAGTGCCACAGGAAGGCACTGGAGTCGGCCTCCTAGTTTCCCTGGGCCGGGGTCCAGGGAAGACTTCCGGCCGGCCACTTCCGGTAGTGGGAGGGGGGACAGGGGTATATATACTGTCCCCCGCCCACTGAGCAGCCTCTTGTCCGCTGCCCGTCTCTCCCTTGACACGCCGTCTCGACTGATTGTCTGGCGTTGGGATTTATCGTCGTGAGCAACGCATCTTCGCGTTCGTGGGTGCCTGCAGGGCATCTCGCGGTGAGTCCCCCCGCTATAAGGGTGCCACTCTGCCTGTTTGTCGCTAATTCGATTGCCACCCTTTGTTCCCTCGGGGCATGCGGTGGGGCGCCTGAGCTGGTACTGGTTCAGTTGCAGGCATTGTTGACCCCTGCACTTCTTTGCGTCGGTATTTGGCGAGTGGGCATTGAGGGGTGTGGGAGTTGTTTCATGTTCCCCTTGTGGGGTGTATGCTCGGTGTGGCGGCGCTGTGCGGGGGGGGGCATGCGGACCAGCTGCTGCGGGTTACCTCTCCGAGTTTCGGAGGTTGTGTTGACCCTGAGTTGAGGTGAGCCCAACACCTCTAATGGCTAACCCCCCCCTCTCTCACCATGCTGCCATGAGCATTGTGGGACCCCCGCCCCAGTTGCACGTCCGGGCCTCGGTTCCGCTGGGGCTGTTGTCGTCGGCACCTGGGAGGAGGGGGGGGATCCGACCCCCGCCGCAGTCCGTGGCAGCGTGCTCGGCGCTAGGGGGACAGTGGCGCTTACGCTTTCCCCCACGTGGGGGGCACCCAACCGCCCCAGGCATGTGAAGGCTTTAACTGCTGACTTTGGGGCAGGAAACCAGGGTTCGAGCCTGGGGGTCGCATCCACATCCTGTAATTTGGGCTAATCACTTAATCTCCCCTGCCTGAATGTGTAATGTAATTATGGTGCTCCGGCAGCGCTCCAATACCTTCGGGTCGAGTTCGCGCGAGCGCCTGGTTGCTCCTCCTATCCATGGGTCACCAATGCTATGCCCCAACGTGGGGTGCGGCTCGCCCGTCTCGCCGCTTGCTTCTATCCAGCCCGCTGCTTGGGCTTGCGTTAGCAGCGTGCTGGTTTCATCCCCCTTCTTGGGAGGAAGAAGCACGTTAGTATGCATATCACGCAGTGGGACGACACATACATGTTTTGTGGGAACGCAGACGAGCCTGCATGCGTCGAGAGATTGTTTATACTTCGTTGAGGTGTGGGGTTTCGGCGAAGAGCAAAGGCTTGGCATAGTTTTGAGTAACAAAGGGAGTACTGGGGCTCAGAAGGGGCGATCGGACCCGGCGTGTTGCCTTTAGGTGCTCACTTTCGGTTTAGCAGTGCAATCTCACGTCCTTTGGCGGTATTCCACGGCGGTTGATCGCCCAGTTGGGGACATTGTCAGGCGGGGGTTAATTTTGGGAACACATATCGCGTCGGCGTTCGCCTTGGGGCTTCCAGGGTGTCATCATCGGGCATAGACGATGCGGGTCAGTTATTGCTGTATCTTGCGCAGGCGGGTTAAAGTGTGCACCGAGAAAGCACTTGAAATTGCATGTCGGGGGAAGGACGCCCACCGACGTAGTGACTGTTGGCGTTGCAGTAGTTTAACATGATGTTTCAGAATGAATACTATTGTAGCGTCACTTTAGCGTGAGCACATAACTGCGGCCGTATAGTGCTACGTTCCGTTCACTGCCTGTAGTTACAACAACCTGGTTGTGTAGATACATAGCCCATTCCTTTAAATGTCTTACAGTTAATCGCTAACCCTGTTTGATGTCACTGTCCGCTGCTTTACATACCTCGAGGTCATTTCAAACCCTGGGACCACACGCGCCCTTGGTCGATTCTGGACCAGGAGCCGCAAGAAGCTCCCTTCGTGCGGTGCATGGGGGGGGAGGAGGAAAACAAGCAAGGCGTGGTTTCCGCCCGCCCCATCCCGCGTCTACAGTACGGCGGCTCGGGTTCCTGCCCAATTCAGGCTGCCCGTGCCACCTTACTCGAGCACCAAAATCATCCCCAATCCCAAGGCACGAACAGCCAATTGCCAAGCCGACACGGCAGCTGCGACCCCGGGGCCCAGGTTGGGCTTGGAATCTTCCGTCACGAGACCGTGAGTGGCCCGAAAGGGGGGGAGGGGGGGGGTCGAGCTGCCTGGGAATTATAGTCCGAGGCTGTGCTTGCATCATTGACATTTACTCAGCTCCCGATTGGAGGCAATATTTGAATTTGTACGAAGTGTGTTTTGGGGCCACAGGGAGCGGTTGTCTGTGCCACTTGGGCTCAACTGGAAATGGTAGGCAGATACACCGCATCACTTCCGTATATGAGTATTTGTGGCCTAGCGGTTAAGGTCTCCGTAACAAGAACCATCTGTTATTTAGTGCCAAGTTACCTTTTTGCTCAGCCTTTCATCCATATGAGGTCGATAAAATGAGTACCATTGTGTTGGGTAACAAGTACCATCTGATATTTAGGGCCAAGCTACCTAATTGCTCAGCCTTTCATCCAGCTGAGGTCGATGAAATGAGTACCATTGAGTTGGGTAAAAAGAACCATCTGTTATTTAGGGCCAAGTTACCTAATTGCTCAGCCTTTCATCCATCTGAGGCGATAAATTGAGTTCCATTGTGTTGGGTAACAAGTACCATCTGTTATTTAGGGCCAAGCTACCTAATTGCTCAGCCTTTCATCCAGCTGATGTCGATGAAATGAGTACCATTGAGTTGGGTAAAAAGAACCATCTGTTATTTAGGGCCAAGTTACCTAATTGCTCAGCCTTTCATCCATCTGAGGCGATAAATTGAGTTCCAGTGAGTTGGGTAACTAGAACCTTCTATTATTTAGCGTCAAGTTACCTGCGGGTGAACGTGCTCTCTTGTTGTTATGATTACTTGGGATTGGAGAGGTAGGGAGATTTGATAAGGGAGAATGAAACAGTGCAGATCAATTCTGGATCTAGAAATAAGGGATCAGGATTTCCTTTTTGAATTCTGCTGGCTCTGGATTGAACACAGGCGGAACTAGAGCTACCCACAGTTTTATAGGGCTTTCCTTCTCTGCCTGTTGGGGCTTTTCCTCCACAGCTGCTTGCGGTATCTTCGGCTTCTCTTTTGTGCCGGTGGGGCTGTTTGTGGTCCCGGGTTCCGCTAATAGCATTTATATACCCAGAAACCTTTAAGATCTTGTTGTTATGCTCAGCAGTTCTTTGAGAGACAGCTAATGTCACTCTGCCAATCTGTGATGGTTCTTTCATTTACTGAAAATAAATATATAGATACACTGGGTCTGCGCCTACGAGTGTACTAGGGATGAGGGCCACAGTGGAGTGGGGCCGGCATGACTGGATCTCAGTATCGGGATCTCGTCCCTTGAGGTTGAATTTATGAATTCTTCCAGAATGGAAAGGCAAATTTAATGGATGCTCTTTAAGCTTTATGAGATGCAGGCAAGGCAACCCCATGCTGGCATCTTAGTCATCTGGATTGTGCAGTTTAAAGTTTAGGAGGACACAGCTCCCTCATATACAACCCGCCTGATTTCTTCCGCTCAGCAGGCTGGTGGGGCGATTATGGAGGGAGCCAGAGGAAAGGTATTAGGGGTAGTTATTTGTTCACGTCATGGTCGGGCCCTGTGGGTTTGACCCAGGGGTGCATTGCCATGGAGCACAGGCTTCCCGGGGGAGCACAAGTGACTTGGCTGATAGGAGGAATCACGTATTCTTCAGGCCCGTAGGGGACCATTCATTCGCCTGGTGCGGTCCTGAGGCCATTTTATGGGGCATTGATAGCCGCAAAGGCTGATAGAACCTTTTTTCCCTGCAATTTTGTGCTTTAGGCAGCCAAGGTGGGTCCCCGGGACCAGTGCATCTGCAGCCCCGACTCGTGGGTTTGCCGGGCCTCAGTAGGGTAGGTCGATTGATGGTATTTTGTGCCGCAGCGGGGGACTGGACCTGGTTTTGGGGCCTTGGTTGCAGGGACTCAGTAGGGGAGGTTGATTGATAGTATTTTGTGCCGCAGCGGGGGACCGGACCTGGTTTTGGGGGACTTGGTTGCAATGTTTTGTTCCATTGGCAACTGAGGCTGAGTGGCCTTGGCTTGTTCTTATTTGGTGGTTCGTGGCTCTGGGAGGAGCCCAAGAGCTATGGGTGTGGGCGGCTAGCTCTCGGGTGGCCATGCAACTGAGTTATAATGGGGATTGATTTCACCATATGCAAATAGAAGCACTGATTAGCCAATAGATGGGCTTGTTGTAGACAGTGCTCCTTTTGTAGTAAATATAGGGATGCAATGACATGTGCTCAGTATGTCATGTAACTGGAGCTCAGGTTTAACGTTTCAACACCTTTGCGTTCACATACATTTACATTTGTATAATTGAGATGTAATTCTCAATGCGCGTTAGATTAACGCTATGAAGGGTGATCAGTCAGGCTTTTCAGCGAGCGGAACACCTAGTAAATGCGCGGTGTGCTGGTGGCCGGTCTGTATGCCATAGCCAGTGCCTGAGCAAGCTGGGTAGCCCTGCAGATTAGTTTTAACTCTTAAACAATGCTTGAAGCTTGCGCAGGGCTCCCTCAGCTCTGTCGGTGTCTTTTATATTAGCCGGGTCCTCCTGGGACTCTTCACCGCTGTGTCCGGGATCAGGTGGAAGGTGTCACTTCGCCTTCAGCACCTATGCTAAGCAAAGATTTAAGCTTAAGTGTTGAGGGTGATTTAATGTTCCCGGGTCTTTCATTAGGGCTCCATAGGGTAGGATGACCCAGCGGCAAGGAGCAGCTAGGGTGGTTTACGTGTGCTTTACCGACTATGAAGAAAGTATGCATCGCGGGGCCTGGCTCACACTAAAGTGGGCAAAGATCACACACACCATAGGTGCCGAGACCTGCACCGATGCTAAGGCCTTGGGGTCCCAGGTCACTTCTGAAACGGCTATGGCTTCAGATGCTGAAAGGATGTCAGTTGTTATTTATTCGATCATTAAACGATTAGTTACTTGCGGTGTTATCCGCGGGTGTAGAGTGTGAGGCTCCTGTTGTCTTTCCATTGGGTCTGTTGGATGCGGGATGGTTGTTTTTGGGCACAGCCGTGTGGTGGGTCTTTCTTCGTCAGATTGGGGTTAGCCTGACTTTAATCTCCGTGTTTGTCATACATGGTTTTAAGACGGGGGGTGTCAACTAGCCCTGTGCTGTGAGGCAAATGGACGGCATGTAGTTTTTTCTGATTGATTTGTTAGACCTGTTATTAGTATTAAACACACCAGGTACTTGAGGTAGTGACATTTGTACTCAAATAATAGGTATTCCAGGACACATGTCCTCCAATACACACATCTCCAGACAGGACTGCCCCTCCCTGCCCCCCCCCCCTTTTTGAGCAAAGGGGACTAAATACCTGTGGGGTTGGCAGGCTTTGACAGAGGTTGGTGGCGAGCTCGCACATGATCCTGCTCATATGTTGATTCCGTAGAGTTTGGGGCAGGTTACAGGCCGCATCTTCTCTCTGTGTGGGGTTGAAGTGTAGTCGGGTCAAGTCACGGAGGAGAGCATTCATCGCTTGGTATATCTGGGCATGAAGGAATGCCAGGCAAGATTCTAGCGAAGGCAGATAGTGATACTTATCGTGGATTTGATGTTTGTCTCACTGGAAAGCCGCCATGTAAGGGGACCATGTACCTAGGTCACACACATCAGGCAGTGCCAGGTTAACAGGGACGATTAGAACTAGAATAAACAGGAGTGGTTCCCACCACGGTTGGTTAGATGGGATGCTGTCATATCTTCCTTTTCACTGGATCTCCTTAATCCAACACTCCTATTGTAAGCTGAGGATGCCTGTTGATGCTGTTAGACCTGCTATTAGTTATTAAAATCACCATGAAGTATTCAGTTGTACTCAATTCATAGGTACTTACAGGACGCATATGGTTCAAGACATACTCCTTGGACAGGACTGCCCCATCACGATCAAGGGAAGGAAACATTATATGGGTTGGCAAACTTTTGCAGACATTGGTGGTTAGCTCGCACACATGTGTGAGCTGGGAGTTTGGGGGCAGGTTAGCCTGCATCATCTTGTCACTTCTCTGTCAGAGCCAGCAGCCCCCTAAGGTTACAGTGCGCTCAATTACCCGTCATGTTGGAGGCAGGTCCAGGATGAAAGGTTGTGCTGAGTGAGGCTCAAATCCAAAGCGATTTTGGTACCTTTCTGAGGGGCACATCTGGTTGGCCAGTATGTAATTTAAAGTACAACCAGGGATCCCCTACCTTCATGTCATATCCTGCTTATTCGTTGTTTCCGCTGAGTTTGGGTGCAGGTTGGCAAAGTAAACCTTACTGATTCACAGGCGGGGTATGGTGGTGGTGGTGGTGGTCCAACCTCTTTTACCAGGACCACTCCCTATCTAGTCTAGCGGTGCTAGTTGTCCATTATCAGCACCTGCAGCGGCTCACAGGAGTAGCAGGAAAGCTTCTTTTATTTTGCCTGGGATGGGAGCTGGCAATGTCTAAAGCCTTGCGGCCAAAATCTGATTAGGCCAAGACGTACCAGTGATGGTGCAACGGGCACTAAGCTGTAGAACCAGCTAAGTTTCGCGAATTGCCGGACTGCAACGTTAGGGGTTAGCCGGTTGGCAGGCTTTTTAGATGTGTGCTCCAACTCTGACATGTCCAGGTTGGGTCTTGGTGCCTAAAGTCGGCACTGTGATGCGAGTTCACAGGCAGGTGGAGCGTCAGAAAGGAAAGGGGCTTGGGTTCGGGATAGTAACTAGAACATGTGCTATTTCTCTCGCCCTATCGCCTTGGCTGGCAGCTAGGCAGGTCGTGGAAGTTGTCTTCCAACTAGGGCGATATGGTCCATGTGTCTGGGGGAAACGCCTGGGTTAAACTCAATTGGGCTACAAAGTATTAGAAGAACACTTGGCATTCCCAGTATTCAAATAAGAGAGGTATTTATACTTTGGTTTCCCTCTGGTTCACTCTGTCCTGTCTGCTCCCTGGTAAACTAGCAGAAGTTTGGGGAGGGCAAGGCTTCACACAGGGAGGTGACTAACGGAATGCGATGGACATACTCCGACTAGTGCTAGAATCAGATAATTGAGTGAAAGAGGAAGCTAGGCGGGCTTGTCAACTCTTACCTCCAACCGCACTGGCATTTCCTGGCAGGAGTGGCTTGTCATAGGTATTGCTCTTCAGCCAGGCAACATGAACACTGAACCAACACCTAATTATTGGTTTCAGGTCATATCAGTCAAAAATCCACGGGGTGTTTAGAAAGGATGGGGGCACTTGTCCAGAAGGGGCATGCTGGGCTCCGGTCCTGTATGGGCTAAGACTTGTTTTGGGCTGGACCTGGGAGAGGCCCTGTATCAGCAAGTTGTAAGTAAAGAGGCCTACCATGGTGGGGGGCCCTGGTTGTGACGGTGGCCACCTCCAGAGCTGTGGAGGAGTTACAGGGCGATCCAGAGTCTGCAAGTTACCAAGGGGTACTTCTAGCAGCAGCACAGTTGGTGCTAAGCCAAGGATACCCAGGGATGTCTTAGCGTTGTCCCCTGGAAGAACTACGGCGCCCCGTTAGTCCTACGGCCGGTTGTGGGTCTGAGCAACCGGGGGCTGCCTGGAACGCTCTGCCCACCTTTTTGGGGGGCGTGAGTAAGGGAGTGGACTGGTGGTCCACTGATGGGAGGGGTGGTCCCTTCCAAGAATTGGTAAACACCGATTGGCGACTGCCACGGTGTAATTTGGCTCATCAGACGGGCAGGCGGCATAAGGGTTGGCCTGCCCTAGGATCGCCCGTAAGATAACCCACCATGTTGGCATATTTGTTATGCAAATAAACCTGCAGCAATTTTCTCCACTAACAAGGTGTCGTGTGGTTTATTGATGTATTGTGCTGCATGTATACTGACTACTGTTGCCGATATTGGCACTATAGATGGGAGTCAGTCCAACGGGCTGCTGGGACCAAGAAGAGGCCAGCAGGAGCTACAGGACTCGGGAGGCGGCCGGCAGCTTCAGGTAAGTTTTTAAAAAATGATTATTAACTTTAGGTGTGGCATCTGATCTGGGGGCCCCCCGAAGCATTAAACGGCTACAGGCAGACCCGACTGAGGCTCCGCCGAAGACATTCCTACATATCCGCGGAGGAACAGCCAATGTAATGTAAAGTGTGGCCCCTGGGGAGCCTGTTGTGCCTAATTATGTGTCTTGGACACTATGAAGAGGTAAAGGCGTGCGTCAGGGGAAAGGCTGCTGTGAGGTCCCTGCTGCCTTGGCCTAGGAGATGGTGAAGTGGTCATAGAGACGCACCAGGACTCTTTCTTGTGTTCGGGGACTCACCTGTCCCAGCCTACCACTGCCCCAAGGAGGAGGAGGGGCCAATGCTACATTCAGCTCATGTCAGGCGCTTTGAAGCGCTAACCATCTCACGCGGTGCGGGACGTGCCGATACCTCACCCAGGCCAAAGACGTGCCCTTTTTTATTCATGTCTGATCTGGTAGGGTTTTTTTCATTACCTCCTACATTTGTATAATTTGCCTTTATTATTTGGCTTCCTGGTGTTCTATGCTCTTTCAGGGAAGTGCAAGTTACAATGCCCTAAAGTCTGCTAGGCCCACCAATGGTAATACCCTAGATTCTTTTTTGGAACGAGGAGTGGGTGTAATCTCACGGGAAACTGATCTAGCGGAACGGAGACTCTCTTTGGAGGCTGAGAAGGGCTCGAGCTCCCTGATTAGGCTACAACCTGCTCAAAGTATTCACACTTATTTTACAATTCAAAGTGGTAGGGAGGTTAGCCATAGCTCTCCGCAGAAACCCTGGAAAGTCGGGTGGCTAAGCATCCATCGGAAATGCTTGACACCAGTATTTGCTCACCGCTCAGCAAAAGGAAGCACCAGCCTAGGGGTCCTGCTGCAGCTAAACAGAAATCTAATTCCACCGAGAAACGTGACCTTTCTGATAAACCTGAGTTTTTGGGAACTGGTAATTTGTTTTGGGACATGGTGTTTAATAGACTTAAGGACCCTATTGTGCAATGTATTACACCGTTAATGGAAAGGCTGTCCATATTAGAGTTTGCCGTATCTGGTTTGACTGAGATCATAGAGTCTAAGGTCATTCCTATTGCTCCCAAAAGTGTACTTAGTAAAGAACTTAGTGGGGTGCCCAGGCCACATGATTTAGTTTCTAATCGTGTGCCTCCAAATGTGCCATCAACCATGGAGGCTCCTTTGTTGCCTCATCCTCCACTTGTGGAGCAGGACCCTGAGGGCACGGCTAATGTAGGGAGGGAATATAGCAATATTAATACTTCTACAGTGGAAGGTTCAATAAGAGTGAGGGGAGATCATCCAGTAGCAGTAGACCTGCCTTATTTGAACCCTCTCCCTCCCTGTTGTCTACATGTTGGTATTTTGGCAGAGGTATCCCAAGTTAGGGCAAAGGAATCCACCTCCAATTTGAAAAATAAAGTTTGTCACTGGCTGCGCCATAATACTGATTTTAATGCTAGCGATTTTAATTACATACTTTTTGCTCGAAGGGTGGGTTGGGTGGGACCTACTGGAAAAAATCTTCCTGGGGATTGCGTAGTGATTAATTGTAGGTCACCTAACTTGGCCAAGCGATTGATTTATAGTTTTATACCAAAGACTTCTTGTAAGACAGAAATTAGCATTCTCCCTCTTGGTTTCTTTTATCGTCATTTGCAATTGAACTCCTTACCTTTGGATACCAAGAGGAATCATGGTTTGCGGTTCCTACGGCAAATATGTTTTCTGGTCTAGATCGGAATGAATGCCTGTGTCACTCTGACCCTCATCTGAGTAGCATTAGGGACAGTTCTGCAGCTCTGAGTCTATCACCCGCAGGGTCAAATGAGCCTCTAGCTTCAAACGATATGGGAGCAACACCTAGTATTCTTAGTTGGAATGTTGCAGGGGTAAGGGATAAAATACATCACCCGGAGTGGCTTAATTTTGCTACTCAGCTTGATGTTCTTGTGCTGCAGGCGACTTGGGCCCATGAGTCAGTAGTATGGGATGGGTATGAGAGTTATAATGTAGCAGCAATCCCTTCTCCTGGCCACAGAGCGCATGGAGGTCTATCCATTTCGATCCGTGTTTCTAAACAGCTAAAGGTTGTTCCCATTCCCTTTAGTCATGCAGGGATTCAAATCTTATGGGTGGTCTTCTCACAGGACCCGCATTTATTTTGGTAAATTTTTATAACTCAGTTAGGGTACTTAGTTTTTAGATCAAGGTATTATCTTAAGTATTATCAATTTTAGAAGCCAGGTCATTTGCATATCTAAAGGTTTTTAATGTTATTTTGGCCCGGGATTTTAATGCCAAGTTAGGCTCATATCAAAATGGAGGTAATCCCTTTCTAGTTGGATATTCCCCTCTTACCACACCTATTTCGGACTGTAGAGGGCAGGTGTTACATGAAGCCCTTGTCCATGCGGGCCTGTATAATGTGATATCTGGGAGAGGCAGTTTGGAGAAGGATTTACCCACATTTGTTGGGTGGGGTGAAGGAACGAAATTGATTATGTCTTTATATCCAGGTCTCTTGTGATGTTCGTGAGCCCAGAGCTGTACATGATACTGGATTTAATGATCATAACACGCTTGAAATTAGTATGACAGTTTCCTCAGGTTTCAGCCCCGATACTGCCCCAGGTTTGACAGGTATAATGACCAAAGATATGGTTAAAAGGATTCAGTGGCGTAACCTTCCTTTCCCAGCCCTATTTGAGACTGTTGTCCGATCCAACCTAAAACTTATTGATGAACATTTGTTAGTTATCGACTTTCCACCTGTAGCGATCCTGGAGGCCTTTTTTCAATTGAATGTTTCTACTAACACTATTATGAGGGAACTGGTGGGCCGGGGACAAGCTGTACAACATGGCTGGTTTGATAAAAAAAGTAGAGTGGCCAACAACCAACTTCGGGAGACCCTTAACGCAAGGCTTCATAACCAAGAGGCCATAATAGTGGCAACGAAGGGTTATGAGCAGGCAATTAAGAAGCGAAAAGTGGAGCTCAAAGAGGCTTCTTGGGAGAGATTGATGCTTGCTTGCTTGTGATTCTCTGGACTCAAGGGGCTTTTGGGCCATTGTTAATGGCAGGCAACCAACATTGACCACTCAAGATAATATTGGCTCCACTATAAGACCAGAGCAATGGGTAACCCATTTAAAAAAAGTTTATACTCTCAGTTTCGATGCCCTTTCGCCATTGGATGAGGATATTGATCTCTATCCATTGGAGATCAGGTTTGACCTGGAAGAGGTCTATGAGGCAACACAGGCTAGCCTGTCTTATAAAGCCCCTGGCCTGGATGGGATACCTGTGGATCTTTATTAAGTTGAACCCCATTTTTGGCCCCCCATTCTAACAAATGTTCTGAATGCTTTTGTACAGATTGGTCATCCCTTTGTCTTGGAAAGCGGCAGTTATAGTACCAGTTGTAAACAAGCATTGGCATAGCCAATAGGTCTCGTCTCTGGGACCGTATAAGTGTTTAGCCATGCAACAGTTGATGATGTTGCACCAGGGATATTGTGCTGCATAACTAAATTCTTATAAGGTCCCAAAGGCGAGACCTATTGGCTATGCCAATGCTTAGTTTGTGTTGTTACGCAAGCGCCCGGTGGCCCTGTTTGGCGCTATAGAAGCCTCAGCCATCTCCCGAAGAGCGATCCATGGCATCTTAGCCTTTGATGTGAGGCCCTGTCGGGCCCCCCTCCTCTCAGCAACAGGAGGAGGGGGGGTGCTGGAGCCCCACCCTCGTACCCAGGCGTGCCTCCAGTCCTGGGGGCGAGGGACACCTGTTTCTCACCCCCGGGCAGTGATGCAACCCGTCTTCAGGTGTCTGGGCCTCTGCTGTCTGTCGTACACGTGTGCACTGTTCTATTTCAGAAGGAAATGGCGGGATTAATTTTTTAAAAGCCTTTAATTATGTAAGAGTCGATCTGCAGTGCGCCGCTGCCGTCAGCTGGCCCCTTTCCTGCTCCGGTGCCAACTTATAGCTGATAACCCACATTAGGCTGTTCAGAGCCCCCGGGAGGGGCCCCGTCGTGAGAGTTAAAAAGCCGGGACGATTAGAAAGCTGAAAGGTCTTTTTAAGGTGTACTTCGGTTTCATTAAAACCCAGTTGCGGTGCCTGGGACTTGGAAGCTGTGATGCGTTTCTCAGAGGAGGTGTGAATGCTTCTGGGGGTACTGGGGGAGGGGAGGAAGGTGGGTACAAGGCAGTAGGGGTCGATGGGGGTGGGAAGATCGGAGGTGGTCTGCAGGCTGATGGGCGGGCTGTGTGGGTGAGGGTATGTACAGCATTTACGACAGGGTAATTTGTACCTAAAAAACATATAAAAAGATTGTGAGGGGGTGGGGAGATCAGAGGACTTGTGGCTGCTGAGGGAGGGGGGGAGACTTGCAGGCTGCTGGGGGGGGGGGAAGAGGGGAGGTGTGCAGGCCTGGCGACTTGAAAGTATGGAGAAGCTAGTAGGAGGAGACAGTTGCAACTAATTAAACATATACCTGGGGTTTGGGAGGTAGGGGCTGAGGAGTGTAGTGCTTGTAGGGGTAGTTCCGAGGTGTCCTGGCTTCCGGGTTATATTGACTAGGCATGAGCAAAATGCTCACTATGGTGGCATAATCTTGGTAATTTACGGTATTTCGCGTTATGCTTTTACGTGAAATTTCGCTATTATTCCTACTATGGTAAGAACGCAAACAAACAGAACGCCTTCGTTTTTTGAACATCTCACTTGTGGTTTTGCATTTTTTTTGTGTGGGCGAGATGAGCCTTCCAACGTGAGGACACATTTTACTTCTAATATTGCACTTAAGTGCCTGCTCTGTTTTCCGTGCACTTTCCCTGAAGTTTTTTGTAATTACACGAAAGGAAATAACTCAAATTTCGCGCTTTTCTAGCATTGTGGGGCTCCGAGTGTGCTGATATATCGGAGGTGTGCATGGTTTTCGTGGTCCTAATTGTACTTGGAGTGCAGGCCGCAAGGGGCGACTCTTAGATGGGCTTCCCAAATTTTTCCGCCAACTTGCTTATTCCCCCAACTGTCTTGGTTCTTAAAAACGGAGGCACTAGAAAAACAAGTATCAGAAACAAAAACAACAAGCACCAGAAAATGTCTACTGTCTGAGGCGGCATTGGCTTAGTCGGAAGTGAATTCCTCCTTGAAGAATTCACATCAGATGCTTCCGAAGTTAAGAATAACAAGCTAACGAGGAGGGAGGGGGAGAAGGCAGGGGGGAGAAGGGAGGGGGGTAGTGAAAGCAGACAGCAAGGGGGTGGAGGAGCATGATTCACGTGCTGGAAGGCTTAATGAACCATGACAGAAAGGCAGATGGCGGCTGCGCGCGTGCACGCTCCCATGCACGCAAGCTTTAGGCCACCAAAAGCCTGTGGCAGCACTTTGAAAACCCATACACTAAATGTCTCGCACAGCAGCACATGCGCTGCCTCAGCGAGACCTACAAAGGGAAACAGACAAGATCCTACATGCTATAGACCCATCTCTTTGCTTAATTCTGTAGTGAAAGTGGTGGGCCACATTATATTACAGCGTATAGAATTGTGGGCGCAATCACACAATATTCTTTGTCCAGTCCAGTATGGGTTTCAGGAAGGTAAATGTACTATGGAACAGTGCCTGAACCTCAATCTCATAATTGGAAAATATGTATTTGCTAAGCAAGGGACTATTTACCTTGCGGTTATAGACCAGAGTTGCACCTTCGACCCAGTGATTAGGTCAAAGCTATGGTCAAATATGCTGGTGTTACGGTTACCTACCCCATTGATCAATTTTTTAAGGGCACTGCACTCAGATATCGTCATCGGGATTCAGCATGGGTGGGAAATGTTCTGAATCTTTTTCACTTCCCCGTGGGGTTAGACAGGGATGTGTGCTGGCAACACTGCTTTTTCTCCTTTACATCAATGGTCTGAACACTTATTTAGCCACACATGGGAAGGATATGCCCAATGTAAAATCAATTCTGTACCTTCCTTACTCTACGCTGATGATGCAGTGCTGATGGCCCGAATGGCAAATGGCTAAAAACACTTGTTGACCATTTTGTCATGCTTTATTGATGTATTGGAGCTGGAGGTGAATAGCAGTAAAACACACAACATGGTATGCGGGAGGAAAAACTCTAAAATTAGCACTATTGTTATTAAGGGTAATCGGGTCACTATGGTGCCTGATTTCCCTCATTTGGGGGTTAATTTTGATTACTTGAACAACTGGCTCACATGTTTATCAAAGAGGTGTTCCCACTTTTCTTTAGCTTGTAGTGCCCTTTTTAGATTTTCCAAACAGATTGGTAACAAACCTGTACTGCCACTCTTGCAGATATATAAAATGAAATGGCTACCTCTACTTTTGTATGGTGCAGTTATCTGGGGATATCGCAATGGTAAGACTTTACAGCAAGAGGAGAATCGTTTCTGTAGGCGACTGCTGGGTTTGGTTCCCAATAGCTCGTTCTTATTTATACATGAAGAATTGGGCCTTGACTAAGTGGAGTATTCTGTGAAGCTGGCTCTCGTGCTATTGTGGGTCTCTGTATGGTCTGGGCATCACACAGGATTTAACGGGGAAGTGATCGAGGACTGACTTGGGTGTGGCTACGGTCTCAGAATTCCTTGGCTGAGTTATGTGGAGTCTGTTGCTCATACCTTCGGCTACCCCAATCTGTTTTATAAGCCCTATCTCCTCAGTAAGAGAGATAGAAAAAGTAATTGGGGATCAGTTTTTACAGTATCTAAAAGAACTTTGGGATTTGGAAGTGCTCAAAAGGGTGATTGCTAGATCGCTTCTGTCCCTCCAAACTGTGATGAGCCCTGAATCTTATCTCCTCACTGTTACCCACCCAGATCACTTCTGACTAAATTTTGGGTGGGGACAATCGATCATCTATTTGTTTCCCCCCGGTGTAGTTTGACCCAAGTACGATCAAGGTGTGTCTCTGTGATGGTTGCTCACAGCAGACTTTGGAGCATCTGGTGCTGTAAAGGTTATGAGTTTTTATGACGCAAGTATTTAATTCCTGTCCTAAAATCGAGGGGATTCCAGCAGTTTTGGACTGCTTTTTTTATACTCAAAGCTATTAGCTGATCATGTACTAATGCTGGCTGGCTCCTCTTTTTTGAAAGGCACCTTATATAGGAATAAGATGATAAACTCTTTATATTGTAATATTGTAATGTAAATATTTGCGCTGTATGGGAGTAGTATGTTGGAGCGTTTTTAGTATCAAAAAATATTATTATTATACCAGTTTTTATCAGATATATATTTTTGTATTGTGGTTTTACCTGTGTTCAATCTGTTTTTATTTTATGATTATATTGTATAATCGAATAAAAATTAATATGATATGATATGTAACAAAAAACAGTCTCCTGTATCAATAAGCAGGAGGTGAGACAGAGAATTAAAAACAAGAAAGAAGCCTACTTGACGGGGTGTCTGCTGCCTGAAAGAAATGTAAATGTATGCAATTGGTTAATCTGCAAATATAAAGAATACTTGGAAACCAGTATTGGCTTTGGTTGATGGTCACTTGAAGCTTTGTCATTACAAAGATTTATTTTCATGAGAGGTATTGTAAGGATGTTATGAGCTGAGCTGGGGGTGCCTGGTTTAAAAAGGCAATACAAATATTTGCACTAGGTATGGTCTGATTGTGTATTACTCAAATCTACATTTTACATTTAGAAACCACTTTTTTATCTTAAACCTAAATCTTTTTTCACATATTGTGGCAGCCTATCTTACATAGTGTGTAATAGTGCCTTTTTCACTGATTAGTTGGGTTTATTGTTAATTTAGTGTGTGTGTGTGTGTGTTATTTTATGTAATTACCTGAAGGTGAAAGACCAACAAAACAGTTACTCACATTTTGTTATTCTTAGCCACGCCTTTGACCCTGATCCCATTCTCACGGATCCCCGCTCTCCCCTTTCGACTCAGGGTCACAGTTTCCATACTTTGCTGCTGACCGAGGCACCCACAGGGGGCCCTAAAGAGGTTGGCGCTATAGTATTGCCTGGGCACCCTACACCCCCCACCCCATTTGGGGGCAGGGACTCCGGTTGGAGTCCCCCCCTACTTCCTGCCTGGTCATGACGCGAGGGGCGACACTTCCTGGGCGTCTAGGACCTGGGGAAGGGTATATATCCCTCCCCCACCATGTTGGCAACCTCTTTGTCGCCATGCACGTCGTCTTGTGCTCTGGACACGCCGTCTACGCCAGGGAGCTGGACACGCTGTTGTCTCGCTGTCTAGTGCTTGTCCCCCTGTCGCTGTTGATGCGCTCGCCGTGTTGCTGGGCTATGCTCGTGTGGGTCCCTGCCCCGGGCTTAGCTTTGGTGCTTGCAGTCCTAGACTGCATGGACGGGGGAGGGGTAGAAGGCAGGGGCGGCTCTAGGCTCATGGTGGCCCTGTGCAGGGAGGGCAGGTAGGGGGCCCCGGAAGAGGGGGTCCGGACGGGGCGGAGCTCAGGAAGGTGTTTTAATAAAACGTCCAGAAAAGGCGTTAGATGACCAGTAACATGGTAACAGAAAAACAACGTTTACTTTTTGAGTGCTCATCATTTGGATACTTTGTTTTAGAATCTGGGTCTCTGGAGGGACCCCTTTCAACAAGAAAAACACGTTGCGCGTCCGTAAGAGAGTTCGGCCACAAAGTAGGATCCCTCCAATCACATAAATCATATTCAAAACACGGGTCTGTAACATGGTCTTGCTCTTTGGCTTCCTTTTCAATACCAGCATCATCCGTCTGTAAACTCTGACCCTCCTTCAGAATGCCAGATGTTGATGGACCGATGAATGATGTTTCAGTTTCTCTGTCTGAGGGTCTTTTGTAATAATCCTCATCCTGAGTTGGTAATTGCTGCATGTTTGTATCAATTTCAGAGTCACCTTGTTCATTTTCATTGGTCTGCTCATGAGTATCATTCTGCTCATGGATATCATCATTTTTTTGTTCTTCTTTATGGTCATCAGCGCCTGTTTTACCTAGTGCATCAGCAGTACTCTGGCCAGAGGATTCTCCATCTTTAGGTTTCCCTTGGGTGATAAGGTTCAGGATTGCTCCTTCCTGTGACACTACGAAAGCCTGCTGAGCCACCTTTCTCTTTTGTTTCGAATAACCAGATTTGTGTACTCAAATTCTCTTCATTTTGCTTGCAATGCAGCGGGCGAGGCTAGCAGTGGGTAGGGAAAAAAAGAAGACAATCAGCAGTGGCGGCTGCTGAAAGATTTTGATGTGTCATTTTTATTTTCTTGCAAAAACAACAGTTGATGGACAGAATGCAGAACAATGTCATACATTCACCCCAGTACAGAGATCTGGGCCTAAATCCATCGTTTTTTTGCTCACCACACCACCCCAGTTCAGACATGGCCATATGCAAATCAGCCTTGACCCTGTGCCTCATGGGAACAGTCCAGCCCGAACTGCCAAGCCATGTCTTCCCTGGACTACACAATGAAGGACCAGCATACCTTAATGAACGAGTGAATTTCCACCAACCTACCAGAAAAATATGTTCCAGAACCATCTCCCTAGCAGCCACCCAATGCAGCCGCTGATAAAACAGTGGAGGCCGCTACTTCTCCCACCTGGCAGTGAAGACCTGAAAACCCTCCCCTGCACCTCGGAGCCTCACCATCGCTCCAGCAGTTCAGGAAGGACCACAAGACCTCGCTGTTCAACCAACAAGCAGCATGATCCAGCAGCATGAATCCCACACCGCCTCGAGACCCTTATGTGTGAAGTAGCTGAGCTTTACAAACCCTGACTGATTGATAGTAATTACCCTTCCCACTACATGTCTGACACATTATGAGGACTAGCCACATATGGAAGGTTTATTTGAAGAGTGTTATAAAACTATAGGGTAGATCATGTGACTTGGCATACAAGGTCTGTTTTATCAGTCCACTGAGAACAGTAGAGCCTGGAGAATAGTTCATGATCTATTTGAGAAGTGACCTTAGTAGGAAGAGAGTAAGCTACCTTGAAATCATGGCACACAGAGACCTGTCTCAGTACGTCACTAACTGATCCTGAAGACAGCCTACGGGTAACCAAAGACTCGTCCACTTTACCACATTGTCAAAAGACAAAATACAATATATTTAATTAAGGTTTCTTGTATAGTGCCATATTCCAGCAACCAGTTCTGCTCGCTTTACAGAGCACCTATTACACAATGATTAATTACAGTGAGTCCTAAGGCTATGAAAAGGCACTAGAGGTTCACTGAAGCAAAATTAATGTGCAAGGAACATCCAGTCAGGAGACAACTTTCAAGCAGACGTACGAATCACTAGCACAGCGTACCAACGACCCCATGGGCCGTGGCATAAGCAAGGAAAATGGCCCCTTTGGCTGCTGCTCAGGAAGTAGAATATAGCAATTATCAGGGTTCAATGGGCCCCTGAGGGTTTTGGGTCTCAGTACCACTGTACTTGCTGAACCAATGGTAACTATGCCCCTAGTATGGACAGAGAAGGCTGCTTCACCAATTGCAAACTGAGGACTAGTTAAACTAGTTTTCTCTGCTAGTCACATGACAAGCACTGGAATGTAATTAAAGAAATGATCAAGAAGCCAGTCTCCTACCAAGGTCTCTGCAAAAGGGCATTAGATTGAGTTAACATGGGTAGGCACTGCCATCCTATTCCAGGCGTCCATCCATAGGTGCTTGCATTTCATGTCTGCCTCAACACCATATAAACAGACCTATCCAAATGCCAAGTACATTCGAACACTCGATGTTTTAAAAGATTTGTGCAGGCAGATCCACTCATTAGATCACAAGTATCAGCTTCATACTCTGTTTTCATGATTGTTAATAAGTAATTGTAATAATTTTAATGAATCATTAACATTACGTCTAACACCTCGTACCCAGCTCTCCTCTTCCCCCCAATACGACGGTGCCTCCCAAGTTACACCTCCAAAAGTCACCATGCCTCCCCTCAGCCACAAGTAAACACCGCCCCTGCACTCCTGACTCACATTTCCCTCAACATACAGCGCCGATCTGTACCACTCCCTACCCCTGGTGCACAGTGACCACCTCTCCGACCCGCGCCCTCTCAGAGATGAATCGTGAGAGAGAGGCTCTCTCTCACGATTCATCATGCCCTCCCTTCCCATGACCACCAGAATACCTCCAGCTCGCCACCTCACATGGCTTACCTCCACCCAGACCCAAAGCACACACCATCTACAATAACATCCTCACCCAACCTTCCCCACGCCCCCGGCTCCTCACCCCCACGGGCTGGGATACATTCCTATGCCTGATCTGCCCTCCTCCCCAGGGCTCCCCACACCCTCGTCCAATGGCTCACCTTCCCTCGGGTTCACTCTGCAGTGGCACACGCTGACCTCCTCACTCCCCCTCCCCATGCCCTGACCCTCGGGCTCCTCACCTCGCAGCTGGCACCAAAGGTTGCACACTGGCATGCTATCCTCTGCAAGGCGGCCTTTCTTGTCCAGGGTCTCTAGGCGCGCCGGTGCATGGCCTCGGCCGGTCTCGGTGCTGCTCGCTGCACGCCGGGCACGGGTGCTGCCACCCCTCCTGCCGCCAGTGATGCATGGTGCTTCTGTAACCCCTTCGCTGCAGGACTCGCGGGCACTGCGCATGCACGCGCATGCGAGCCTCCGGAGGTGCCAGATCTGGACTATTAAGACAAGCTCGATTCTCCTGGAAAAAAAGTTCTAAACAAGCACAAGACCTACCAGAAGAGCCCGAAACAAGGCCGACCCCACACAAAGACGAGACTGGGTTAGAAAGGAAAAGAGTATAAGAACAACCATTCAGCGTGCATCACATTAGATTTAGCACGCCTCAGTCGTTCACGCGCCAAATCCCTGCCAGGGGCCGCCACCAGGGGCGGCTCTAGGCTCATGGTGGCCCTGTGCAGGGAGCGCAGGTAGGGGGCCCCGGAAGAGGGGGTCCGGACGGGGCGGAGCTCAGGAAGGTGTTTTAATAAAACGTCCAGAAAAGGCGTTAGATGACCAGTAACATGGTAACAGAAAAACGACGTTTACTTTTTGAGTGCTCATCATTTGGATACTTTGTTTTAGAATCTGGGTCTCTGGAGGGACCCCTTTCAACAAGAAAAACACGTTGCGCGTCCGTAAGAGAGTTCGGCCACAAAGTAGGATCCCTCCAATCACATAAATCATATTCAAAACATGGGTCTGTAACATGGTCTTGCTCTTTGGCTTCCTTTTCAATTTCAGCATCATCCGTCTGTAAACTCTGACCCTCCTTCAGAATGCCAGATGTTGATGGACCGATGAATGATGTTTCAGTTTCTCTGTCTGAGGGTCTTTTGTAATAATCCTCATCCTGAGTTGGTAATTGCTGCATGTTTGTATCAATTTCAGAGTCACCTTGTTCATTTTCATTGGTCTGCTCATGAGTATCATTCTGCTCATGGATATCATCATTTTTTTGTTCTTCTTTATGGTCATCAGCGCCTGTTTTACCTAGTGCATCAGCAGTACTCTGGCCAGAGGATTCTCCATCTTTAGGTTTCCCTTGGGTGATAAAGTTCAGGATTGCTCCTTCCTGTGACACTACGAAAGCCTGCTGAGCCACCTTTCTCTTTCGTTTCGAATAACCAGATTTGTGTACTCGAATTCTCTTCATTTTGCTTGCAATGCAGCGGGCGAGGCTAGCAGTGGGTAGGGAAAAAAAGAAGACAATCAGCAGTGGCGGCTGCTGAAAGATTTTGATGTGTCATTTTTATTTTCTTGCAAAAACAACAGTTGATGGACAGAATGCAGAACAATGTCATACATTCACCCCAGTACAGAGATCTGGGCCTAAATCCATCGTTTTTTTGCTCACCACACCACCCCAGTTCAGACATGGCCATATGCAAATCAGCCTTGACCCTGTGCCTCATGGGAACAGTCCAGCCCGAACTGCCAAGCCATGTCTTCCCTGGACTACACAATGAAGGACCAGCATACCTTAATGAACGAGTGAATTTCCACCAACCTACCAGGAAAATATGTTCCAGAACCATCTCCCTAGCAGCCACCCAATGCAGCCGCTGATAAAACAGTGGAGGCCGCTACTTCTCCCACCTGGCAGTGAAGACCTGAAAACCCTCCCCTGCACCTCGGAGCCTCACCATCGCTCCAGCAGTTCAGGAAGGACCACAAGACCTCGCTGTTCAACCAACAAGCAGCATGATCCAGCAGCATGAATCCCACACCGCCTCGAGACCCTTATGTGTGAAGTAGCTGAGCTTTACAAACCCTGACTGATTGATAGTAATTACCCTTCCCACTACATGTATGACACATTATGAGGACTAGCCACATATGGAAGGTTTATTTGAAGAGTGTTATAAAACTATAGGGTAGATCATGTGACTTGGCATACAAGGTCTGTTTTATCAGTCCACTGAGAACAGTAGAGCCTGGAGAATAGTTCATGATCCATTTGAGAAGTGACCTTAGTAGGAAGAGAGTAAGCTACCTTGAAATCATGGCACACAGAGACCTGTCTCAGTACGTCACTAACTGATCCTGAAGACAGCCTACGGGTAACCAAAGACTCGTCCACTTTACCACATTGTCAAAAGACAAAATACAATATATTTATTTAAGGTTTCTTGTATAGTGCCATATTCCAGCAACCAGTTCTGCTCGCTTTACAGAGCACCTATTACACAAGGATTAATTACAGTGAGTCCTAAGGCTATGAAAAGGCACTAGAGGTTCACTGAAGCAAAATTAATGTGCAAGGAACATCCAGTCAGGAGACAACTTTCAAGCAGACGTACGAATCACTAGCACAGCGTACCAACGACCCCATGGGCCGTGGCATAAGCAAGGAAAATGGCCCCTTTGGCTGCTGCTCAGGAAGTAGAATATAGCAATTATCAGGGTTCAATGGGCCCCTGAGGGTTTTGGGTCTCAGTACCACTGTACTTGCTGAACCAATGGTAACTATGCCCCTAGTATGGACAGAGAAGGCTGCTTCACCAATTGCAAACTGAGGACTAGTTAAACTAGTTTTCTCTGCTAGTCACATGACAAGCACTGGAATGTAATTAAAGAAATGATCAAGAAGCCAGTCTCCTACCAAGGTCTCTGCAAAAGGGCATTAGATTGAGTTAACATGGGTAGGCACTGCCATCCTATTCCAGGCGTCCATCCATAGGTGCTTGCATTTCATGTCTGCCTCAACACCATATAAACAGACCTATCCAAATGCCAAGTACATTCGAACACTCAATGTTTTAAAAGATTTGTGCAGGCAGATCCACTCATTAGATCACAAGTATCAGCTTCATACTCTGTTTTCATGATTATTGATAAGTAATTGTAATAATTTTAATGAATCGTTAACATTACGTCTAACACCTCGTACCCAGCTCTCCTCTTCCCCCCAATACGACGGTGCCTCCCAAGTTACACCTCCAAAAGTCACCATGCCTCCCCTCAGCCACAAGTAAACACCGCCCCTGCACTCCTGACTCACATTTCCCTCAACATACAGCGCCGATCTGTACCACTCCCTACCCCTGGTGCACAGTGACCACCTCTCCGACCCGCGCCCTCTCAGAGATGAATCGTGAGAGAGAGGCTCTCTCTCACGATTCATCATGCCCTCCCTTCCCATGACCACCAGAATACCTCCAGCTCGCCACCTCACATGGCTTACCTCCACCCAGACCCAAAGCACACACCATCTACAATAACATCCTCACCCAACCTTCCCCACGCCCCCGGCTCCTCACCCCCACGGGCTGGGATACATTCCTATGCCTGATCTGCCCTCCTCCCCAGGGCTCCCCACACCCTCGTCCAATGGCTCACCTTCCCTCGGGTTCACTCTGCAGTGGCACACGCTGACCTCCTCACTCCCCCTCCCCATGCCCTGACCCTCGGGCTCCTCACCTCGCAGCTGGCACCAAAGGTTGCACACTGGCATGCTATCCTCTGCAAGGCGGCCTTTCTTGTCCAGGGTCTCTAGGCGCGCCGGTGCATGGCCTCGGCCGGTCTCGGTGCTGCTCGCTGCACGCCGGGCACGGGTGCTGCCACCCCTCCTGCCGCCAGTGATGCATGGTGCTTCTGTAACCCCTTCGCTGCAGGACTCGCGGGCACTGCGCATGCGCGCGCATGCGAGCCTCCGGAGGTGCCAGATCTGGACTATTAAGACAAGCTCGATTCTCCTGGAAAAAAAGTTCTAAACAAGCACAAGACCTACCAGAAGAGCCCGAAACAAGGCCGACCCCACACAAAGACGAGACTGGGTTAGAAAGGAAAAGAGTATAAGAACAACCATTCAGCGTGCATCACATTAGATTTAGCACGCCTCAGTCGTTCACGCGCCAAATCCCTGCCAGGGGCCGCCACGAATATGTATTGTATCCGATTCCTCGTGGTGGCCCCTGGGGTTTGGTGGCCCTGTGCAGGTGCACAGCTTGCACATGCCTAAGGCCGCCCCTGTAGAAGGGATGGGAAACTTTGAGGGCCTACCTTGTACGGGCGGCCCTATCCCCGCTACTCCAATCTGGGGGGCAACCAGCTTCTGGCGGCAGGGTCAGGCATGCCGTCTGGTGGGTCGTGCTGTGGGTATGCTGCTGGACATGCTGTCCTGATGTCGTGCGGTTGGTCGGTGCGTCCTGTAGTGAGGTGAGTGTGGTCACCAAGCCCCCCCCTCCCACCACGTAGGCCATGGCCAGTGTGGGACCCTTCCTAGCTGCAAATTCTTTGGCCCGGCCCCGCAGTAGATCCGCTGGTGTTGGTTCCTGCGGGTGGGGTGCTGGTAAGGGATTGGGACGGGTGCAGGGTAAGGGGGGTACAAACTTCCCGGCCTCACGCAGCGCAGGCGACCGATCAGCCGTAGACAAAGGAGCCCTACTAGCTCCTCTCACCATTCCTTAGCACGGCCCCCTCTTCCATGATCAGTGCACTGGAATCTCAAGAGGCGATGCAGCAAGGGGCAAGCTAGCAGCGCAGTGGGCCCGACCGCTGGGCGATGAGCCGCATATGGGGGTCAGCCTGTGCTGCCATCTTGGGACGCGGGCAGCGGCATTCCCAGATGCGCGAGTGGGCCGGCAGCCACGCTTCTTGCCGGTGACACAGGGTCTTGCTTCCCCCACCCTTAGGTGACTCTGCGTGTGTGCAGGGAGCAGGATTGCAACTGTAGGGCCTAAGTGCAGTTGTTACAAAGGTTGTGGTTCCTGAGTCACATATTGCCAGCAGAGCAGCACGTCTTGCCAAGGGCCTAGCGGCATGGTCCTGGGAGGGCAGCCAATCGGAACGCCAAATGAGGGGCCGCGGACCTTCTACTTGAGAGCCCCTGCCCCCGTCGCTCGGAAGAAGGCCTGTTGCGGGGCCCTCCCCGGGTATTAGGCTGTGCTCCTGTTTCGGTCTGGCGTATATCAGGGTGAAGTAAACCACATCTTGGCACCTGTCGGGGAGTCGCCGTGAGTGGCGCCATGTGCTCCCCACCCATGCCTCCTTCCCTGGGGGCACAGGCGACATTTTGGGGAGCATTGGAACAATTAACTATGAGGTTGTTAATGCATCCGGTTGCACTCCGGTTCCGTCATCAGCTTGCATATGTGTTAAGTCGAAGGGCGAGAATCAAGTGAAATCCATTGGTGTTTTCCCGCAGTAGGTGCACTTTAAATACTCGTGCCTGTTCTCCTCTGCTTTATGATCGAACCCTAGGTGCAAATTATGTTGGGGCGTAAGAGCTTGCGCTGATAACGTTGGCGCTCAGTAGCGGGTTTGAGTCTCAGCGAGGGTCAACATCCTGCGGTTCGGGCTAAATCACTTAAGCACCAGGCCTACTAATAAAATATTGCACATGTCCAGGTTGGGGTTCTCGTATAGCCGTTCGAGTCAGCAGTCTGATCCCTCGTCTCCTTATTGCAGCCCGGATATTATAAGCTTGTCTATACTATTCTTCAAGCCAATTAATAGCTTTAGTTGTATAGCCGATATGATATCTACCACTGGTATTGTGGTAACAGAACCAAGGGCTGCCCTGCTTGCAGTGGTTTTAAATATATGCCAGTGAATCCGTGATTCAATAATGAAAGAGTTAGGGCTTTTCTTGTTCTGGTCCCTTAAGTCCTCTCACATGATTTGCAAATGTTGAAGTGGTTGCGCTAATGTTTTGTCCAACAAAAATCCACATCTTTTACCTTTTCTCAGACCAGAGGTGGGGAAATCCTAGCCCACCTGCGCCATTAAAATTTCAGGTACTGTACTTGCGACTGCCCTGGGTCGGTGACACTTGTTTGCAAGTTGTTGGAACCGAACAGCACTCGCCCAAGAATAAATGATTAAAATACGGCACAGTGCACTGGTCTGTCAACTCGGACAGCAAGAGCGTGGCTCGCCAGGTGTCAAGCATCTGTTGTAGAAGGTGCATTTTAAGCTACATAATCAACAGAGCTGAGCCATCCTTATTCCGTGCAAAGTCGATAAACTGAATCCCGTTGGGTTGCGTGTGTGGTGTATACATTTTAGGTATTATGAACACAGGCCAGGATATATGTCATATAGCAATTCAAAGGCCGCAAAAATGGCACTGCATGCTCGTCTAATGTGCAGGCCCCTTTTCACTGGAGCTCTCAAGATATTGCCGCCTTCGAAGGCACAGTGCAAACATACATTAACTAAATTACATTTCCTGGCACTTAGCATGCGCTCTCTAAAGCGCGTGCCCTCAAGCCTGGCCTTCACCCATCTCCAAACCTGGGTGCCCGTGAGCACAGCCAGTTTCTTAATTTGGAAAAACAAGAGTATATTATATAGTAAATGTGTTTCTCATGAGGTTACCGTGGTTGGTTTTACCCACTGCCCTTTCCAGCACTGCCAAATACAATCCCACTATACATTGGGGACATATTCAAGGTCACTATAAGCTGTAAGGATGGCCTGGACCTGCTGGTTTTAGTGTGTTTTGTAAAGTATATTCAACTTTTGTGGATTAGCTCGGCTGTAAAATAGATGACAGCACCACCACCTGGTAGTCTGTCTTATTAAATGCTGGCACCCAACACCGGCACAAAGTAAGCCCTGCTATTGCACAGCTTGGCCGTGCCTGTCAGTGCTGAGCGGCAAAGATGTGGCCAGCACAGCCGGGAGGGGAACTAGCTAGAGGAGGGGGGAGGTTTTGAAAGATTTCTGCCATTCTTACTCTGCCCCTTCCCGCCACCTTCCCTGGCAGTAGAAGTCTGCCAAGCGTCTGCCAAGCTTGTGTGAAATTTTAAGAAAATAGAATACTGCGCAAACAAAGAGTCTGAAAGTATTTTGAGATGAAAACTGCATATTCGGGGAGGGTGATGTGTTTTCATAACGATAACACAGCAGCAGCTCACTAATATTACTGTAAATAATATGTGACTCTACCACTTAGCATATAGTGGGTCCCGCTATGGTCACATTAAAAGCTTTGTGTGAAGTGGTAAGTGTGAACACATGGCCCAAGCGGGACTATTCTTAAAGATGGGCAATTCCAAAGGTGGTCAAAGCCTCCTTATGCATCAGGTTAAATCATTCAGGAGGTCTGCTGCAATCTTCATCGCAGGATGCACTGTCTATGCAGGTTGCGGCGTTGATTCATTGTTACAGCGGGTAGCGCTGCTCGATCCCCGACGTGGAGTGGGTTGCCCACGCTCCAGCATGTTTCCTTGTTTCGCTGCCTTTTGCCGGTATGGATTTCTTTACAGTCCTCCATCTTCGTGAAGGCAGTTTTGGGCTTGAGGCCGGGCAGCGGTGGTTTGGGATGCCGCTAGCATGGCGAGACTGCCAGTGCAGTAGCTGCACTTGTTTGGAGACAGCAGGGGAGCACCGGCGCCACCAGGTGACTTGGGAACGATAAGCCAGTTTTGGGTCCCGGCACCGGCTCTGCACCAAGGGCCAGGGGCGGGTCACTTGGTTCACCATGCCAGTGTATGGCCTTATCAGGCGCAGGGCAGCCGCGAATTAACTAGGGTCTCTTATCGGTGGTTCCTGAGATGGAGCCTTGCCTCTGGTCAGTGAACTTGCGCATTGCCCCATTGAGACGCTTCCGGGAATGCTCCTCCCCCTCGCCTGATTTGGCCCATCTAGTGTGACCCGAAAATTTAGGGAAAACCCAAGTAGTAATCAGGCCCTTCATGGTACATCTACCCCAGCGTTGACTATCAACGTGTTTGGGACACCGGGGCAGAAGATGCCCCTTCAAGTCTCAGGTTCTAACCCATAGACGGATAAACCAGGGGGCAGACAAGTCTGTGGGAACCATGCAGTAACATTCAGAGCAAATACCTGCCACAGCCTACTTTATTCTCAGGGGGCACTCAAGCTTAGTGCAGGAGGCGTTGTCCATGGGTGGATCCTTCAGCGTTGCCTTGGGGATTGACTTGCGCAGGGGTTTGTTTTTTGTGGGGCCTTTTCTTTGGATTTGGGATGTTCGGTGCAACCTCGGTGTCCTGTCCGGCGCCTGGGTGGCGTGTGCCGCGAGAAGCCTGTTTCGTATTAATGCATTGAGCGAAGATTTTGCGGCTTGGCCAGCAAGGTCGTCTGGCCACCAGGAGTTATGCATGTGGCCCTTCTCAATGTCATATTGATGAATGTGCTAGTGATGCCAAATGGTAAAATGATTGTCGGTTCTGGCCGGGGCTCGGCAAGTATGGTTTCAGCTTCCTCACCTAATACTGGTGCATTATCGGCCTAGATGCCAAGTATACTTCATGGGGCTCTGCTCACATCTAAGTGGGCCAAGACCACACAAAGCACAGGATGAGGGTGCGGGGTCAGTCATATACATTGCGAATTATGAGAAATATGCCAGAGGTAGCGAAGATGACAGCACAGACTTGGTCAGTGATATCATGGTTCATCTTTTGTCCCTATATAGGCAAAAGTTACGGACAGGCTCTGTTTTGCTAAGAATAGTTATTAGTCTCTGCATGTGCCTCTTTCGCAGTACAACGAGGTCTATTTTGTCTCCAACGGGGGGATTGTGCGCCGCTATTCCGCTTCCAACGGGCTCTATCTTTCGGTACCTGGCTCACGTGCAGGTGACCTGTCTGGCTGTTGCGGAAGTTGATTATTATATTGGTCCCAATCGCGGTTAAGCTTAATACTCATCATAGGGAGTCAATCCATGCAGTGTTCAACACGTTAAGGTGACAGTCCCACCAGTCCTGAATGGAGGCATGTTTATCTGCTACGCAGCGAAGCCTGAATTTGACTTCAGTTATCTTAGGCAACTAACAAGCATAGAGAAAGCCAATGGTATTGCCGTGTTGTAGGTGTACTGTGGTTTGGTAGTATTTATACTGCGCCAGAAGCCACAAATTAACAGTTGCCTTTGCCACCGGTTTACTGCCCAATGGTGAGAAAGTATAATTTTCCACTTACTCAGGAAATTTCAACGCAGAGAGAGGCACTGCAACAGAATGACTGCATTGGGCAATTGGCTACGAGGGCCTTCATGGTGAACACATGGGGGCACATTATAGATCAGGTACCATGTTCACGGGGTGGACATTCATCTGCAGCCAAGGGCAGGTATAAGGTCGCATCAGTTAAGACATATCCACCCGCGCTTTTCAAGGGCAGCAGGCGGGTGGTGGTAGTTGTCAGCTAACAAGTGTGCTGTGGCGCACTTTAATAATGCGTAATAGGTTTAAGATGTGTGTCTCTGACGTACAGCTGGGTTGAGCCAGTCCCATTTAGATCAAACGCAGATCAGTTGACTGGGGATGAGTGCTTACCATGTCAACACTCCATCCAACATCCCCTTTGGCATCGCTTTGTTCGCCCTAGCAGGCTGGGTATGCCTAGACTTGGGTCCCTTGCTCACTTTACCACTGGATTCAAGCTAGCCTGGCTGATGACGGTTATGAACCCGAAACCGGTCCCAGGATGCTTGTTTCCAGTCCAGGGAAGACATGGCTTGGCAGTTCGAGCTGGACTGCTCCCATGAGGCACAGGGTCAGACTGATTTGCATATGGACAGGCCTGAACTGGGGTGGTGGAGTCAGCTATAGAAGGAGGATGGATTAAACCCAGATCAGTTGACTGGGGGTGAGTGTTTGATGTGCTCAAACGCTCCGTCCAACAGCCCCTTTGGTACCGCCCACTCCCATTCAGCGGTACACCCGGGTGAAAGTGGTGTGCTCCTCCTGGTTCCATGACCTAGGCGGTGCGTGGCATCTCTCACATCAAATGTTAGGCACCATACTACAGACAGTGCGCCCCGTATCGAATCAGACAGATTCTCTAAGTAGGTATGCCTAGGGGGCTTCACCAGAGGGAGCTGGCGGGCGAAATTGCCATAAGGAATAAGGGATGCAGGGCAAGGCTGGAGGGCAGCCTTGCTCATTGTCTCATACGCATAGTTATGGACACTCCTGTGCCCCTCGATTTAGCAAGCAAAGGGACTGGGCCAAGGTTAAGTATATCCTTCTCGCCCTAATAGCCCAAGTATGCAAGCGGGGGTATGAGCGGTCTCCTGACAAGCGAGCTGCTGTCCCAGAGAAGGGAGACACATGAGTTCAGATGCACACAGGCTAGAAGGGTGGTGGCTAGCGTGATCAGAAATAGGTTAAGGGATACGGGTTGAGGGCAGGAGGGCCCTTGGCCATGGTGACGCACTTCTAGCTACTAACACTCCTGGGCGTCACGAGTTAGCAAGCATAGGTACTGTTCCAAGGTGAAGTATAATCCACCTCGCCATAATAGCCAAAATAGGCAGGCAGGTGGTGGAGCGGTCACCCAGCAAGTGGGCTGCTGTCTCATGGATGGGTCATGCAGGTGTCCAGGCACACACGGTGCTAGAAGGATAGCAGCTAGGTGAGATTAGCAAATAGATGGGGCAATGTGAGCCTTGGTGTCTGCAATTTTCCCGCCCAGAGTTGGCTCGGGACAAGGCATGTGATGCAGCGGAACTTCCCCGCTTGGGGGTGAATAGTTCCTTGTACAACTTCTCAGGCCAAAAGGGCATCATGTTTCAGCAGACACTAGCTGACCCAGGCTAACGTCAAGGGCTCCTAGGAGATAGATGGGGCATCGATATCCAGTAGGGATGTCCCTTTATCTAGATTTGCAGGAGGCTCCAGACAGACGATCTAGCGGGCAAGACTATAGCTATTTGGTGGGGGGCCCTGGCGGCGACGGTGGCCGCCTCCAGAGCTGTGGCGGAGTTACAGGGCAATCTGAAAGCAAATGGGTACAGAAGGGTACCTCTGCGCGGCACCATGGTGGGTGCCAGAGCCAAATCATAGGAGCCTCATGGGAGGTTCCTGGAAAACCGTGTCGGCACCCCGCTAGTCCTTCGGGCGGTTGTGGGCCTGAACAACCGGGGGTTTGCTATGCGACGCTCCACCCTGAAAGGGGCCTGAGTAAGAAGGTACCAACAGTTATGTGATCTGAGAAGAGGATCACTAGCAATGGCAGCACATGCGAGGTTTGCCCCGGTGCTGCATGGCTAATCAGGTGGGCAGGCGGCCCAATTGGTTGCCTGCCGTTGGATCGCCCGTAAGATAACCCACCCATTACATAACGGTGTATGTAATAAACCTGCAGCAATTTTTACCCAAACAAATACCTGTGTTGTGTGTTTATTCTTGGGAAATGTATATATTGTTGGAGGGGTGTAGAAGGATGCCAATGACGATACTATTTGTAATGCACTTCAACCGCTGGGTGGGCCCCTCGCCAAAGTCTGGTCTCAATCTCCATAGGCACTACAGTAAGCGGGTGACACCCTCTCGGTGGGTTATCGGTTATCGTATTTGGTTTGCGGTGGGTGTTGGCTGCAGAGATTGGTAGCATGCCAGGCTGAAAGCTGAGAGTTCCCACCCGAGTCATGGCAGTGCAGTATTCCAGTCCCTGCTGATATTCACTGATGTTATTCAGATTAACAGTTCTATTAAACTTTTTTATTGAAGTTGAGTTCTATCTACAAACAAAACCTCTGGCTGAATATTGATCGTTAGAAGTGCATTGGTTTATGCAATATATTGTAGCTGTGTCCAGACTGCACTGTCCGACACAGGGAATTTAAGAGCCTTGGCTAACCTTTGCAAACAACAGCATCCCGAGGCAGAGCTCGGAGCTGGCAGCCTGGCCTCTGTCGCTAGTCAGTACTCTCTGCAAAGCCCAGAGCCTGCAGATGACGCCGGGGAGCGCAGTTTACCACAAGTGGATACCGAGCCCAGCCCTATTGATCCCGCAGCAAGCATTCTGTTGCACCCGAGCCATAAGACATGAGCAAAAACCATGTAAAAAGAGGGAGGGCATTGACGCTTCACAAGAACCTCTAACAGATGGCGTTTCCAGAGGGAACAATATGAAACACATAAAATGCTTTTATTTTAACCGATAAGCAAACAGGAAATGTGTCCCCCACATCTCTTGCGCTGACACCACTTCAAAACAATGCAGCTGGGGCCAGGAGTCGATGCCTGCGCTCTCTGCGCGCCGAAGGGAAAGTTAGGGGGCTGAGAAAGCCCTGTTCTCCTCCAAACATCTGCTTGCCAAACGCAACCTGTGCTCTGCTGGGTTTACTTAAAAAAACATGCTTCCGGCCAAGCCCTCGCAGTTGCCAAACCGGACGCCAATTTAATGGGCTAACAGTGAAATCAAACCTGCGCCCCCTCCCCCAACACTTGGAACCACTCCCAACGAGCTCAGTCGGAGGCCACGCGATCGAGACCAACACCCAAAATCAAACATGGACCATCCGAGCCGTGCGCGTTACATGAAAGCAGCCATCTCTGTCCCTGTGATCACATGTGGCATGTTGATTCCGTCATCAGGTAGAAATGGCGCGGGCTCAGGAGGTTTAGGGAGCGCAGTAAACTGGTGCCAAGGGTGCCGTTCAGTAAGGCCGCAATTCTTAGTGCCAATATCGGCCACACTCACCAGCCCTCCCGCAGCAACATACAGGTAGCATAAATAAGCAGACAAGACAACTTTTTGGTGGAGAAAATTGCTGCAGGTTTATTAGCATACCAAATATGCCAACATGGTGGGTTATCTTACAGGCGATCCAAAGGCAAGCCGCCCCTCGCGGCCTACCACCTGATGGGCCAACTTGCATCGTGGTCTTAGCCAATCGGTGCTTAGTGGTTGTGGTGAGGGGATAGCCCCTCCCACTTCCGGTGAAACATTGGTCCACCATATAACTGATGCCCCCCCCTACGAGGGGCGGAGCGTTCAAGCGACCCCCGGTTGTACAGTTTTCCAACCGCCCGTAGGACAGATGGGGCGCTGTCGCACCCCAGGGTCCACCGCACAGACTTCCTGGGGATATTCGCCCTCAGCACCCTTTGTGCTCCTGAAGAGGGTACCCCTGAGTACCTTTCCGCCTCTGGATCGCCATGTAAACTCCGCCACAGCCCTGGGTGTGGCGACCGTCGCAGCCAGGGCCCCCCACCAAGGCCGGCGCTCCTACTTACATCCCGCTATTTCCAGGGCCTCCCCTAGGTCCAGGAGGAACAAGTCCATGCCTATTCTGGAGAGATGTACCCCATCGTCCTTGAAACACCCTGTGGATTTAACATGAAGCAAACAATGTCTTATGAATCCAAACCCCATTTGTTCGGTGAATTTACGCATCGCGCATCTGACTCTCCTGTGCGCAGCCTCCATTGCCTCCCCAGATCGGGTTCCTTGCCACAGGAGCCGGGGAGTGATCTCTGACCACCACAGTTCACATGTCCCTAACTGGTTGCTTAAATTGTAAACTGTGGCCTTAATGTTTTGAAGCAGTGTCCTTTTGCCCAAAGTTGCGGCCTTATCTTTAGCTATTTATGGTGCCTCTCCCCTTATCCAACAAGGATAGGTCCATGCTTAACTGGACAGATGTTCCCAATTGTCCTCAAACCACCCTGTGAATTTGGCGTGTAGCAACCCAATGTCTAAGGAAGCCAAATCCCCTCTGCTCAGTGAATAAACGCATAGTGCAGATGACCCTTCTGCGCGCAGGCTCCATCGCCTCCACCAACCGAGCTCCCTGACACGGGAGCTGGGGGTGATTACAGACCACAAAAGTTCACCTGTCCCCAACTGGTTGCTAATTTGCACATTGTGGTCTTCGTGGTCTCCTAGGGTGCATTACTTCGCCCCACTGACCAGACAATTTTACAGTTCTTTTGGATTGCTCCCTGGTGAACATAGTAATGGTGTCAAAACAGGTTTGAGGGAATATGTGAATGGTAGCCGTCATTAGACACTTCACCCTTTCGTGGACTGACAACTTACTCAGCCCACCCTGCTTGCTGAACCTTCAACCGGTCACAGATGCCCCGTCCCTGCTATCCACCTGTGACCCTTGATACTTACACCAGTAGTGGTCTCAGACTACCAGGTTCTGTGTCACGTGCTTCGCTGCAGTCCCTTTGGTGGATCCACTGGGACCCTTCTGCATCCCTGCAAATGCCTAGTCACGAGCTAATGCCCTTGCCCATCCCTCAAAGACACCTGACAGCATGATGCCCCTCGCAACTTTGGTGAGGGGTTATGGGCCCAGCGCACCCCAGTCTGTGTTTCCAACATATATCCTCTCTAGATGCTCCAGATAGTATGAGTGGCTATCCCTGTCCTGGTAGGGCATGCCAATGGACTGTCCACCCCTTGGTGACTATCCTGCCATGGATAGGCGACATTAAGCACTGGTGTCCTCATGTACCTGACGTATAGGAGGGGGGAACAACATGTACGAATACCTGCCCTTTCCCGAGCAGTGGGAATGCCAAAACAATCCTTCCTCATTCATTGTAGCCAAATTATGCTATGACCCATGTTCCCCCCAGCTTTGTGCACCGCAACTCACTAGTTAAATGGCAACTTCTGCAAATGCCTGGCTCCCCGGCTATAGGGCGGGTGTTTTGTCTCCCCTGAGCAACTGGTAGCATGCCCTTGTATACAGAGTGCACCTACACTGCTGCATCGACCAGACATTTGCGCAGGCAATTCTGTTGTTGAAAGGTGTCGAACAACTGAATGGTGTCCCTCTGGTTTGTGTGATTGTATGTCTATTGTGCATCCCCCCATGTGTGCCCTGCCATGATTTGTGTGTCAAGCCACAAACGCTGTCCGACTACTCTGCTCCCTATCTGTGCTACTTTCTCAGATCAAGAAGTGTCATAAAATTAAATATGTGTCTTTGATGGATGGGGGCTTCAAATAATGCCTGCTCTCTTGAGGGAGAATGATGCACAGATGAGCTGGTGGCCATTGTCCAGATGTATCCACCAAATACATAAACCTGTAAGCTAGTACTACTGGCTTCGGTGCCTCTGGTTACTTGCCTAAAACCACAAAGACCCCCATATGGCATTATTGCCTGGCATCTCGGGTGAACTTTGCCAGGGGCTGAAAGGTCTTAGTGGGGTTAGACTGGAGGAGGTATGTGTGGCTAATGCAGGCCCAAAATCTGTGCAATTTAATGATGCATCACCATAGTACCAACGGGCCTGAGTACAGAAGCTGGCGATGCTGTGATGCAACTTATGTAAATGTCTCAGCGTGGGCCAGAATGTAGGAGCTTTATGTGTGGCTCGTGCAGGCCCAACTAATCTGCAGGGCTACTCAGCTCGCTCAGGCAGTGTGCTGCATATTTGCTGGTATTTAGCCGCTCGGTCATTGCCTCCCTATATTACTACAAAAGGAGCACTACCCTACTACAAGCCCATCTGTTGGCTTTGACAATGCTTCTTAGTTGCATAAGATAGATAAGCCACAATTATAGCTTTCTTGCATAGCCAACCAAGAGCTAGCCGCCCCCATCCACGGCTGCCAAAGTTTCAACTGCTATATGTGACATTTCCATAATTCCAGTGCACTATGAGTGACATATAAAAGACTATGAATTACACTTTCTTGCTAGCAATCAAACCCTGAGGATGAGGGAGACATACCGATATCAGTAATTACGCCTATTTGACCAACAAGAAACTCTAAGACGACCAAGGTTTAAGGCTGCTATTGAGAGATATTCCAGAGCTTGGAGTGTGCATGTCTGAGACGGTAACATATATACGATATTTTGGGAGTCAAAGTGCCTGGAATGGTATGAGACTGAAGTAGCTCAGATTGAGCGGAATATCATACATATACACAGTCAGTCTGACAGCTTGGCACCATAAGTACTAGAGATGGGCGCCTGCAAACTACCAGCCTTGCGTGATGTACACACCTTGCGCTGAGAGGGGGAACCCGCTTGTGCCGGTTTCGCCTCATACTGAGTACCCACTCGCTGACCCATGGTGCCATCATCAAGATGCACCCCAAAGGCCCCCCAAATAGCAGCTGCACCTAGAGAGAGCACTGCCCTCCCCTACCCGGGGACGGGAGGCCCGGATCTGCCCTTCTCTAGCACAGGACACCAACCAGGCGAACAGCCCTAATATGGCTTTGGTGTAGTAGTATACTGAAAATGCAACAATTCTGGACAGGTGGCACATGTGCTTGCGGAGAACACAGTCCCTTATCAAATTGGCACCAACCAAGTACAAGTCTCTTATTATTCTTCTCAACCTGTGAGAGCGAAACTAACACCAATGGTCGCACTTCCGACCCACAGCATTCAGATTCCGAGCCCAGTATGCCTCCCTGCAAAGCTTCACCATGCGCCGCTTGGGCCATATGTTCCACCCTTACGACATCACTAAGAGGTTTCTTTTAGTTGGCAGACTCACCTATTATTTTCATTACTATTAGTGAGCTGCTGCTGTGTTA
This sequence comes from Triturus cristatus, assembly GCF_964204655.1. NCBI lineage: Eukaryota > Metazoa > Chordata > Amphibia > Caudata > Salamandridae > Triturus > Triturus cristatus. The sequence goes on from NC_140579.1 coordinate 287,570,944, forward strand.
CCCTATTGCAAACACGTCACCATCCCCGAATATTGAATGGAAACACATTTAGAAATTGGAAGAGTTTGCCCGTGCACTGTAGTACTTTTCCCAAAGTGGGCAAGAAAGAGCTGGACTGTCTATAATTCAGAGCTGATCCAAACAGGGGCCCCCAAATGAGTTTCTACCAAGGGCAACTGCTAATACTACCGCATGTGCTGTTGTGCACGAGTGTGCACTCCTGACCTGGTTTGGAAATGATATGAATTGTGCCCACTGTGGCACCACCGCACCCTTTCGCTGAGTGACAACCTACGCAATTCACCCTGCAACTGACCCTGTTGCTTAAAACCACCCCTTGATGCCCTTGCCTGCCAGTCACAGCCCTGCCAATCTAATGCCCCCGCAGCATGTTGGAGAGGCGAGTCCCACGTACCAGTTTGCGATTCCATCATACCTTTACTGAGGCTCCAGTTCATGAAAAGTGTGTGTCACTGTCCTGGCAAGGCATACCCAGTAACCCGTCCCAATCTGTAAATGTGGTAACTATGGGCATTTGCATCATCCGCTGTATTTCATTTCTGTAGTGTTGTGGACCTCTGTATTAGTGAACATCCTACCAGTGAACTGAGACCTAATTGCATCTGTATCCTACATGAGGTCTAGAGCGACACTGCAGTCTGCTAAATCGACTCGCATGAGTGCACTCCCACGTGTGAAGAACACAAGGAAGCGAGTTGAAATGCAAAAGTGCCTGTGATCACCCAGTTGGGTCAAGTGGGAAGCCTGGACTGACCTCCAGTTTTAAGTCTGTGCAGGCCCCGCCCCAGACGGCCAAACCCCATCACGTCCTCCAAGGGGCCAGCGTGCTCACCCACCGATACCATGCCCACGGGGCACCTCCTGTCCCCCCTTGTAGTTTAGCCGATATACTTCTCACAGTACAATACACAGATTGCACAATGCACCCTGCCCCCTACTGAAAATAATTGGAAATAAATGAGACATGTCACCGCTGCCCAAGTTGGCGCTGTTTGTATAATGAGGGAGAGTGGACTTATCGCACTTACCCACGGGTACTGTCAATGGCACTTGACGAGTGCCCTGGCACTTCTGTTAAATAAAATGAATGCCTTGCATTTCTGGATTATTTATTATTTATTTATTTATTTTTAACTTAAGATGCCCCAGTCCTGCTGGTCCTATTACCAGGAAACAAGCCTTGCTTTGCAGGCCGAGACACCTCGTGTGTGCTTGCACACCGTGACCACACATGAGTGATGCACCCGGTGTCCCCTCTTGTGTAGTTGCAATATTGTTTTTACCCGTGTACATTGTAAGCTGCCATGCTGCATTTGCCTTTGGCTACTGGGGGGAAGCACCGACTTCCCGATTAAAATTGTTGGCTGCTATTGCTGCTGAACATTCATATAATCGCTTCTTACTGCTCGCGTAATTTGTAACTGCTGTTAACTGTGTCAGTCATTCAACTGTGGATGGCACTGGCAGGGAAAGGGATCAAACATTGAAGATAGCTGCCGAATTAAGGGATTGCAAAAAGTGACATTTCCATAATATCTGTGTAACAAGTGTTAATACACCGATTTGAGAGACACTTTTTCGTGAGCATAGTGAAGTAAAGGAGATGAAACCATGTAGTGATCAGACGATGCCCCAGATAGAGAACCAAACCCTTCAAGCGATCGTACCACAGCTGAAAAGCACCATTAACGGGAGGGCCCTTTGTGCTGTACGTTTGCAGTTTTTTGTTTTTTTTTGGTGGGGGGGGGGCAACCGCCACGAGCTGCTCCCACCCCCCCACCCCGCACAGAAGCAGCCTGTGGTGGGTGTAGGATTTTATGTTGGGATTAAAATCCCTGGTGTAAGCAACGGCCTTCACTTACTGACTGTGGAATGAGAACCGGTGCATGAAAGGACGGTCCTTTAAACTTGCACATTATACTCCAACTTTCGAAATTGCAACTGACTGGAAATGAAGGTTTTCACAACCGACACTAAAGCTAATGTAGCTGCTCCCTAAATTGAGCCAGATTGAAGTAACGCCATCAACTCGGACTTGGGCAAGCACTCACTACGCATTAGCACTGCTTGTCACTTTTCCGATTTAAAACCCATATTATGATGTCAGCCGATTTGTCTCTGCGCAAATATTGGTAATATCATACAGTTTAAAACACCAAAAGATTGTTGCATTTTCCAAGCATCACAGGTTGCAAGCTAACACCGAGACTCGATCTTTGCTCCCCGATTACAAGGCCGCACGTGGCCTCCCCAAGGGACAAGAACGCCCCAAACAATCCCAAATGGGGCTTTGTGCACCCACACCCTGTTGTCCTACGCTTACCTCGCTAATCAGCCATTTACACCCATACTGCAGGTCACGTGGGGTATGCTACCGTGCAGCAAGCACCAAACCCAGGGCATTGAGAGGGGGAAAGGCTGAAAATCCATATAGTGTCGCGGGAACGCTCGTGGGCGGAGCCGTTACCCATAGTGGGCTGTAAATTCTTCTCCATAGTACCGGGAGGGCTCGCGCTTGCCTCGGTGTGCACATTGCCTGCCTTGCATAGGCGGGCCGACAACGGCACCACCGCCCTCCGCATGCGATCGCAATAGCTGCCCCATATACACGCCGGCATCTTAGGGTGGGGTGGCGGTGTGCACACGGAGCCCCCCCTCCCCCTTTACGTCCACCGTGAACATCCCTGCCTTGCACCGGGACCTTGGGTTGGCAGGAGGAGAAAAAACCCTGGTCATCTAAGCTGATACACCTGTGCTCCATGGCAGGCATGGCCAATATATCATTTATAAAGAAACCTTTCATCAGTATATTTATGCAAATATTTCCTCCCTAATAGCCACAGATCTGGCAACAGAGAAATAAATATGCACATATTGGGCACTCTGACTTCTGCTGTAGGCCCGCGATGCGAACCACACCCCTAGTTCCAATGTGGTCCAGGACATCTCCGCCGGGTCCCCGCAGGCGGGGGGGGGGGGGCGAGCTCTCTAGCGCGACTCGACCTGAAGGTATTGGAGCGCTTACATAGCACCGTATTTACATTACACATTCAGGCATGGGGGGATTAAGATATTTGCCCAGAATGTCACAGGATGAGGACGCGACCTCGAGGCTAGAACCATGGGATCCAGCACCAAAGTCGGCAGACTAGCCGTTGGGCTGCTGAGGCTCAGACACCCGCCTGGTAAACATTGCTCGACTACTACCTGGCCTCTTTGAAAAGGAGTCGGAGACCAAGCTCGCTCGGCCGCCGAAGCTCCCGCCCACTGAGATCACTCGCTACACTTCTCACCATGCGGTGATCAACACTGCCTTGGGCCCCACGGCTCATGCAACCACGAGCCCCGGGAGGCCTATCCCGCAGGGGGGGGCTGCGCGGCCCTCCGAGAGACAGACCCAGACTAGCCATGAGCAGAGGCCTCCTGGCAACGCTGCTGGCTAGGGGCCCTGCCTCGCCTCCTTGCCACACCGGAGGGGGCGAGCCTCACTCCACCACCCGTGATGCTGAGAGCTGCCACGACCCCCCCCTCCCGTGGGCCGCCGCTGGGCCGTTCAGCCCAAGGTGCAACACGGGACTTGGGAGACCGGGCGGGGGGGGAAAAGGGGGGTTGTTTTGCACTCACCACGCTGGAGATGCATCAGCTCAGGGGACACGACCGAGTCGGCGTCAGGGCGAGGGGACAAAGAGGCCGAGTCGGCGTCAGGGCGAGGGGACAAAGAGGCCGCCAGGGGGGCGGGGGAGGACTATATACCTCTCCCTGAACCCCCCCCTCGGCCGGAAGTGGAGCGCAGGACCCCAGCAGGGGTCTCTGGCCAAAAGACTAGGCTGCCCAATGTGCCATCTTGTGGCACTAAAGGGGCTGCCCTCTTATGAGTTTCCCCTGCGGGGACTGTGTCGGTCAGCCCGCATTTCGCACAGTAAGGGCTGGATTAGTGTTCAGGGGGTCCTGGCTGCTTGGTTTGGAAGTACACATGATTTACGTTAGTCAAGGGCTCCTTCCTGTCTGAAGGCAGCAGGGCCCATGGGTCCCTCATTGGTTCTGGAACAATCACAGATGTCCTAACCTTACAAGAGCTGGATTCTGGTCCAGGACGGACAGTGATGGACAGACACTACTACAGGTCAAACTGGGCGTTTCGCGCTTATCCCAATCCAGACACCCCTGCAGCGAAAGCCACTCTTCGCTGGGGCGATTTCACAGTAAAAGCAAGTGCAGCCGTGCTTAGTTCAACTGTATCACATACACTCCAGGCACCTCCAGCTAGGGTGACCAACTAGCATGGGTGCAAAACCAGGACAGTATGTGTAAAAATTCAGGACAGAGGGTCAAAATTCAGGACAGAAGGTCAAAGTTCAGGACAAAACTTCGGACAAAAGTTAAGTTTTACAGGCACATCAGAGGAAGTTGCGCAATAGTATAAAAGTAAGTAAATAAACCACTTAAGTACAAGTCAACATAAGTTTTATATTAGGTTGAGACAATCGTGCACTTCACAGTTTTTCGGTATGCGTACAGCTTTGACCAACTGTGCAGGTCTTTTTGTGGTATTTCATATGATAATAATCTATTTATATGGTTACTGCACTGGGTTGTCCAGTCTGATATTTTGTTTACAGCTCATGGTCCTGAGCAGGCATGTTTGGTGAGAGAAGTGGTCTGGAAGATCTGCTCGGATAGACTTTGTTGCTAGCATCTCATATCTGAGTGCCATTGTGAGATGTAAAGGGGCAACCATAGGTGAACTAAAGGGAGGATTGCTGTGATGAATCCACTATAAGGAACGCATTATGGGTGTTTCAGCAAGTGTATCTTAAAATAAGGAATCTGACTTTGCCTAAGGGGGCTTCGCAGAGAGTTGCACAAGCTGACGGAAGTCACAAAGGTGCTTTTCCCTGCAGCTTCCTTAAAAAATACATTGTCGATACACTATTACATAGCTTATTGTTTACGCCTTGCCTATTGCTATAAGCACAATATTCATCTCAAGCACAGCTCATGGCACTATGAGGGTCTCCCTAAAACCTTCCACCTAAACCTAAACATGCAAACATTTACAATTACTAGTGTAACATTCAAGTAGCAGTTGGGTGTCACTCAAAATGTCATATGCATGATGTATAGATCCCACACATAAGCACGCAACAAATACACAATAATAGTAACACATAGGAAAGGGGGCATCCAGAAAATGTAAATACCTCCCACTTTGAATTAAAGCTCTTATGGCACCAAGAAAGCAAAGTAAGTCATCACAAACTCTCCCCAGAAGAGCTCTCTTGTCCAAGGATCTAGTCATTCATCCTTCCATCAAACCCCTGATAGCCACCATTTCAAATTTACATTCTGTCATCTAATAATTCTTTCATCCATCATTCAGTCTTTCACCATTCATTCTGTCTTTTCATCTGTCTGCCCATCCATATCCAAACCTTTTCAACCATTTGCAAACCTATCCTTCATCTATCCTTCCATTCATAATTTCACTCTTCCATCCGTTCATTCACCCTTTCACTCATCCATCCATCCATCACCCATCCACCCTTTCACCCAATTCATCCTTTTACTCATCCATCCACTCTTCCACCCAGCCACCCATTCACTCATCCATCCAACCATTTACCCTTTCACCCAAGCCATTCTTTCTCTCATCCATCCACTCTTCCACCCATCCATCCATTCACTAATCCATCCAACCATTTGCCCTTTCACCCATCCAGCCATCCTTTCACTTACTCATCCATCCACCCAGTCACTCATCCGTCCACCCATTCACCCTTTCACTTATCCATCCATCCATCCTTTCTTCCAGCTTTCCACCCTCCCTTTCACTCATGTATACATTCTTTCACTCATCCATCTTTACATTCTTCTTTTCTCTCATCCATACACCCATTCGCCCATCCATTCTGTCAATCATTCATCCATGCTTTCACTCATCCATCCATCCACCCATCCTTTCTTTCTCTCTCCATTCCCCTTTCACTTAGCCACCCATCCTTCCATCCACCTTTCACCCATCCACCCATCCAGTTGCGGACAGAAGAGGCCCATCAAGAACTTCACCCTCACTGTAGTTCCTAAAGCAAGGGGTGGGGTGGGGGAGGGTTCACAATGCCACTGCACATAGGCAATCTGAAAACGTGGAAGTCATGCATGATGCACAGTGCCAGGACGTGAGGTGACTGTGACATGGTGTTGTTTCCAGGGCTTTCAGTGGGATGAAAAAACTAGGGGTCTCTCCAAGGGGCGTGTCTGATGTAATTAAGGGTGTGGCTTAAAACACCACTGCTAAAAATATGTGCTAAACATAATTTGCCACCCAAATGGTATTTGGCTGTTTCTATCATTGCATCCAGTAACATTCGACCTACAACAAGCCATGACTATTGGCTTTGTGAATGGCTTTTAGTTGCATAAAATAAATAAAAAAGCAGCAACTATGGCTTCGTTGTATACAATAATAAAAACGCTTCAGCTCTGAAATGATGAGACTGTGTAAGAACTATAACCTCTCCTTTTTGAGACTGTGTAAGAACTATAACCTCTCCTTTTAGGTCTCGTTGAGCCCCAGCGCTTGCGCTGGCTCGAAGAGACATTTTGTATGTGGGCTCCAAAAAGTGCTACCAGGCCAGCCTAGAGGTACAGTGCATGTGCGCGGGCGCGCGCGCCGCGCTTACTTTCACTTTCGCGGCCGCACGGCCACTTTGATCGCGATCACGGCCAACGCTTGTTTTTCATTACTACAAGCTTCCTGCGTCGCACGGCCAATGCTTGTTTCAGTTGCATTTGTGTGCATGGTTTTCTGCCTCTGCTCTTTACCTTGCTGTGTGTTTAGTGCGCAATGCGCGGTCCGTCCCCTCCCGTTCTGCGTCCGGTCCGCTGCACTTCTTGTGTCAAACACAAGCGACTGCCTTTTTTTTTTTTCAGTAAATTGTAATTTCCCCCATTCTCCTCCCCTCCCCATGCCTGCCTTCGCCTGGATACCTGAGTCGACGTCACTGACAAGCTGTTGCCTTTTGCATTCCGGTCACGATAACTTCAGCAAAATCAGCGATTTCTGGTCCTCCGCACTACCGATTCCGTGGCTGCCTTCTCTACCCATTTCAGCTCCCTCAGGTGGGTCTGTTCAGTGTTTCATCATAAATTTGGGCGTCGGTTTGTATCATCTGCTGGCCTGCTATTTTGTGCTGAGGTATATGGGTCAGTGAATTGGGGCCACCATCTTCACGGCCTCGATCGGTTTCTTCCATCGCTATGGGCCACCGGTCTACGTCTTGGTAATGGCAATCTTGTTCCAGTTCTTCAAGTTGACTGACATCCCCCCCCCCCCCCCCCTCCCCAGAATGCACAATCTCCCCTCGGAAAACAATGGTCATGGCAAGACACCCCTTTCAACCTTTTGTGCTCCGGCATAGATAGCGAGTATGGCCACAGATTCGTATGTTTTGTGTGACTTTAAACTAACAAAAATACAGATTTAGCTTGTTCCGCTTTTATGGCGGACTTCTCCAACTTCACCTAGCCCTAAACTATCAAACACATTCAAACTGGAATATGTGAACTGCAGCCTTCACGTATTTATTTCTGTGCTTAGCAAAATAAAACAGTCGGGTGACTTATTGTATTTGTATCCCTGTGACTGCCCCATTTTAACTTGTCCTAAAGGCATCGGAGCGCTTTGCCTCAGCACCAGCTTACATTACACGAGGTCAGATTTTTTTAGGCCCGGGCAGAATAAGTGGTTTCCCCAGAATCACAGGATATTGAGCCTAAGAGACTAAACAGACTCAAACCTGTTCCCCCAGTTACAGTCCATGCTATTGCCGCTTGAGGCTTCAGGGCACATGCACATGTCAGATTTTTGCAGAAGGCGCATCAACAATCTTTGAAGGTTGCTGGAATTGTAGCTTTTGGCCTCCAAGCTGTACATATATATCTGCAAAAAGCACATTAACCCACCCAGCTCATGTACTATCTTCATGAGCTTTTCTGGTGATCCAGTGATGTCGCAGATCCCAGCCTTTTCACCAAATCTCCCAAAAAAGAATAACGACTTTCTTTGCACTTCAGATAACACTGGGTCCGTGTTCTGCTTCCATCTAATAGAAGATGCACACATGACACTTCTCTTTATAGCACATCCCTGGCGCCATCTTCCAATATTATTACTTGGTGCCATGTCATTTGGAGCCCCTTCCGGCAGGTCTTATAGGTAGCCAACGACCCTGGATTTTGAGACTTGGGTTTCGATGCTTCTCATTATAAGCGCGTGACTTTCAGCCCCACTGTGTAGCGCACTATTTCGTAAAAGTGACGGGTAATCCTACAAACGTGGGGACAGTTACACCTTAAGGGTTCCCATTTTTCCATCGGCGACAAGAGGCTTCACGTCGTGTGTGGCACCCTTAATCATAGCTTCCTTTTTAGCAACAGTAGTTTGCACGCTGTAAGCATATATCAGTAATGTCAAAAGTGAAACTGCAACTCCTGAAATACAGTGCATCACTGGCTTAAAAAGCAAGGACTGGCTACTATGTCAGAGGACATGGTTCCACTTTGCAGCTGTGCTTTAGCCACCTGAAACCCAAGATACAACCAGAGATGTAACACAGCCCTGCGCACAGGGAGCCCCCAGCCCTTCAGCACAACACCAATAAATATCTGTGATATGAGGGACCGAGAGCACCCTCTTCCGTTCCGTTGGGGGTCCCCACCATCTTGCATTACAGTACCGTCATAAATGCTTAAAATGTACTGCACAAAGAACATAAATGGGAACACTATATTTGACAAGTGGGTTCTGGGATGTACAACGTCGATCGTAAACTCCACTGGTAGCACTCTGATTTAATTTTTAATTAAAGTTTCAATATTTGTTTTGACAATTTGAAAAATAATCACATAAATAATCTTTACCATAATTAACATTGTTTTAAATCGATCACAGGAAGTCTCTTGAAGTTCATTACAAAAAGAAGCTGTCTAACGTGTACCAGGAGACCGTGTGGGTGCAATAAGGTTTGCTGTGCAAAATAGTAAACAGACTTGAAAATACAACATGCATAATGTGTCCTATTGAACACAACCAGCCAGGGCGTATTTAAGTGGCCAATGTCTAGCTCTCACTGCAATAAGCAGCCATTTTGCATCGAGTGGGTCCTGGGCGCGGACGTACAGTGACCACATTGTGTAACGTGAGACATGGGCTGTTTTGAATTGGTCTCGGATGTGACTGGCTACAGGAGGTGATCGTGGGGTGCTATGAAAAAACTGGGCTAAATAGTCCGAGTTGAGTTGCATTGGGAAGACTGTAACCAGCATTTGCAATGCAATAGGTCTCACATTTGCGAGAGTTTAAGCTATTGGCATTGTAAATGACAATGCCTTTTATTTATGTTTTAAAAAGCAACCCGTAAATAAAAGGCGCATTGCCATTTACAATGCCAATAGCTCAAACTCTCAACTGCGAGACCTATTGCATTGCAAATGCTTGTTTAACTTTGTACATTTGTTTTGTACATTTCTTCCATCTAACCCTAACAGAATGCCCTGCCCTAGACCGGTTGGCCACCCTACCTCCAGCCGTCAGCGCAAGGTGCGCAAAAACCATTGGGCTAAAAGGCTCTTCATCCCCACCCCCCCTCCCCCGTTGTGTTTCTTAACCCGATCTGCTGCAGCTTTAAGGAAACATAAAGGTCTGTAGCTGATGTATGCTGCCGGACTGCGCAGGAGATGGGGCCTCAGTGACAGCCAGCCTCTTACAAAGTATTTCGTAGTTCATCCAGAGGTTAAAATGCATTTAAAAATAAAAGTCTGGTAACTGTGATCCTAAGTGCAACGGGGAAAAGGGAGGGGGGATTAGGGTAAGGGCTAGCGGCATGGTTAAAAAAGAATAAAATATTTTGCAATTATTTTGTTGGCCTTTCACTTCAGGTAAATACTAATAAAAATATAACACACACCTTAGAGTAAAAACAAATCCAAGTTATAGTAATAGTGGAAAAAGCATTTCTTTATGTTATGAAGGCTCAGCTGGCCAGTGGTTCACAGCAGAGGTCTGTGTGTGTAACCAGAGAGTCACAGAACTGAATCCTAGTTGTTGCTGTTGCATTGGAGAATTTAGACTCTCATTACAAATCAGGTGAAGTGGAATTACCGCATGGAATTTCGCTCCACGTTTTTCCACAACAGTTTTTTCCGAGTGTGGTAGAACAAGATCTGGTTTCGCTGTTTGGTAATTCCACACAGCAAAATCACACGAGGCATTCCCTGTTTGTTTTCTGACGGGGCTAGCCAACAATGCTCTCCCTTGCCAGGAATAACCTTGCCCTTCCCTCCCGCTTACTGTTCACCCCACCCAGTGGTCCCCACATATTTTTACTACTTGCTCAGAGCAGGTGGTAAATGTATGCGTTAAACCCCAAGGAATTGGTGATTCCGTATGGTGTTACTGACCCGGAAAATCAGTTTCAGATGGTAATTCCCCATTCAATAGGGTTTAACATGTAATTGCACAAAACTTGGCAGGATTTACCTCACAGTAACAGTACATTTTCATGTTAATATACCGGTGGTAAATCCTCATAGTACAGTGCAAATCGTCATGAGGGTTTAAGTGTTTTATATAAAACAGGTGTTTAAAAAAATATATTTTTAGTCATATGGAATCACACTGTGCCCAGTTGAATCCTTTTTGGATTAGAAGGACGAGGCCGCACTTCAGAAGTGAAATAACACACTTACATTACCTCCCAAAAAAAGAATACATCTTTGTAGCCTGGAAGCCTAAAATGACTTCATCAATTAAAGTCATATACTGTCTCATAAGCTGCCTTTAGGTATGCTGATTAACCAATTGCACCAATTTACAACACTTCTATGGAGCAGACACCCCATAGCGAGCTTTCTCAGTACAAAACACAGATGGCCAGATGTGCAGGGGGGCTTCCTCCCTGTGCGTGGGGGCTATTCTACATCTTCCCTGTTGTTGTGTCATGGTAGCCCAGTCCTCAGTAGGGTGGGACGACCATTATTGGGACTTGGCAGTCCCTTGGCAGATGGTCTGCAAGGTCAGAGGTTTAGACCTACAGAGCAAGCTAAGGCTCCACTGGTGTAAACATAGTTGTTTTGCCAGATCTAAATAGAGCGGGGGAATTGCCGTATGGCGAGGCGAAAGCATTGCAGAGTTGGTGGTGCTCCCACTCACTCGAGCTCTAAATGATTCCCTTAGGCTTCACATTTGATTTTGCTCCGTTGCCTTGATACTGCCAGCATCTGTTTGTTTTGCTAAAACTCTAGGACAAGCTTGAGGTAGTTTAGGCATATCCAGATGAGGTTAGGGGAAGAGCACCAGGGCTGAGATCCCTCCAACTTTGTATGCAAAAAATATACAGTTTTGTATTAAGCAAAATACAAATTTGTTTGTGCATAAACAAACACAACAGAGAACTCAGTTCTGATTGTCACTAGGTAGAACTCCAAGCATTGGTGATACTGCCAAATAGGAGAGCCTCCATCTTATCTGTATTCAAGTTAAGGTAATTGTGCTCATCAAGATGAAAATATCAAGGAGGCAGGTAAGGAATCTTTCAGCTAAGTGATATGAGAGTCGAGTCAAAGTGTGATCTGGCATAGGTGGCCAGTGTGAGACAATGACTCAATAAGCTGTGCTAAAGATGCCACATAAATATTAAAGCATGTTGGGCTGATGGAAGACTTCTGTGCGGCCGACTAGTCCATGGCTTGAAATGAAGGCTGTAAATGAGGCAGGTGGACTACTAGGCAACAATTAGTGAGAAAACACTTAAGCCAAAGCAAGACTCTACCATATACTCCACAATTGTAGAGTTGGCTCAGTAATACATTGTTGGATACCATATCAAAAGCAGTGAAAAGATGGAGGAGGATCAGGGCAGTGGCTCGATCCTGTTTAATTGTGTCTGTAATTATTGGTGATCTAAAGCAGAGCAGATTCACTCCTGTGAAAGGGTTAGGATCCCAACTGGCAGGCTGTGAGGCTCACCTGTATTTACTGCAGGGACGAAATGGATGGAAATGATGCTAGGTCCCAACTTCCCTCACCTACCTCCTTCGCCCAACTGGGTCAAAGCAAAAGAGGGAAGGTGGAGAAGAAGGGAAACAAAACAAGGGAAGGAAGAAGAGGTTGATGTCCACTGGTTCTTCTGTGGGGTGGTTTCCAAGAATCCTATAGGAGAAAAAACAAGGTAAGTACTAATCCAGTATACATGTAGCTAGCTGTACATTAACTCCCTACGTCTAATGAGATACCTGTAAATGAATATGCTAAGCATGTGTGGGGGAACAACTCCCATGAACTGTAGAACACTCCCAGTATCTGAAATATGAAGTAAAATGTTCAGAATGTAGAAGGACTGAAAGAGTTTTGCAATAAACAACATTACTATACTAACCTATGTTAAAAAGCACCAAAAGACACCTTAAATAATAATAATCTGTTACACCTGAATTTGGGGAAAACCAAAAAACTATTTCCCAGGACAGGAGAGAGCATGGAAAAAATAGGGCAAAACGTGCAGGGTCACTTTAAACAAAAAAGTGGGTTATCTCATATTATTCATATTGTGTCTCTTTTCTCTAAGTAGCAAGAAGAGATTACACAGAAACCAAGAAGACCACCAGATTCACCCTTCTAATCATATAACCATCAGATAAATGTGACCTTCCTTTTATTTCAAATAAGCAAGAAAAACACTGGAAACAAAGAAACTGTGATCCTTTACAACCCTTGCTTTTCCTTTCATCTCAGAGGCAAGCGGTCAGGAAGCCAAGGGTTAAGAGGCTGAGGCTCCCAAGAAACAATGTTGCCCACCGGCAAGAAGCTATGTAAAACAAAGTGCTCCGGAAGAACACCAGAGAACCCAGGAAGAAGAAGGTATTCAAGAGAGACCTTGTAAGCTAAGGAGCGAAGCGACGACAAACAGCAAGCTGCTATTGGAAGATTCAGGTAAGTGCAGCAGGAAAACGGTGGGAGGCCTGGCGGAATCTGTGCTGAAACGCGTATTGCGTTATCAATGTGGATCAGTCCATTAAGTATGCCTAAGGGGCTGCCCTCGCCCACTGACAGAAAACAGCGGGCGGAGCTCGCGCCTACATACTCGGGCATGGGAAGAAGCGCTGCCGCAGGCTTAGTGCCCTCGAGGGCCCGACAGTACACCCCCCCAAGACCCCTCCCCTGACAGGTTTGCGTTTGTTCGGATAGTGCTGATGAAATAAGCGAACCAAACGGGGAGCATGCACATTAGAGGCCGGTTCCCACGTCCTCTCATCAGGCCTATTAGCCTTCCAGTGGATCAGGTACTGCAACCGACGACGCACCCTGCGAGAGTCCACAATATACACCACCTCATGCTCAGAATTATCATCCACCAAAACAGGGGGAGGTTGAGCAGGAACAACAGTACCAGGGGCGACAGGTTTCAACAAAGACACATGAAAGACAGCATGGATATGCAATGAGTCAGGCAAGTCGAGTTTCAGAGCGACAGGATTCACCACTTTAGAAACAACATAAGGACCAATAAAGCGGGGCTTACATTTGTTTGTTCCTTTAATCTGAATGTTCCGAGTGGACAACCATACCCTCTCTCCCACAGCATAATCCGGTAGTGGTCGATGCTGACGATAAGCACCTTCCTTATATACTCTTGGCCTCTTCCAAGGATTATTTGGTGGAAACATGAATGTCTTGGAGATGAGACACCAAATCCAGAGCAGCATGAGAGTCGGTAGAGATACAAAACCACAGCGAGGGTGAAACCCAAAGTTGCAGAAAAAAGATGATACCTCAATAGATACATGTTCACTATTGTTATATGCAAACTCCGCAGTCCAAAGAACTGTGTCCCAATCCCTGTCGTTCTGTAAACGGTGACACCGTAGGTATTGCTCGATACACTGGTTGACCCTTTCTGTCTGACCGTCTGTTTGAAGGTGATGGGCAGTAGAGAGCCATACATCTATCTCCAACAAGTTGTTCAATCCTTTCCAAAAGTGGAACACAAATTGAGGGCCTCTGTCTGATACAATAACAGAGGGCAGGCCATTAAGGCGCACTACCTGTTGGAGAAATACACAAGCTAGCTCTTTCGAAGTAGGCAATCTTTTCAATGGTATGAAATGGGACATTTTGGATAACATGTCAACAACAACAAATATGACGGTATGCCCTTGCTTTGTAGGTGGCAGTTCTACAATAAAATCCATAGAAATGGAATGCCATGGTGTAGGAGTTGTAGGCAGAGGATTTAAGAGTCCTGCTGGTACCTGGTGGGAACTCTTACTTTGTGCGCAAACATAACAATTTTGTACATACAACTGAGTATCTTGATTCATGGATGGCCACCAAAAATACCTTTTAAGCAGGGCAATGGTTTTCTGGTGTCCAGGATGACCTGCCAATGCGTATGTATGGCCCCAGCCCAGTGCTTGTAACTGAAGGGTTTTTGTAGGGAGAACAAAGCCTCCTTGAATATAGATTAAGTTGTTAATCCTGACCCCATTGTGTTTGGTTTCTAAGTCTTTGAATTCTTTGGATTCATGTGTATGGGCAACTTCTTTCAAAAAGGATTCCTCTGAAAAGGTACCTCCTAAAACACGATCAGGATTTAGAATGAGAGGTGGGTCTTGTGTGCCCTGTTCATCAGACAACTCGTATCCAAAGCGGGATAGGGCATAAGCCTGGCTATGTTTAGTGCCCGTCAGAAATTTTATGACGTAGTCAAAATCACTGAAGAAATGAGTCCATCTCAGCAGTCTCATGGAAAAAGCCCTAGCTGCCTTCAAAAACTGCAGATTTCTGTGATCAGTGATAACAGTGACAGTGTGTAAAGCTCTGAGTAGGTACTGATGCCATTCTTCGAAGGCCCTTTTTATTGCCAACAACTCCCTAGCTCCTATAGAGTAGTTCACTTCAGCAGGGGTTAGCTTATGAGAATAGAAAGCAACAGGATAAAGATGACCTGTCTGTCTATCTCTCGGAGACAACACTCCTATTGCAACTTGGGATGCATCCGTTTCCAATAGGAAAGGATGGGAAGTGTCAGGATGTTTTAAAACAGGAGCTGTGACAAAAGACTATTTTAAACAGGAAAAAGCTCTTTCAGCTTCTGGTGTCCATTTAAACGACATCCTTCTTTTCAAGAGTTTGGTGATAGGAGTTGTTAGAGATGCAAACCCTTGTATGAATTGCCTGTAAAAATTAGCGAAACCCAGAAAGCTCTGCACTTCCTTCACTGAACGGGGAGAGGGCCACTTTGTGATGGCAGCAAGCTTTTGAGGATCTATTGTCACTCCTTTTGCTGATAATACAAAACCTAAGAAGTGACTTCAGGAACATGAAATTCGTATTTGTCTAATTTCACGTAAAGAAGCTCACCCACGCCCTCAAGGCCCTCCACTACACCGGACCAGCATACCTGAACAGCCGACTCAAATTCCACGCACCCCAGAGGACACTACGATCAGCCCAGCTCTCCTACACCGCACCAGAAAGACCAGATCGGGAGGTCGCTCCTTCTCCTTCCTTGCGGCCAGAGCCTGGAACGCCCTTCCGCTCCACCTCAGACAGACAACATCACTCCCCATCTTCACAAGAAACCTCAAAACCTGGCTCTTGGACAGGTCCCCCCTTGATGGACTGGAACCTGCTACCCCCCCCCCCCCCCAGCACCTTGAGACCCTTACGGGTGAGTAGTCACGCTTTAACAAACACCTGATTGATTGATTGAAAGGTTGTTGTCCTGCCCACCTAGCTGCTATAAACCACGGTACTTACAGGAGGGCTGACGACCCCGGCTATGCCATGGACCGATGGATACTCATTGGAAGGAAATACAACAGGGCATTGTTCTCCAAGACTGGAGGGCAATTACTGACAGGACCGACCAGGCATTCGGTGCAGGTGTGGAAGACGGCTAACTGTAGTCTGGGTTGGGAGATCAAAATCACATTGTCCACCCTTCTATGGGACTCTGAGATCCTGGGTAACTTATGGACTTCCAAGGGCTTCGACAGGTGGGACCTAATTGGAATCTCGAGAGTGGGAGATCTCTGGGCCAAAGGGGAAATCAAATCCTTCCCTTCCATGCAGAGGGAGTACGAGCTAGCCAGTACAGAACACTTCAGGTACATGCAGGTGCAACATGTGCTGCAGACCCACATACAGAAGGGCGTCACACCCCCGGACTCCTCCCCACTGGAGGACAGACTGCTGGAGGGGTACTTACCCACTGAAACTATCTCACTAACGTACAAAAAAATGATCAACCACACAAAAGAAAAATGGGAACACAACGGAATAATTCTTGACAATGAAGACTGGATGGAGGCAGTGATGTCCCCGGGCGAGGTGGCAATATCAGCTAGGTTACGCCTCGTCCAGTTAAAAATTCTGCACAGAGTGTACATAACAGGCCCCTGTCTGGTGAAAATGGGGAGGGCAGAAGGTGGGGAGTGCAGGAGAGGGTGCGGGCAGATGGGAACATGCTTACATATCCTATGGGACTGTGACATCATACAACGATACTGGCGGGATGTGCACGCAATCGCGAGTGCTGCACTGAACATGGCCGTTCGCTTGGAGGCCAAAAGGTGCCTCCTAAATGTGTGGGAGCCCACAGACCTTAATGTAGCACAGAAAACCTGGGTGACGCTGGGCATCATGATAGCCAAGCGTAATATTGCACAGCTTTGGGGCGCCGACCATGCCCCAGTAGTGGGGGCCTGGATGAGAGACATGAACTGGGGCATGTTCAGAGAGAAAACAATGTACCTGGCAAGAGGCTGCCCCGGAAATGGGTCTCCATCTGGACTGCTTGGAATGTATATAGAGGGAATATCTGTACCCCCCCAAGAATGTCCATGATTCACCATAAAATGCTACACAGTTGCATTGTAATGATATTAGCTAATTAAACTCTGCGTGTGTAAAACCAATCGTATGAACACCTGATGTACCTATGTAATTGATTCAATTGTTCAATAAAAAAAATTGTTAAAAAGAAAAGGTTGTTGTCTCTGAGGCATGTTAGAACACTCGTTACATGTCTGATATGTTCTTCGACAGATGAAGAGTAGATTAGAATATCATCAATAGAAGCAATGGTGTTTACATCCAGGGTTTCTCTTAGAACGTCATCAATAAAAAACTGGAAAGCCGCGGGGGAATTACACAGCCCAAAGGGCATCACTAAGTACTCATACAACCCAAACTTCATGTGGAAAGCGGTTTTCCATTCATCCCCTACATGTACACGGACCAAATGGTACGCACCTCTTAAATCCAACTTAGTAAAAATAGTGGCCTGTTTCACTTGATCGAGTAAGGATTGAATGAGAGGCAACGGGTATCGATTTTTAATTGTCACGCAATTGAGGGCTCTGTAATCTATGCAGCACCTAAGACCCCCTTCCCATTTTGGTATAAAAAAAAAAAGAGGGGAAGACGCCACAGATCTAAACGGGCGAATGAATCGTTTTTGCAACATATCGTCAAGGTATTCCCTCAAATAAGTGTTTTCTTTTTCCATCAACGCATATATGCGACTACACAGGATTTTGGCCCCAGTCACCAGGTCGATACAACAGTCATAGGGCCGATGGGGTGGTAAGGCAGAGGCTTTCTCTTCATCAAACACTTCTCTGAAATCTTCGCACCAGTCAGGTAATACAGGTAAACCAGAATCAGTAATACCAGCCATGTGTTGCAATGTAGTGGGAGGGTCTAGACAGTGATCCTTGCAGTACTAAGAAGTGAAAGCTAAGGTATGGTCTTTCCAATTAAAGTCAGGATTGTGTTTCATCAACCAAGGAAGACCGATTATGGCCTGGAACTGTGGTGAGGAGATGACATCGAATTGGATAGTTTAGCAGTGTTTGTCTAAAAGGAGCAAGCCTAACTGTATAGTGGTATGAGTGACAGGCCTGGACTTCATGTGACTTCCGTCAATGGTCTTAACAATGTCCATAGTCTTTTTTTTGGTTCCACAGGAATATTCATGTTCTCAACCCAGGCTGAATCAATGAAATTCCCAGTGGCACCTAAGTCGAGCATGATTCGTACTTCAATACTTTGTTCACCCCAACTAGGCTGGGCTGAGATAAAAAAATGTTGTTGGGGATAGGAAGTGGGATCCAACCCCACCAAATGGGAGACCATTAAGCCTGTTTCACTTGAGCGATTTGTCTCAGGCGAGTCAGTTTCCTATAGTCATACAACAGAAGATCATTCCTATCCACTAAGGAAATTGACCATGTGGCGGCTGTACCACCTAAATATGATAAGACGAAATCCACCTTGGATTGCTCAGCGGGAAAGCAGGATGCTTTGCACATAAAGTGCAATTGACACTGGTTAATAAATGTTGCGAATTTAGCTGGATCACCCATGAATCTTTCTGGGGATGCTAAAGGTATAAAAGAGGGAGTTGTGATGTTATACACCGGAGGCGTAGTGCTAGGAGAGGAAGGATGTGACATAAAAGAGGCGGTAGGGGAACTGGACGATGGATCAGGAGGGTGAGAAGCCAGAGAGGTGTGTTGTAAGGAATCAACTCTAAGGGAGCCTGGGTTTCTTTTTGTAAATTCCCTATCAAACTCGCCACATCAGCTAATGTTATCAGATGTTCCTCCATAATGCCCGGGCAGCAATGTAAAATGTGGGCTTTGCGTTCTGTGAGGCTCAGCTGGATTTACTGCAGGGACGAAATGGATGGAAGTGATGCTAGGTCCCAACTTCCCTCACCTACCTCCTTCACCCAACTAGGTCAAAGCAAAAGAGAGAAGGTGGGGAAGGAGGCAAACAAAACAAGGGAAGGAAGAAGGGGTTGACGTCCACTGGTTCTTCTGTGGGGTGGTTTCCAAGAATCATACAGGAGAAAACACAAGGTAAGTACTAATCCAGTATACGAGTAGCTAGCTGTACATTACCTCCCTACTTCTAACGAGATACCTGTAAATAAATATGCTAAGCACGTGTGAGGGAACAACTCCCATGAACTGTAGAACACTCCCAGTATCTGAAATATGAAGTACAATGTTCAGTATGTAGAAGGACTGCAAGAGTTTGGCAATAAACAAGAGACGAACATTACTATACTAACCTATGTTAAAAAGCACCATAAGCGTATATAAGACCCTTTAAATAATAATCATCACGCTTCGTTTGGACCCTGAGATCGGCGAACTTGACAGCCTCAGTTATTGTTGCCCCAGGAGCGCGAGGGGCTGTGTAAAGACCCGAGGCCCCGCCCCCTGACACCGGGAAGTCCTTAAGTGCTGCTCGCGCCTCCCGCATCGCGGGACGCGCCGGGCTAAGCCCGGGCCAAGGACGGGCCGTCTGTGGCCGTCAGGGGCCGGAGGAGGCCGGGCTGGGCCAGCCCCCTGACATCCAGTGGGAACCGTGAGTACCATAGAAACATTAGTTTCCAATATTTACATCTGAATATTATGGCCGCCAGAAGGGGTGTGAAACTGACACCGATAGGGCTTGTAGCTGGGACTTTAGACCAATTCATTACGAGAGCATCATCGGTGTTGGAACGTGAAATTGTTATGACGCAACGCCGTATGTCCCAAGATCCGGTCTTCTTAAGGAGATCCTCCTTGGGCCCCGCTGCACAGGCACGTTCACCAGACGCCTTACAGCTAAACACAGCTATTGAAGAGCTCCCTACTAATTCACATTTCACTGGAAACAATATAGGAGACCAGGTGGATGGGTCAATCCAACTACCAGGTGGACAGCCTACAAACATAATATCTGCCCTAACCGAAGTGAGTTTAAACAACCAGAACAAGATAAGATCTAAAGAGGGTGCAATCTCGAAAAGGAATAAGGCTGGTATCTCATCTCGGGGTAGAAAACCCAAACAGTCTAAATCTAATAACAAATTGGAACCTCCGATCACGGATCAATCAGAGATCTGCCCTTCTGTGACTCTTATAGATAGTCCTGCTAAGAATGGTACAGACTCCGTAACCATATGCTCCCTCAATTTAGATCTATTGGTGGGGAAACTGAGTATGGTCTTATCTTCTCTTATCCAGCCTGTGGAGCAAAAATTGAAACACTTAGACGATAGATTGGAAAAAATGGAGGCACTACTTGTGGAAAATATGGGTCTTAGAAATGATCTTCTTGCTACTCAAGCCCAAGTTAAAGCTCTGGTTACACCAGTGAATGTCTCACAGCTACAACACAAGTTAACACCTACTATTGCAAACGATCAACCTACATTGTCTACCACACAGGGCCCGACCCTGGGCTCTAGTACAACTGGCCCAAAAAACAATCCAACAATTGTGAAAAAGGCACAACCCTTGCAATTGGCAACCTCTGCAAATATCGAAATTCTAGGGAAGGAGTTCTCAAATCAATCTGGGGAAAATGATGCCTCTCGAGACTTACCATGCATCAACCTACCCCCGGATTGTGCCCCATATGTGGTAATTCTAACTGGGGTCCCAAAGTTGATGAATACCAAACAGGAATCATATGAGGAACTCAAAAATAAGACAATGCATTGGCTGAACACCCATAGACCCTTGCCTAGATCTATCCAAAGCAAAATTTTGTTAGTTAGAATGGTGGGGTGGGTGGGTTGCAAATTAAAAAACGTGGGTGGGGACTGTGTAATTATTAATTTTGAGGATTACAGGGCAGTTGATTATGTATGCAGCAGGCAACAGATAAGTCCCAATACAATGATTAAATCTTTGAGGTTAGACTATTTTTACCAAACAGATCATGTTCATTATCTTCCGGATCATAGGAGCTATGATTCGTGGCCCCAGCAAGAGGACCCTTGGCATTATGTACACAGAAGTAGGGGTGGACAAGTTAGGGATGAAGCGATGGGAGTTCCAACAAGTAATAGATACAGCTTGTTAGATCAAGTGAATTGACTCCCTATGCCCCCCAGCCCCCCATTGGTCCATCGAATAGACGCTAATAAAAGGGAAGGAGGTTCGAAGATTATTAGGAGGGATCATATGGGGGCAGTAAAAGCCACAATTAACTTTTTGCCCCCTACAGAAGTAAGAATGATGTCCAAGGAAAAGCCTTATGCAATTATAGGGGAGTTAGGGGATGGTCCACCTCCCCCCGTGATTGATAAATCTATTTTTGTGCCACAACTTCAGACTGCTCACGTGCATACAGATCGCCATTCAGTCGGTCTTGGGATGCACGGCCCTGCTGGGTCTTGTCACGAGGGAAGCCTGGGTAATAAGCAGGCAATGACAAAAGGGACCTTAAATTTTTTATCTTGGAATATAGCTGGCCTCACATCTAATTTAGATATCCCGGATTGGTGTACATTCGTGGATTCTCACGGGATCTGTTTATTCCAGGAAACATGGGCGGTAGGTCCTACCCATAGACTGGGTTATGTAACTTTTGCAGAATCTGCAGTAAAAGGCTCGAGAGGTAGACCATCAGGGGGGTTGTGTATATGGGTGGGTATCCATCTTGGATTCACGCTGAAAAGACTAGAAACAAGTAGTCCTCATCTCACGTGCATCCTGATGTCTCATAAAGAAACACCAAAACTGGCTCTGATCAACATTTATTCACGGCCAGTGCGATCGGGCAGAACATCCACAACTCTGGATACTCTAACCACCCTACTGCACTCGCTCGGGGGTGATGTTGCCTTGTTGATCGGAGGAGACACTGGTCAGCTTTAGTCCTTCAGTTGACTTCCCTCACCTATACGTTCTCTACTAGAGCCTGTAACGGACGATTCCAGAGTGATACCCCAGCCCAGTATACTTATAATGGCATGGGGCACACATCTGTGATAGATTATTTTTTGGCGAGTTTGGCTCTGTGGCCAAAAATTTTAGATCTTAGCGTTCCTCCTCGTATTGAAAGTGACCATAATCCCCTGATAATTGAGATGGATTTCCAACTAAACAGTGGGGATAGTGCTATACTTAGCACCCCAAGTAGTGATCTAAGAATAGTGCAAGGTTGGAGAAGAATCCGATGGGCGGCCGCAAAATCATCTATCGAATCTATGGCAAAATTATATCGAGACGTAACCCCCCTGCTCGAAAGGGCAAATCCCACCCTCACCAATTCTTTGGACATTGATATGGGTAAAATTACCGACATCCATAGTGAAATGGTCGCAATACTAAAGGACACTTTCTACAAGAAAGGTTCTGTTAACCACGCAATGATGAGAATCCATGGTTTAACAGGTGCTGTAGGGACGCGAAAGCTGCATTATTGTTGGCCCTTAACCAAGGTAACAGATCTCGTGTCATAGAAGCCAGACAAGCATATAAGAAAATGCTAAAGAATGCAAAATTAGAATGGGAGGCAGACCGTTGGGCTGCTATTACATCTGCACTCGTGGCAAAGGACCCAAGGACCTTTTGGAACCTTGACCACACTGGAAAATCAGAAGGCAGGTCTACAATCGCTCCAAATATATCTGAAGAAGCTTGGTCTTCCTATTTTAAAGATCTTTACTCTCTCTCTCCTTCATGTACAAGTGAAGCCCCTCCGAGCTTATTGGCTCCGAATCCCATGTGGTCAGTGCAACCATTTACATTGGTGGAAGTAAAGTTGGCCATTTCAAGCATCCAGCCCAACAAAGCACCGGGACTCGATAGGATCCCAGGTGATCTATATAGAGAAGAACCGATAGTTTGGGGCCCATACCTATGGGTATTATTTAACGTGATATTGCAGGGGCTACCATTGCCAAGTACTTGGCTGGGGGCGGAGATAATTCCAATACACAAGAAGGGCTCTCCACTCCAACCTTCTAATTATAGGCCGATTAGCCTTATTGATGTGACCCAAAAAATTTATGCCAGGCTATTGTTACAACGTTTACAGATTTGGTCTAGTGATAACAACATTCTGACGCCGCTTCAGGCGGGATTTAGGGCTAAAACGTCAACAATTGACCAATTATTCCGGTTGCAAGTTCTTTACTGGAAGCATGTGGTCTTGGAAGGGGGTAGCCTATATCTTACATTCGTCGACCTAAAGTCCGCATTCAATATGGTGGACCGGAACCAGTTATGGACCATTTTATTAACAATGGGGGTTCCGCCATACTTATGCCATCAGCTTAAGATCCTACATGAAGGTACTTTTGCGAGAGTTCGTTTTGGTAGACAAGGTCAGCTAACTGGACCTTTCCCGATTGAGAAAGGCGTTAGGCAGGGCTGTGTGCTTGCCCCGACCTTGTTTTCTCTCTTTCTCAACGGGCTTATCGAAGATCTCTTAGCTAAAAACGACATCGACTCCCCCAAATTGGGTGCCCGAAGATTTCCCGCTTTAATGTTTGCGGACGACACGCTGCTGCTTTCAAAATCCCCAATGGGGATGCAGCGGGTGTTGAACCAGTTTTCCAAATTCTGCATTAAAAGGAATCTGGTGGTCAATATAAATAAGACTAAGTATATGGTTTTTAAGGCCAATACTGTTAACTGCCCCCATCCAATGATGGAAGGCAGACCCCTTGAAAGGGTCCCAACCTTCGAATACCTGGGTTTGACTTTGAATGATAAAATGGGATGGGGTCCACAAGTGGCCAAGGCCAAGCTAAGACTAACCCAAGCAGCTGGGGGCATCCTAAAAGAACCGAAGAATTGTACCCACAAAATAATAAGTGCCCCCCTTGAAATCTTTAAAGTTCAAGCAAGGGCATCATCCCTTTATGGGGCGGAACTTTGGGGACACACACCAGTAAGTAACCTGTCAATAACTGAAAATAACTTTATATGGCAATTATTGGATCTGCCAAAAAGTACTCCCTTGGCTCCGCTCAGATTAGATTTGAACATCTGCCCAATTGCAGATGCTATTGCTGTCCGGCCCTTACTTTATTGGAAGCGCCTGTGGAGCATTCCTGAGTTGGTGAATTACAAGGAGGAGCTCAAAGTAGTCATGGCTTCATTAGGATCTGGTAGGATCCCTTGGTTAACATTTGTAAAACAGTTACTTACATCGATCGGGCTTGAGGAACTCTGGTTAAATCCCGAGGCTTCTTGCCCATCTATTTCCAAGAAAACCATGACAAGCGTTGTAAAAGAATCTAATTTAAGGAATCTCTTTCGCTCAGTAAAAACTTCAAGCTTAACTGATATTTTTTGGGACGTTAAGTCCTTTTATAGCTTTGAGCCTGAGATTGATGCAATACAACCCACTTTAGCAAAGAAGCTCTATTTGCAATTTAGATATGGCACTTTGCCTTTCCATCATAATATTGATAGGTGGAAAGGGGGTCCGGCACGTCCTTGCCCAGGTTGTCGAATTGAGGAAGAAACTCCTGTACATGTTATCCTCTTCTGTCCAGCATATGCTTGCATTAGGAAGAAATGGATAATTCAGCTGTGCAAAAACCTGGGTATAAAGCAATATTTGGCCTTTTTTAGGATATTAAAAACTGATACCAACGCAGTGATTGTTTCTACAGTAGCTAAATACTTGCACTCAATGTGGACAATTCGAAGGAATTTGATAAACAATGCTGCTATACATTAGCATTAAGTTTAATGGATATCGAGAGAAAAGAATACATTTTATTCTTTTATAATGATCATTGTTTTAATAATTTTAGAACTCTGGATAGTATTTAATCTTTTTTTAAAAATTTTTTTAAAGGATGTGTCTAACAATCATCTAAATAGTTGAGATTACATGTATGAATTGAATTGCTCGACCTATTGTACTGTTGTCTATTTTATGTGCTTTTATGGTAAATCTAACCGCAATAAAGCTTGATTGACTTGACTTGAATAATCATCCATTACGCCTGAATTTGGGGAAAACCAAAAAACTATTTCCCAGGACAGGTGAGAGCATGGAAAAAATAGGGCAAAAAGCTCAGGGTCACTTTAAACAAAAAAGTAGGTTATCTCGTATTATTAATATAGTCTCTCTTTTTTGTTAGTAGCAAGAAGAGATTAAACAGAAACAAAAAAGACCACCAGATTCACCCTTCTAATCATATAACCATCAGATAAATGTGACCTTCCTCCTATTTCAAATAAGCAAGAAAAACACTGGAAACAAAGAAACTGTGATCCTTTACAACCCTTGCTTTTCCTTTCATCTCAGAGGCAAGCTGTCAGGGAGCCAAGCTGCTGTTGGAAGATTCAGGTGAGTGCAGCAGGAAAATGGTGGGATGCCTGGAGGGATCCGTACTGGAACACGAAGCGCGTTACCAACGCGGATCCCTTCCTTAAATACGCCTCAGGCGCCGCCCTAGCCCACTGACAGAAAACGGCGGGCGGGGCTCGCGCCTACATTCTCGAGCGCCAGAAGAAGCACTGCGGCAGGCAGCGCGCCCTGAAGAGGCCGACACTAGCATGCAATACGTTATTGGTCTAGAAAAAGGAATAAAGCCAGGCAATAATGTGTTTTTCTAGCACTTTGGAGGGAAGCCGGCAGATTGATCTATAATTAGAACATTGTAATGTTGAGTGCTCCATTGAAGACAATTGAGTGCTCTAGGCTTCTAATAGCTGGTAGAAGTCCGGAGCATCAACATTCCAATGTTTGTTCACAGCTCTTGCTGTGAACAAAGGCTTCACGGAGCCCGAGGCGATTTCAACCCCCTTGGGAGGCCTTTGTTTAAAAAATTGGAACAATCTGTGTTTTAATCGCCTTAGAGCCCTCTGTAGCGGGCTCAACCGGCCATTAAAGGCCCAGCTTAGTTCAGCTAACTAGAACTCGCGCCCCCGCAATGCACTGCTGATGACATCACATATTACATCACTCATGACATGGTCAGTGACATCACTGATGACATCTGAAATGACATCTGAAATGACATCACTGATGACGTCATCCAGTGAGTCTTTGTTTCTGTAAAGTTTTAATATGTTTAATATATATATTGAAAGGCCTGTTGAAGAATGAGTGGGTGTACAAGTGTGTGAATGGATGATTTTCTAGGTGCGTAACTGACTCTATAAGTGAGTCCTTAAATGTATCTTACTGCAGACTAGTGACTAAACTGTGTGAATGGCTGTATGTGTCTATGTGTTGGTGTATAAGTGGCTGCATGGTTTTGTGAATAGCTATATGAGTGTCTATATGGGTTATTGATTGGTTGTCTGAGTATCTGTATGGGTGCCTGGGTGTTTGTGTGCGTAGGCTGTGTGTGCATAGATGTGTGAGTGGGTGATTCTATGGGTGCATGATTTTAAGAGTGCATCTGTGATGAACTGTATAGTTGAGTGAGTGTATGTATGGGTGGGTTAGGGATTGAATGTATATCTCAGTGGTACATTTGTGACTAACTACATATGTTAAAGGCAGTATATATGCGTGTAAGAGTATATAAGTGGGTATATGTAAGAGTGTGTGATTGTGAGAGTGGCTGTATGGATAAGTGTGTGCTTGTATCAATGATTGTATAAGAGCGTAAGAATGTGGTACTATTTTTATGAGTAAGTGAACTTGAGTGTGTATAACTGCATAGGTGAGTAAATGGGAGTGTAATTAATTATTTGCATGACTGACTAGGTGTGAGAGTACTTCTATGGATGATTGGTGGTGTGTGAGTGTCTATGTAGGTGTATAAATGCATATGATAGTCTTGTACGGAGTGACTGTAAGTATGAGTTACTGTACAGGTGAATGAGCTGGGGTGTATGTAGACCTAAGAGTTAATTAGTGGGTATGTAGATATTGGTTTTTGAGTATCTATGGTTTTGAGAATGGAAGTCTGAAATTTTGAGTCGGTGTATCAAAGGTTATATTAGGGTGTGAGAAGATGCAGTAATTCATCACATGGATGACGTCATCAGTGATATCATCAGTGATGTCATTTGAGATGTCATCAGTGATGTCATCAGTGATGTCACTGACCATGTCATGAGTGATGTAATATGTGACGTCAGCAGCAGTGCATTGCGGGGGCGCGAGTTATAGTTAGCTGAACTAACTATAACAGGGGAATTTCTAGGGTTTTGTACGAGGGAAATGTCCAGCTAACTATAACGCCCCTGAAACCTATGGTTTTTTCAGTGAATTTCTAAGGTTTTTTAAATGCCAATTCCTAACTATAACGCCCCTGAACCCTATGGTTTTTTCAGTGAACTTCAAAGGTTTTTTAAATGCCAATTCCTAACTATAACGCCCCTGAAACCTATGGTTTTTTCAGTGAATTTCAAAGGTTTTTTAAATGCTAATTCCTATCTATAACTTATCTCTAAAGATATCAAGAAAAGCATTCTTTTTTAAAAGTAGGGTGCACATTAGTTTTGTGGAAAAGCATCTTTGTGATTGGTTAAGAAAAAGCAATTTCAACGTGGAGTACATATCATAGGATACAATTTGCTCAGATCAAACACACCTGCTACTTGCATTTGGAAGGTACTGTTGGAACTTAAAACAATCATCAACTTTTAACCTGCACGTGTCGTTAGATATTCAAGAAAATGTTACAAAAAAATATCGTTAAGTTTTAAAAAATTGATGAACTTTTAACCTGCACGTGTTGTAGAATGTTCTAGAAAGAATCAAGGAACTATTCTAATTTATTGTTTACATGTATTTATGTGTGCAGCAACAAAATTATAGGCACAACAGCACTAGGAAGAGGAAGAAGCAGGGAGTGGGGGGAGGGGGGGAGATGGGCAGAATGGCACACATGCACAATTAAGTACAACACACATATAGACTAACAATGTCCAAAATGAAACACACCAACAAGGAGCACGAGTCACACAACCCGCCAACATCACACCACTGAACGAGCATAGAAGTGAAAACCACGCTGCATTCATACAGGATGTGTACACAGGCCAGTCGTTGGTGTTGTGGGATGTCTGCGACCGTGGTCATCATGGATGAGATGCCCAGCATGTGGCACATGGTCGAGTTCACTGTGTGTTATGTTGCCAAACAGCTGCTCCTCCCTCCCAGGAGCCCCCACACTTTTGTACGGTGAGCTGTTGTATCTCGTGCACTCGTATGGCACGCCATTGTAATGCCTATTTGCGCATGTCCTGCTACATTCCAACTACAACATCACAGTGCCGTTTGGAGGTGGTGCATGCCACTTTACAACATCGACTGCTGCAGCTCTTGCAACAGGCCACACCAGAACACAGAGACACACTTACCGCACTTCCTGAACACGGACATGTCCGAGACACCCCGTTCCCCTTGCCGGATAGGCACACCACTGCACTGACCTGTGAACCCTAGACCAGCACACGCCAGTTGTGCATGCAGGAGGATGCGTACGTAGCTACACATCCAGGCTCACTGCCAACGCTGAGGTGACAGCACACTGTGATGTTGCAGGGCTCGTGCCTATCATGCTAAGACAATGACCACAGGGACACACTTACTAAGATATGGGTTTGGGGGGCATTGGTGGTCCTGGAGTTGTTGCGATGAGTCTTCTGGCCCTCATGGGTATGCCTGTATCATGCTCATTGACTCTATGGCACCTGTGGGTGTTCTGGTGTGGCTCTTGGCTGTGTTCCCTTTCATGGTGCAGGTAGTTGTCCTGCTTAACACCAGCAGAAAGCAGGTGTAAAATCCCTGGTGCTAACGTGTCTTATCGCCGGAATATGTTTCGCATTGCAATTGCTGTGAAAGTTGTGATGTGATTTTTTTCGTGTGCAGAACAATATACGAACTGAGCAGTGTATCTCGTCAAGATCCAGCACCTGACGCACTATTCCCAATCAATATAAATACAATGAGATTTCTTAATAGATTTCGTGTGTACACTGTAAGTGCAGCCAATACCTCAGTGCAATACAATACAGGATTTTAGTATTTAGAATAAATCGCAAACGTGCACCTCATGTCTTTTTGCACGGGAACGGCTACTCTCTATTTCATTATCAGCACTTTAACGGAAGTAAAGTTCAGAAAAATCTAACACACTATTCAGAAGTTGGTGCAAACTGCAGATATCACTAGTATTCCAGGGATAAGTGCCCCAAAATTTAACACCATGGTGGACTCCATCAAATAACAGTAATAAGAACAAGAAAGAGTCACACAGCACTTAAGAGAACAACCAAAAACATTATTAATTTTTTTTTCAAACTTTATTTTTTATAATAATGAATATATAAACGTTAAACTATTTTCAAACTTTATATTTTTATTAACATAAATATAAACAATAAACTAATAAAAAAAATGTAACAACCATAATACAAAACAACAAAGCGGAACACTCCTGTGGGAACCACGGATGTCGATGACAGACCTGCAAAATCAAAAAGATTGTTAAAAAAAAACAACATGGTATTCTTAACAAAATACCACAAGAAACAAATCACAGATATATAAAATGTATACAGCTAACAAAATTTTATAAGTTTACCTTACTGAAACTGTAATTGTTGCCGCTTTAAAATATTTACCGAATCTGAGGATTTTTTTTTGCAGAAGGCACTATGCCCACAACGTTTTCCTTCAGTGGTGTGGACATTTTTTACTTTTCACAAGGGGCAAACAAAGATCAATGCCACCTTGGTCACGTGCAAGATTTCCAAAAGAGTTCTGTTGCAAGGGGAGCCTAACAAGAAATACTCGTATGGCACGGCAAGTATGATGAAACACCGAAGGACCCTTCATCCAAACAATCTTGCACGAGAAGAGTGCAAACGGATGAGAAACACTCCTATTCTGTATCTGTAAAAAAGAATCATAAATAAATGTATATTAATAACTTTCAAATTTATACTATTCCATTACTGTACAAACATATTTTATATAAAAACTGACTAAGAAACTATAGCCCTGAACCACAAGTGTGACGATCGTTAAAACACTACATGCATAGTGCATACTACTTTGAAGCAGTTCATGCCCTAAAGCCTACCTCACTAAAAGACTACATGCTAACTGACTAAATGATTACAGTACTATAAGGAGACACACTGGGTGAGTAACAGGGTGTTTGCTAGAAGAGTATGAATACTAACTAGGGAATTCAAGGTGTGAAACACAACTGTGTAGGTGATTAGAGGACTGCATCAATACTGCGTAGGCATTTAAAGCAGTCCATGTGCTAAGGCCTGGCTCACTGCATGACTACTTGGGTACTGATTGAATGATTAGACTACAACAAAGAGAGTGCCTAGGTGAATTTATTAGTGCTAGGCTTTTCGCACAGGGAATGGATTAGTACTTGGTACTGAATGACTCACTAGAGGAGTGCAAAGGCAGTCACAAGTGCTGGACTGTATGGATACTGACTAGGAAATTGAAAGTGTGAAAGACAAGTATCTAGGTGGTTTGAAGACTGCATGCATAGTGCATAGGGCTTTGAAGCAGTCCATGTGCTAAGGCCTGGCTCAGTGTATGAATACTTAGGCACTGACTGAATGATTAGAGTACTGCAAAGATAGTATCTTGGTGAATTTATAAGTGTTTGGGTTTTAGCACAGTGAATGGATTAGTACATGATGCTGAATGGGTCAGTAGAGGACTGCAAAGGGAGTGACAGGGTATTTCCTGAAAGTGTATGGATACTGACTAGGGAATTGAAGGTGAGAAAGACAATTGTGTTGGTGGTTAAAGGACTGCATGTATAGTGGATAACGATTTGAAGCAGTCCATATACTAAGGCCTGGGTCACTGAATGAGTACTTGGGTACTGACTGAATGATTAGAGTACTGCAAGGAGAGTGCCTGGGTGAATTTATTAGGGTTTGGCGCAGTGAATGGATTAGTACATTATGCTGAATGGGTCACTAGTGGAGTGCAAATGGAGTGACAGGGCGTTTGCTTTAAGTGAACGGATACTGACTGGGGAATTGAAGGAGTGAAAGACAAGTGTGTAGGTGCTTAGAGGACTGCATGCATAGTGGATAGGGGTTTGAAGAAGTCCATATGCAAAGACCTGGCTCTGTGCATGAATACTTAGGCAGTGACTGAATCATTAGAGTACTGGAAAGAGAGTGTCTGGGTGAATTTATAAGTGTTTGGGTTTTGGCACAGTGAATGGATTAGTACATGCTGTTGAATGGTTCTCTAGAGGACTGCAAAGGAAGTGAAAGGATGTTTCCTGGAAGTGTATGGATACTGACTAGGGAATTGAAGGTGTAAAAGACAAGTGTATAGTATGTTAGAACACTACATGCATACTGCATAGACATTTGAAGCAGTCTATTTGGTACTTAGATTCTGACTAAATAATCAGACTACTTCTAGGACAGTGCTTAGGTAAAACTTTTAAATGTTCAGTTCTGCCACAGTGAACAGAATAGTACATGGTACTACACCTTAGTGTCAAACCCTGACTCATTTTATCAATGCATAAGCAAAGACTAGGTTCTAATGCTACTAAAACTTGACAACATAGCAGGTTTAAAATTAGTTATCTGTCAGCAAATACACGATGTTACCAAATGCATCTCTCACAGTGGTTCTCAAATGCACACAGACTCACAGTGTGATTCTACACAACAACCACTATACCTAGAAGTTTACCAAAAATCATTCACTACTGTGGAAGTGGTAAGCGAACTGCAAACAATCTTTATATTTCAGGACTGCACTTTTATGTCAAAGCCTGACTCATATAATCAAAGCATAAGCAAAGACTGGCTTCTAATTCTACTAAAACTTCACAACATGACCGGTTTTAAAACAGGTATATGTCAGCAAATACACAATGTTACCAAATGCTTCTCTCACAATCCTTACCCAAATGCACACAGACTCACAGTGTTATTTTAGACAAGCAACACTATCCTAGCACTTTACCAAAACTCATTCACTACTGTGGAAGGGGTAAGGGGACTGCACACAATCTACATATTTAAGTACAGCACATCAATGTCAAGGCATGACTCATTTAATCAACATATAAGCAAAGAGTGGATTCTAATGCTACTAAAACTTCACAACATGACAGATTTTAAAAGAGTTATCTGTCAACAAATACACAATGTTACCAAATGATTCTCTCACAGTGGTTCCCAAATGCACACAGACTCACAGTGTGATTCTAGACAAGCACCACTATCCCTATGAGTTTACCAAAACTCATTCACTACTCTGGAAGAGTTAATGGTACTGCACACAATCTACATATTTAAGTACACCACATCAGTGTCAAAGCATGACTCATTTAATCAACGCATAAGCAAAGACTGGATTCTAATCCTACTAAAACTTCACAACATGACAGGTTTTAAAACAGGTATATGTCAGCAAATACACGATGTTACCAAATGCTTCTCTCACAATCCTTACCCAAATGCACACAGACTCACAGTGTGATTTTAGACAAGCAACACTCTCCTAGGAGTTTACCAAAACTCATTCACTACTCTGGAAGAGTTAATGGTGCTACCCACAATCTACATATTTAAGTACACCACATCAGTGTCAAAGCGTGACTCATTTAATCAACGCATAAGCAAAGACTGGATTCTAATCCTACTAAAACTTCACAACATGACAGGTTTTAAAACAGTTATCTGTCAGCAAATACATGATGTTACCAAATGCTTCTCTCAGAGTGATCCCAAATACACACTAACTCACAGTGTGATTCTAGACAAGCACCACTATCCCTATGAGTTTACCAAAATTCATTCACTACAATGCAAGTGGTAAGCGAACTGCACACAATCTACATTTTTCACAACTGCAGTTTACTGTCAATGCCTGACTCATATAATGAAAGCATAAGCCATAACTGTCTTCTAATGCTACTAAAACTTGACAATATGACATGTTTTATAACACTTATCTGTCAGCAAGTACACAATCTTACCAAACACTTCTCTCACAGTGGTTCCCAACTGCACACAGACTCACAGTGTGATTCTAGACAAACAACACTACCCCTAGGAGTTTACCAAAATTCATTACTATGTCAGTAAATACACGATGTTACCAAATGCTTCTCTCACAATCCTTACCCAAATGCACACAGACTCACAGTGTGATTTTAGACAATCAACACTATCCTAGGACTTTACCAAAAATCCTTCACTACTGTGGAAGGGTAAGGGGACTGCACACAATCTACATATTTAAGTACAGCACATCAGTGTCAAGGCATGACTCATTTAATCAACATATAAGCAAAGACTGGATTCTAATGCTACTAAAACTTCACAACATGACAGATTTTAAAACAGTTATCTGTCAGCAAATACATGATTTAACCAAATGATTCTCTCACAGTGGTTCCCAAATGCACACAGACTCACAGTGTGATTCTAGACAAGCACCACTATCCCTATGAGTTTTCCAAAACTCATTCACTACTCTGGAAGAGTTAATGGTACTGCACACAATCTACATATTTAAGTACACCACATCAGTGTCAAAGCATGACTCATTTAATCAACGCATAAGCAAAGACTGGATTCTAATCCTACTAAAACTTCACAACATGACAGGTTTTAAAACAGGTATATGTCAGCAAATACACGATGTTACCAAATGCTTCTCTCACAATCCTTACCCAAATGCACACAGACTCACAGTGTGATTTTAGACAAGCAACACTCTCCTAGGAGTTTACCAAAACTCATTCACTACTCTGGAAGAGTTAATGGTGCTGCCCACAATCTACATATTTAAGTACACCACATCAGTGTCAAAGCATGACTCATTTAATCAACGCATAAGCAAAGACTGGATTCTAATCCTACTAAAACTTCACAACATGACAGGTTTTAAAACAGTTATCTGTCAGCAAATACATGATGTTACCAAATGCTTCTCTCAGAGTGATCCCAAATACACACTAACTCACAGTGTGATTCTAGACAAGCACCACTATCCCTATGAGTTTACCAAAATTCATTCACTACAATGCAAGTGGTAAGCGAACTGCACACAATCTACATATTTCACAACTGCAGTTTACTGTCAATGCCTGACTCATATAATGAAAGCATAAGCCATAACTGTCTTCTAATGCTACTAAAACTTGACAATATGACATGTTTTATAACACTTATCTGTCAGCAAGTACACAATCTTACCAAACACTTCTTTCACAGTGGTTCCCAACTGCACACAGACTCACAGTGTGATTCTAGACAAACAACACTATCCCTAGGAGTTTACCAAAATTCATTACTATGTCAGTAAATACACGATGTTACCAAATGCTTCTCTCACAATCCTTACCCAAATGCACACAGACTCACAGTGTGATTTTAGACAATCAACACTATCCTAGGACTTTACCAAAAATCCTTCACTACTGTGGAAGGGGTAAGGGGACTGCACACAATCTACATATTTAAGTACAGCACATCAGTGTCAAGGCATGACTCATTTAATCAACATATAAGCAAATACTGGATTCTAATGCTACTAAAACTTCACAACATGACAGATTTTAAAACAGTTATCTGTCAGCAAATACATGATTTAACCAAATGATTCTCTCACACTGATCCCAAATACACACTAACTCACAGTGTCATTCTAGACAAGCACCACTATCCCTATCAGTTTACCAAAACTCATCTACTACAGTGCAAGTGGTAAGGGAACTGCACACAATCTACATATTTCAGGACTGCACTTTTATGTCAAAGCCTGACTCATTTAATGAAAGCATAAGCCATAACTGTCTTCTAATGCTACTAAAACTTGACAACATAACATGTTTTAAAACAGTTATCTGTCAGCAAATACACGATGTTACCAAATGCTTCTCTCACAGTGGTTCCCAAATGCACACAGACTCACTGTGTGATTCTAGACAAACAACACTATCCCTTGCACTATATCAAAACACATTTCTTCATCTAGAAGTAGTACTACATTTTAGTACAGAAATATAACATAACTCATTTCACAAATTCATAAACAATGACTGGTTTCTAATTCTACCAAAATATAAAAACTGCACAGTTATCTGTCTACAAACACATGAAAAACACAAATGCCTATCACAGAATGGTTTCTACATGCACACACATTGTAGAGAAAAAAAGTACTCCCTACACTTTAGCAGGAAAAATACATTAGTCTGATTAAAATAGTCTACATACATCCCCTCACAATTAAAAACCTCATTTTTCAAGTTCTTTTGTAGATTAAGGAGTATATCAATCACTCACCATATTTTCTTGTACAGAATCTCTGCACTGTGCACCTCTCAGCAAAAGCAAAGAATGAAAAAGTTTCCCTTTCATTTTCCACACATATACATGTAAACATCAAATCACAATCCTTCGCACATAAACTCAAAAGCAAACACACATTTCTATTGGTTAAACATTTCAACCCTTTCCAACTGAAATACATTTCAACCCTTCCCCCAACCTGCCTTCTGCCTGTTACCATAGAAACAGGTCATGGAACACTGCACTGAGCTCACAGGTCACAAGTTCAGCACACAATGTTCCTACACAAGACAGGAAGTGTGCTTGACTTTTCAACATATCAGCTTATCATATATAATGTTCCTTACAATCTGTTTTTGTTAACCAATAACAATCATACCTTTAAAAAACAAAAATATACACCCTGCCTTTCAGTGTAGAAAGTTGTTATACAACCAATGATTTCTTGTCGTTTTTCAAAAAACGTTGCTGTGGATCCGCGCACCCACCGCAAGAGAATCCGTGCATCCAACGCGATAGGATGCGCGCACCGTGCGCGCATTTCTCCGCTTTTTATTTTTTAAAAAGGGGGGCCCCAGGGTGTCCTTCTGGGACCCTCTAAGCACCTCTAGAGGGTTAGAGTATTTCCACTCTGCCCCCTTTATATGTTTTACGCACTTATTCCCCTTGCTTCTTCAGCCTCGCTTCTACCGAGGCAGAAAATGGCCACCAACAGTTCCTGGTTTCGAATGTAGAGAGACGCTCGACAGCCAATTAGCATTCAGCGTGCGATCGGGAGGGTGCGCGCTCCTTTCGGGGAGGGTTCGCTTACGGTGCGGGTAGGGTCCGCGGATCCTCCCCGGCCATAGATATCACTAACTTTTTTACCCTAATTTTCTCAGGAACTACTGAACAGATTCACACCAAATATGCAAAAGGCACGAGTCTGAACTGAGGACTACCTCTTTGCCAAATTTGGTGTCATTCCGTTCAGCGGTTCGGGCTGTAGCTGCGACAACAGATCCTATGGGAAATTGCATGGGGAAAACGCGTTTTGGGACCCCCCTTTTTTCTCGGCTCCCGCTTGACAAATTACCACGAAACTTTCAGGGTAGGAGCGGAGCGGAGCTGGCCAAAAGTTTGGAGAATATCGCGAAGATTCGTCAATCGGCACCAAAGAAATTCCCAATAGAATGTTGCGGATTTCCTATGGAAAATAGATCCTAACTATAACTATCTACTGGCGACTGCCAGTAGATAATATATCTATATATATATATATATTCACTGAAAAAACCATAGGTTTCACACACGTTATAGTTAGGAATTAGCATTTAAAAAACCTTGCAAATTCACTGAAAAAACCATAGGTTTCACACATGTTATAGTTAGCTGGACATTTCACTCGTTCAAAACCATTGAAATTCCCCCGTTATAGTTAGTTCAGCTAACTATAACTCATGCGCCCGCAATCCACTGCTGATGACGTCACATATTACATCACTCATGACATGGTCAGTGACATCACTCATGACATCACTGATGACATCTCAAATGACATCACTGATGACATCACTGATGACATCATCCAGTGAATATGTGTCTTTCTGAAAAATAAATATTTTTTATAAATGTATATCTAAAGGTTAATGGAAGAAAAAATGGGTAAATAAGTGTCTAAATGGATGGTTTTTTTTGTAAAATTAATTGTATAACTGCCTTATTAACAGTATCTTAATGAATACAAGTATTAGTGAGTAATGTTTAAATATTTAAATATCTGTATCAGTGTCTCACTTTGTGGATAAGTGGCTGCATGGGTTGGAGAGTAGCTACATGAGTGTGTATATGCGTTATTAGTTCGTTTTTAAAGTATCAGTATGAGTGTCTGTATGGTTCAGTGGGGGATGTTACATAGCGTATGGACGCATGAATGAGTGACTCACTGTTTGTATGTATTTTGAAGACAGTATGTGAGCAGGACAGTATGGGTGGATGAGTGTGTGTATGGGTGAGTAAGAGAGTGAATGACTGTCTCAATAGTGTCTTTATGAGTAAGTCCATATGTTTTGAACTAGTATATGTGAGTATTGTTGTATATAAGTGAGGATATATGAGAGTGAGAGATTGGAAGAGATCCTGTATAAATAAGTATGTGTTTCTATAAGTGATTGTTTTAGAGAGTAAGTATGTGTACGTTTCTGTAGAAGTAAGTGTACTGGTGTGTGTATAGCTGTACATGCAAGTAAATGGATGTTTATTTGCATGTGTCAGTATGTGTGTGAGTAACTCTATGTATGAGTGTAGGTGTGTAACAGGATGTATAGGTGTATGAGTACATATGATGACTGAGTACATGTATGAGTGACTATATAGTAGTGTTGATGAATGAGTGGATGCGTTTGTAGATTTTGGAATTACTGAATAGGTTGTTCTAACTGGTATTGGTATCTCTATAGTTTTGAAAACTTTAGTTTGTATTTTTCAATGTGTGTATCAAAGTTTATATTAGGATAAGAGGAGGTCTGCCACTCTTACACAAGGATGATGTCATCAGTGATGTCATCAGTGATGTCATTTGAGATGTCATCAGTGATGTCATGAGTGATGTCACTGACCATGTCATGAGTGATGTAATATGTGACGTCATCAGCAGTGGATTGCGGGCGCGCGAGTTATAGTTAGCTGAACTAACTATAACGGGTGAATTTCAATGGTTTTGTACGAGTGAAATGTCCAGCTAACTATAACATGTGTGAAACCTATGGTTTTTTCAGTGAATTTAAAAGGTTTTTTAAATGCTAATTCCTAACTATAACGTGTGTGGAACCTATGGTTTTTTCAGTGAATTTGCAAGGTTATTTAAATGCTAATTCCTAACTATAACGTGTGTGAAACCTATGGTTTTTTCAGTGAATTTGCAAGGTTTTTTATATGCTAATTTCTAACTATAACGTGTGTGAAGCCTATGTTTTTTTTGAGTGAATTTGTAAGGTTTTTTAAATGCTAATTTATGTATGTATTATTATATTTTTTATATATTTATTTTACAATAAACTACCTATGTATTTAGTTATAGATTGACTGTATCCTGTAATATGGAATGGCTCAGCTCTTTTTTTTTAGTTGAACAGCACAGTTAATATCTTCTATAAACTTATAAACAGTTTAATAATTATTTTTATTTTTTTAGAGTTTTTGACGGTGCGCGCACCGTGCGCGCACCAGCAAAATCTTAAAGCATTTTTTTCCTCTTGTGGGTCCTTTTGAGACCCTGTGACAAGGCCTAGGGCGTTAGGAAGTGTCTTCCGTTACTTGTTTTCACATTCTTAACTTTTCTCTTTGGCTATCTTCTGCTGCGGGGTTGCGGGCACCGTGCGCGTACCGTGCGCGTTCCGTGCGCGCACCGTCTTCGTGTGCGCATGCGTGCTTCGTGTGTGCATGCATGCGTGCTCAGTGCGTGCTCCGTGCGTGCTCCGAGTGCGCATGCGTGCATGCTCCGTGTGCGCACGCGTGTGTGCTCCGTGTGCGCATGCGTGCGTGCTGCGTGCACGCACGGTACACGCACGGAGAACGCACGGTGTGCGCATGGCAAGTCATGTGATTACGAAACAACACTTTTCATTGGTTCATAGTAGTTTCAGTTCCAGAATCTTCAAACACCACACCCACTCCCCTCATTATTTCTTCTTTTTTTCTGAGAGAAGGAGCTGAACAGCAATGGCAGAGCAGCAGACTTCTTCAGAGAGTGAGGAGGAGACCTTTGTGGCAGCAAGGCAGAGGAAACCGAAGGACTCCTTCATCTGGAAGTTCTTTACTTTTCCAGAGGGTCAGAAGAAGGTGAATGGCCCAAAAGTCACCTGCACTGTTTGTGGAGTTGTTTTGTCTCGAGGAGATCCTTAAAAAAAATACTCCTTTAGTATGTATACTATGTTGAGGCACTTTCAAACAATGCATCCTGTGGCTTATGCACGTGAGTGTAGAACAGCCACAAGAGCCAACCCTCCAGATCCTCAGCCGAGCACATCATCTGCGGCCGCAGAATCACCAGGTTCCAGACCTCTGTATATCAACCCTCTGTTCCAGAGGGTTCATATCCGGTGCAATGTGTGCAATGTTGTTCTCTGTTTATTTTTTTTGTTCCTGGTGAACAGTTTTTCATTTTTTTTTTTTTATGCTGCTCCACCCCATAATTATTATTTTTTTTATTTTTTTTGTCCTGGTGAACAGTTCTTCATTTTTATTCTTTTTTGCTGCTCGACAAAAAAAACAGTTTTTTTCAGAACTCACTTCACTTCTCCAAGAAGAGCTATATTCTTAATATACTGTGTTGTAATTTTATTGAATGAATGTGTAGTGTATACATGAATGATTGAAATGACTGAGTGAAGAGGAGGAAACGACTGACAGAATGAGTGAGAAAAGGAAAGTATGATCAGTCATGAAAGGGAAGTGAAAGACTGACTGCAACAAAGTGACTAAAGGAAGAGGATACAGGTAAGAAGAGTGAATGAGTAAGGGAATGGCAGTGAGTAATGGAGAGTGAGGGAGGGGTGAGTGAGAAAAGGGGAGTAAGGGACGGAGATAGGAAAAGGGAGTAACAGATGAAGTGGATGAAGTACAGCAGGGTAAAGGGATTGAAAGTAAGAGAAGTGGAATGATGGTGAGATAACAGGTATGAGGATTAGAAAAGGGGGTAACGTAAAGTGAGAGATGGGGAGTGAGGGGATAGAGGGATTTAGGAAACTGGAGTGAGAGAAAGGGAGTCAGGATTTCAATGAGCAAAGCAGAGTGAGGGAGAGTGAAGGAAAAAATGCGAAAAGCTGAAGGGGTGTGAGATACAGACAGGAGGAAGTGAAGTAGGAGAAGAGGAGTGACTATGAAAAAAGGATAGTGACAGTTAGGGAAGGTGAGGGAAGGAGAATGACAGAGAAGGTTAAAAAATTAACATAGATGGAAAATGAGTGATGGAAAGAGGAGGAGTGGTAGAAACAGAGGGGCAGATTTATAACAAACTAACGCAGCACGGTGCAGCAAGTAATTTTGCTGCGCCGTGCTGCGTTAGCTTCGAAGCACAGAGATGCGACATATTTACAAGAATATGTCGCATCTCTATGCTTCCCCTGCGCTGGCGCGCAAACTGCAGCCATGCGCCGGCGCAGGCTCCCTTGCAGCATGCTGCAAGGATGCCTGCGTGGTGGGGAGATTGTTCTTGTGCAGGAAGGGACACCTTCCTGCACAAAAACAATCACAAGAGGCTTTTTCCTCTTTCAATGTGTGCTGTAGCATGCAGCTCACACTGAAAGAGGAAAAAACGAGGAGAAATTATAACCTTTCTCCTCATTGCGCCTCGCTACGCCACCTCTAGGGTGGCGTAGCATTCACACGTATCTCCAGAGTTACGATTTCTCGTAAATCTGGAGATGTGTCTAGTTCTATGGGTGTTGCGTGGGAACACCCACAGCAACACCCATGGAACGCCCCTTCAACGCACAGTGCTGCGTGTGAAGTGGCTGTATTTACGAGGAGAGGAAAAGTCACGCAGGGTGGCTTTTCCTCTCCTTGTAAATATGGAGGAGCCCCTTGCGCCACCAGTACGTCATGAAAAGTGACGTAGTGGTGGTACAGGGGGCTTGTAAATCTGCCCCAGAGGTGTAAAGGAAATTAAGGGTAAGTCAGACAAAGGGAGGTAGACAGAAACAGAGACAGAGAGCAAGGAACTGAGAAGGAGTAAGGCAGTTAGAATGACTGAGACATATGGAGACAGGGAGAGAAACATGGTTGAAAAAATAGTGATGGAGGCAGTAAACCTAGGGGAGTAGTAGAGAAGGAGTGAAGGAGTTACGAAAGAGCAGTAAAGGAAGAAGAGAGAGGGAAGGGCAATGAGAAAAGCAGAGTGAGGAGAAGTGAAGAAAAGGGAGCATGAAAGTGAAGGGGTGAGAAATACAGATATTTTAAACTTACCTGACCAACAAAATAACTTAATTAGAAATAAATGTTTTTTTTTAATTACAAGAAAAATGGATATTCAATTTCCTAAATTTTCTTTCTCGATCTGAAAAAAAAGAAAAAAGTAGTAATATTTAACAATACATTTTAGAATACAGTACACATATTTTCATATTTAACAAAGTAATTTTTTGCCCTTTTTTTGCTGTTTTCAGAATATATTGAATTTCACTGAAAATAGTGATATCAATTGCATTCATCACTTAACAGCGGGCAAAAAAATTAACAATCTGAAAGATTGTTTAAAAAAGCCCCTGAATCTATCCTCAGTAAAACATACCTTGATAGAAATGTAACATATATATTAAAAATATCTTCTAAGAACAATAACTATTTGCAATAAATAACGTCTGTAAATCTTGTTGCTTAAGCACATACACCAAAATATTATCGGTCAAAGAAGTCCACAATAGAAATTTTTACCTTTCCATGAGGCCAAATGGTAATTTTTAAACCCTTTTTAGGTGAAATATCCAATGGTAATCTTATAAAATCGAAATATTGGTTTCTTCAGATGGTGCAATTTGTATCTAAAATTTTGGTTTTAGAAAAATTTATTAGGAATTTGGTAATTCTGCAGGCAAACGTTGCTTGAAAATCAATTGAGAATCATTACACAGTTTCCAGCCTTTTTCACATTTTAGATAAACTGTGTAATGACCAGAAGTTATAGAAGGTCCATCATGGAAAATTATTGCAACTGCAACAAAAGTCTTTCCTGATATTGATAATTGATTTCCTGTAAACTTCTTTATTAAAGTGTCCAATTTTGTTCCATCAGCTCTACAACGTTGCATCATTAAAATTATATACTGTCCATATTTGTTTAAAAATAACGTTGATAACATTTCTGATTTACATTGAGAACATTCCATGTTGTGATTTGCATCTTTAACTAATTTACTAAAAGTCACTGCTTTACTCTCTGGTAATGTTAAATGTATGAACCTTTCAGAATCAATATTAGTGCTGCATGTGTTCATACAGTTTTCACAACAATGTTCCCATTTATAAGAGAGACCAAACATATTTTCTATTTCTACCCCTTCATCTTCCAGTACCATAAGCATATACATTAAGAATTCCTGTGCATCTTGCTGGACATTTTCAGTAAACTGTGTACATCCAGAACATACATCTAAAAGATTTCTAACATCAGAAGCACTTTCTATTTTAGTTTTATCATTACTCAGCTTCTCATAAAGGAAACTCAGCGGAGAACAAAATCTTTTTTCATGATTTAGTATTATCTGCTCTTGCAAACTTTCAAGATAAAATACAACATTCAGCACTACATTAGCGTAGCAGTTGACACCAGAGCTATTTTCAAAATGACAACCAACAACCTCTTCAACATTTTCCTTTTTCTTTTTGCTTGCAATCACATCACTCTCCTTTTGTTTTCTCTTCTGTACATCCTCATTACAGATATTCTCAATTCTCCTTTTCCGACAAACAACACGTTTTTCAAACACAGTATACTGACCTAAATGAGGAGCATAGCTTCTTCTTAATCTATTATACTCCTTTACACAATTTGCATCAGCACTAACTTTTGAGTCATCAAAGTCTATCATGAATAAACCAGATAATTTTTTCACTCGTGACAAAGCAACATATGCCATACCTTCTTTAAACACACTAGATCCAATGTTTACAAAAGCACTTTCTACAGTTAATCCTTGAGATTTGTGAATAGTTACAGCATATGCTAGAGAAAACGGAAACTGCTTCCTACGTACATATAAGTCTTTCACAAGCAAAAAACGAACTGAACAACGACTAATGTCTTTAACCTCTTCAATCTGATCAAATTTTATTTTTAAAAATTCAATTCCATCTTTTTTCTGGTAGTTAACAAAACCCACAACTTTACCCATAGCTCCATTCACTAAAACTTTTTCTACATTCAAATTACGTCTTAAAATTACTCGACAGTTCATACATACATAAAGATTCTTTTCTAAACCAGCTGTTTTCGATATGTTTTTCTATAGAGAATCCAATTTAGTTTTCAATTTGCCTGTCAATGTAATAGTTATTCCTTCATGCTATATTTTATCCACGGCTTCCATTTTCATAATCTCTTCATTTTCCAATTTCAAAAGTTCTTCATTGAATATAGAGCATTCATGTAGTGTTGGCATTAACCAGATTACAGTATTTTTTTCTGCAATTTTCTTGTATATTTTCTCTGGAACTATTTGTTCTGTTGGAAACAAATTACATAGCAATCGACTCTGTAAAGCTTTTCTGCCATTTTCTGTGAGTAGTCCAATTCTGATATCTTTGAGAATACTTGCATAATCATCATCATTTGCTTGCCGCATATTGGTAATGAGTTCTTTGTACTCAAAGTATGACCAAATATTCACATTACCTATACTTCCTAACGACTTTTTCGTGTCTTCATGTGTAACAGTATTAAATACTGGTTGTCCTTTAACTGGAGTGAGCTGCAGTAGATCCCCAAAAACTATAACATGTTTTCCTCCAAATAACACGTCATAATCTGTCTTTAGAATTTGCTGCATTCTTAAATGCACAAAGGCAAGCATTAAGTTTGATACCATGCTTACCTCATCAATAATGAGAACTTTCATTTTCTTCAACAGTCTTGAAACTTCAAAACATGCTTCTCCTGTTAGCTTGTGGTATTCTATTTTGTTCTCATGCTCTACTGGTAACATTAGCAAACGATGTAAGGTTATTCCTTTTATGTTATATGCTGCTAACCCAGTTGGAGCAGTAACAACACAAGACAAAGGTGAATCAGTTTTTTTCTGTAGGTAGCTTCTAATTACTTTAATTAAGAAACTTTTTCCAGTTCCAGCTTGTCCACTCACATACATTCTGATTGGTTAAAATGCTGTGCATGAGGACTCTTTATTTTCATGTAGTAATCTATGATCAATTTGTTTTGTGACTTCTTCATAAATTTGTTGTTGTTCATCATTCAGTTGTTGTTCCAAATTTGGTAAGTCTATTAAATCTTCCTGAGCTTGATTCATAGCTGTTTCCACTTCAGTCATGGCTATGAGGAAATATGAATTTTGTGATCAGTTATGTCCCCTATCGTAGACCCCAACGGCTCCATGTGCATGCTATAAGTACATGTATGTTCCCTCCTACTCCAGTTTTGAAGACGCAAATATATGTGCGTCCACCGTCAACATGTCCTCTTTCAGATCCGCCATGAATGGGTCAGATATTCCATTCCTAAGTATGAAAGGCCACCGACTTTATGTGGTTCACTTTCCACATTTTACAGATTCAGGCGAGTAGGCCCTGAATTCTGTCATCTAGCCTTTTCCTGCCTTCTGCCTCTGAAAGCTCCAGTCTGAGCCTGCATTTGTATCCATGAACTTTGTCCTACTCCCTGCGCGGCTAACGGTGCCTGATCCAGCATATTGCCTGCCAAAAACTGTATTTCACCTTCAAGATTATCTACTCCGCTCCTCATTCGATGCATTCCTGTCTAGCAGTTTAGGTAAACATTCCTCCAGCTACCGTGCAAAGGGGCCAGGCCTCGCTGTCCTCATGCAAGTAATTCATAGCTCCGTTACCATGGAATATTCCTACCCCCTCGCATCTCATGTAGACACTTAGACGCTTGTACACGCACTAACAGTCAGTATAGAATAGATTCTATCCTAGAGACCTTTCCTTTTGGATAACCCAGTTCTTTAAACATAGGATATTAGATATGATTTGG
Organism: Triturus cristatus; assembly: GCF_964204655.1. Classification (NCBI taxonomy): domain Eukaryota; kingdom Metazoa; phylum Chordata; class Amphibia; order Caudata; family Salamandridae; genus Triturus; species Triturus cristatus. The sequence continues at coordinate 287,615,768 of NC_140579.1, forward strand.
GATTAGGTTGACATAACCCCCAGACTTCTGTCTCCACATGTAGAGCTAAATGTCAAGTCCCCTTCACCCTCTCGTTGCACGTCAATCACACGTCATGCGGCTGCGCGCGCATCTCTGCCAGATATTTCTGCTGACATTGCAGGATTCTTTTATGGATCCACCCACTTGTGACATCATGTTTAATGACGTATTTTAGTTACACCCATGTATACGCCTTTGTTAGTTACGTATGCACCTTTTATCTGTACTATCAGCTGTTACGCCTCTTGCATCTGTCTCACTGTAATGTATTTTTCTATAAAACTGCTTATCTGTCAATAATGTATGCCCTTCCTTCCTGAACTTTCGTGGTGATGGAATAGAAAGCCTACAATTCGAATTGTATTCCTTTGTATAGGAATAAAGCCTTTTAAAACCTCTAATACCACGGATTCTGCCTCTTATATTTACTGAGTTATTCTTAATAGACTTTACCGCATAAAAAATAGTACCGGTAATTAAATATTTACCACATAAATTGGCGCCCGAACAGGGACACTTTCTCATCTCACGCGCCGGAGGTGCGTTGCAGGCCCGGTCTCCTGCCACAGCTGAACGGACAAAAACGCATACCTGCAGGATTTCCTGTATCTCCCTCCGGCCAAGCGGGGGCGACTGAGGCTGCGATCAACACCCAGACGAGGCGGTGAGAAGTGCGAAGTATCCCGACCAGAGCCTAGCTGAGAGAGCAAGATCCGAGGTATACAGAGGCCCACCAGGTTCCGAAGTTCCGAGTCCAGTCGAGTCGAGTCCAGTCCGGTCCAGTTTCAGTTCCGTTCCGAGGCCTTCCGTTCCGAGCTACCCGGTGAGTACCATTACCGGGGAGGCATTTTACGTGCACATAGTCTGTGCCGGTCAAGACGGGTTTGGGTACACAAATCCAGTCTGCACTGTTTCAGCAGTGTATCTGTACTGTTTAGCAGTATATATAGTATGTCTTGCATATAAATAAGTATTATCTAGTATCAGTATTATGTCAGTAACTAGTTTTCTATTAGTTATCATTGTTCGTTAAAACTGTTAAATGTTAAATGTTTTAATATGTTCTATACATTGTGGTGTGAATGACTGTTCATTATTGTTTTTTATAAAGTGTGTTCTAGTAATAAGGTCTAAAAATGCCGCTCTTTTCGAAATTAAGACAGATCAAAACTAGAAAAGGGGTACTCGAAGAAGCTGTTCCCATCCCACCTAGGGACACTCCAGGATACTTTATGTATCATAAGCATGGCCTAGATGCCGTATTATTTCTTGATTTATGGGTGGACTACACCAAAGAATTACCAGAGAGTCAGAGATGGCCCGCAGCGGGGACCTGGGATGCAGATTGCATCATGAGAGTAGAAGAAGAATTATGGAAAAAGAAAGCCAGACAGTCACAGAAAGATGCCATTGAATTATGGCGTAAAGAATCATACAGACGTACAGAAAAAGCACTCAGACAGGAAGAGAAAGGTAGAGAGAATTCAAATAAAACTCGAGAAAATCTATTACTTGAGGAAGGTACCCGAGTAAACTCAGAACAAGTAGATAGACAAAGAAACACTCTTATGAATGGTATGTATCCTCTTTTGGCCGAAGGGTTACCTAAGGCTATCCCGGAAATACCAAAAAACTTAACTCCTCCATTGCTCCCGATAAAAGTACATCCCAAAACAGCAAAGGACGTTTTCCTTTCTTCCTATTTAGATGACGTAGCTCCCGAGTATGCTAATGCCATACCACACCCACCGCTTGCCGATGGTGTTCAACATCAAGAGCATCCGTCTGTATCCCCGCAACTACAAACTCCTACACAAGTTCCCACAGGTCCGTCCGTTTCTACAGTTTTTCCCGCATCCACAATCTCTATCCTACGTCCAACGAATCCTTTCATGCCTAGCACCTCAGATGGTGCTACAGGAGGTACGACAGACATGTTTGCCACCCCGCCGCGAAATAAACAGACCCTTAGAGATTTAGCACTCCAACGTACACCCCAACTAGCGACATCCGACATGTTTAAAGAACAGCTTGTGGATTGTAGATACGACCCAGTACCAGGTAGACAGGATAAATTGCTCATATCATCACTACGTATAAAGACGAGCTACATTATATTTAATGACAATACCAGGAATGGGTGAACACCTAGACGAAATATATCGCTTTGTCCAAACAGGGCGAGGTCCAGAAAGTATTAACGAAGCTATGGAATACCAGAAAGTGGATGTCCAAAGACAACTACTACGTTTTTTCATAAATTGTGTAATTAGGAATCAAGACAGGCCCGGGGCAGATCACGATACCATGCAAAGACTTGTCAAATGGGGTCAGAACATATCAGAAGAGAAACATGATAGACAGGCGTGTATAATCGCCATGTGTCGAAAGATCCGCAAGGAAGTAGAACGAATACATAAAGAAAGACGAGAAACAGACAGAGTAGAATCAGAAGAGGAGGAGGAGCAAGAATCAGAACAATTAGAAACGATAGCTTATGTAGGTAGAGGAAGACCCCATAATAATACTAGAGGCTTTAATGATCAGATACGTCCACTACGTCCAGAATATAATAGACATTTTCCAAACCCTATGTTAAATACAAAGTCCCCCGAACATCTATTCCAAGCCGCTGATAAATTACTCCGAGATCGAAGGGGGTACCATGTGCTCGATTCCATGGACGAACAAGAATTAGCCAGGTCAGCAGTACAATGGGCTGACAGTCCCGGCGAATACAATGATGATGTACTTGCACACACGTTTCTGAATCTTGACCCATACGAACAGCGTTTAGCTAGTATATACATGATTCAACACCTCCTTATATTATATAAAAGCCAACACTCCGATCCAGGACCCTTACCTGACATATTGACAGAACTGCTCACGAATATATGGAGAGGGTCAGGTACTGATTTGATCAAAGAAATTCTAGAATTCCGAAACCAATATTTAAATTTCGTATGCCCAGAACACGTTCCAGTTCCCATCATAAGAAGAAAAATGTATCACATAGATAGACAGAACCCGTTACGCGAAGTACACCCAATCAGAGGTGACGGTAATAACTTTACACGCGTGTTTGTGTACACGCCTATAACTAAACTGGAATTATTAGAAATGAAGAAAGTAGTACCCAGCCATGACAAGGACCCAGCAGGTTTCCACCGCGAGATAAAAGACATGTTACTCATGGGAGAGTATACCTACCCCGACATTATGAAAATATTAAAAGTCCTATTACCCGCCGGTGTTTACGAGAAACTCAGAGAAAAGGAATGGGAGGTGGGAGACCAAAAGATAGATTGGACAGCATTAGAAAACGAAGAAAGGGCCCGAGCTGCAGGAGCAGGACTTGGGGAAAAGACTACAGCACTAGCAGGACTACTAGTGCAGGTACTGCCACGTTTATTAACTACGAAAAAGGAAGACTGGGGTGCAATATCAGCCTGTAAACAAAAGCCAGATGAAGACACTAGTGATTTCTATTCCCGATTTGAAAAATGTTTTGGTATAAATAGTGGTATAAAAGCCAGTAGTGAGTCATATCCACATCTGTTTGTGACAAAATTAGTTGAAAATTCTCTGCTACAAGTTAAGAATAGAGTATTGAAATTCGAAAGTACCTGGCAAGGTAATACCCCATCACAGATGTTACAGATGTTACAATATCATCACAATAGAATTAGAGAAGAACAAGAACACGAACAAAGACGTATGAAAGATACAAAAATGAAAATGCTTGTTGCTCAGTCAGTTCCAGCCGATGGTCATCATAAGGGTGATTCCGCAGGTCCTACGAAAGGGACATGCAACTATTGTAAACAACCAGGTCATTATATACACGATTGTCCAGTCCTGAAACATAATATTGCTACAGGTAGAACCCAGGAGAGACCACGTCCACCTAGACAGGATCAGAATCAACAACAAATCTCTCAGCATCCACAACCTAGGTTAGCTCTGCAACAACTAGCTCCGCAACAGGGAGCTCCACAACAGACCGTAGCACCACCACCAGCACAGCCTATTGCTGCAACACAAGCAACAACACAACAGATGTATCAGTATGCACAAGCAGATTATCCCGATTATCAGCGATATGCATGACATAGCCTAGAGAGGGAAGTTGGCTTACCTCTTATTGAGGTTCCTGTAGACCAAGAGGGACCTTATGTACATAGTGAACTATTAGGGGAAGACAGAAAGTTTTTACTTGATACAGGGGCAAGCAGAACGACTATACGACGCAGTGAAGTTCCAGGGGCACCCCTCTCAGGCTCACAAAATATTTCCCTTGGATTCTCAGGAAAACCTATAATAAATGACGTAACACAACCTCTTCCACTCACGATTGGTCCATTGACACGTACTACAGATTTATTGCTTACTAAATCATGTCCAGAAAACTTGTTAGGTATAAAAACATTGAAAGCTCTAGGAGCTATAATATGTTGTTCTCCGGAAGGAGTACGACTATTTCTACGTGACTTCAAAGGTCACTACGTGTCCAGAGACATGGATCACCGACTGCAGAATTTACCTACACATTTATGGGCACAAGGCCCCACTGATGTTGGTTGCATGAATATTACACCATATCGTGTCACACTAAAACCAGGAGTAATACTACCACGAATACGACAATACAAGTTACCACCCGATGCTGTTGTGGCTTTGCTGCAAATCATTGACGAGCTCATTGCACAAGGAGTGGTTGTCGAAACCGACTCCAATGTATGTAATTCCCCGATAATTCCGATTCTTAAAAGAACGGATCCAAAAGCACCACCAGTATATCGATTAGTTATTGATCTGCGCGAATTAAATAAATGTATTGTACCACAATACCCTGTGGTCCCAGATATCTCTTCATTACTAACAGCTATTGACTCAGAAGCAACGTTCTTCACTGTAATTGACCTCAAAAATGCTTTCTTTAGCGTCCCAATCGATCCGGAAAGTCAATACTTGTTCGGGTTCAGTTTAAATGGACGAAGTTTTAAATTCACACGCGCACCTCAAGGATTTACAGAAAGCCCCAGCATCTATAGCAAAGCACTGAAACGAGAACTTGACAGTATCCACATGCCAGTTAACACTGCCTTGCTTCAATATGTCGATGATCTGCTGAACACCGCCCGAAGCGAACTTGAATGTGAAACAGCGTCACTGACGGTTTTAAAATTTTTGGCTAACAAGGGACACAAGGTGTCCCCTTCTAAGCTGCAATTCTGTGTCCAGCGAGTTGTTTACCTTGGGCACTCGCTGTCCAAGGAGGGAAGGCAGCTTACACCCGACCGCATCCAGTTAATCGCTAACATGCCACCACCCAAGACACAAAAGGAGGTGCGGGCTTTTATAGGCCTCACTTCATACTGTAGGCAGTGGATCCCTCAATATGCATTTCTAGTAAAACCACTCATCCAGTTGACAACACAGGAGGCAGCCACATTAACTGTCCTCCCTTGGACTCAAGAACATACACACGCCTTTGAAAGCTTAAAGAAAGCTTTATGCCAAGCACCTGTTTTAGCAACACCATGTTACAGCAAACAGTTTACACTCTTTGTTACAGAACGCGAAGGTACTGCCTTGTCAGTACTCACTCAGGAACAAGCAGGATCACACAAACCATGCGCTTATTTCTCTAGTACATTAGATCCAGTAGCTCAGGCTCTTCCTGCGTGCCTGAAATCGGTGGCAGCAACAGCTTTAGCAATCAGACAAAGCGATGCCATAGTGTTAGGACATCAATTGACAGTACAAGTACCACATGCAGTAGAGGTTCTCCTGAACCGCACACAAACACAACACTTGACTATAGCGAGACTCACTGGTTACGAACTGACATTGTTTCAGCCACATATAGAAATCAGACGTTGTAATACGTTAAACCCTGCCACACTGTTACCAGTGGGCGGAACAGATCCATTGGCACATGATTGTGTCGAAATCATTACTATCACGACGAAACCCAGACAAGACTTGACAGATATCCCTTTGTCAGATCCAGACTTGACATTGTATGTAGATGGGTCATGTATGAGAACAAGTACAGGAGAGTTAGTGGCCGCTTACGCAGTCACAACAGACACTGAAGTCATTGAAACAAATTGTATTAACACTTTGTCAGCTCAAGCAGCAGAGCTCATCGCTCTGACACAAGCCTGTATTCAAGCCAAAAATAAGAAAGTCAACATATACACAGATTCACGTTATGCATTCGGAGTCGTCCATGACTTCGGCGTACTGTGGCGAGAGAGAGGTTATTTAACTTCTCACGGTGCCCACATCCAGCACGGACCCCTCATTCAAGCCCTATTAGACGCGATTCATCTACCTACTGCAATATCGATTATGAAATGCAAAGCCCATACAAAAGTTACCGATATCATTTCTCAGGGTAATGACCTAGCTGACAGAACAGCTAAACAGACTGCTCAGAATCAGACTCTCACAACTGACATGACAAAGACAATAGTTCAGACACTAACACATTGCATGACAGTTAAGGATCCCGCCCTTGATGTAATTGACATACAGACACATGCTACACCAGAAGAAATAAAGAAATGGACTGAATTAGGAGGGATCCAAACGGATCAAGGATGGATGACGAAGGAAAAATCTATATGGTTTCTTCCCGACTCTATGGTTCAAGTCATCATTAACACAATACATAGTCCAGCGCACCTAGGAGAAAAAGCTATGCTAGACAGCATTCAACACATTTGGTTCAACAAACACTTGCGAGCAGCAGCTAAACAAAAAGTTCGTACCTGTATGATATGTTGTCAGTTTAATCCAGGTAAAAGCATCCCCGTAGAGCAGGGTGGATTTCAACCTCCCGATCATGCTTTTGAAGTCCTCCAGATGGATTATATCCAGATGGAACGATGTCGAGGATTCAAATATGTTCTCGTAGTTGTCTGTGCTCTTTCCCGTTGGACAGAAGCATACCCGGTTTCAGATTACACTGCTCCGACTACTGCCAAACAGTTAGTTCGAGAATTCTTCCCACGGTACGGTTTACCACGTGTTGTCTACTCAGATAACGGCCAGCCGTTCTCATCCGAACTAATGAAACACGTTTCCCTTTTGTTAGGCTACCAATGGAAATTCCACTGTGTCCGGCATCCCGAGGCCGCAGGTCTCGTGGAACGCCATAATCAAACTCTGAAAATTAGATTGTCCAAAATATGTAGGGAAAAAGGTGTCGATTGGATAGTAGCCTTACCAGTTGCACTCTTTTACATGAGAATGGTAGCACATTCTCGAACAGGGCTATCCCCGTACGAGGTGATCTTCGGTAGACCACCAAATATGTGGGGGACGCCTATACCTCGCAAAATAACTGATGTTGACTGTAATATGCTGACAGATTACCTGGCTTCCTTGATGTCTGCACTACAATCTTGTCGTTCACAGGTAGCCGCAGCTTTTCCCGATAATACTGAGGTGAAGCCTCATGACGTGGTTCCTGGTGACCTGGTTTTGGTCAGGAATTTCGACCGGAAGACCCAACTGGATCCTAGGTGGAAGTCGCCTAAGTTGGTTCTACTGACTACAAGGACTGCCGTGAAGATTGAGGGTCGCAAAGGGTGGTTGCACTCGAGTCATATCAAGAAATTTTATGGACTACCATCCAGTGTGAATACTCAACCCTGTATTCCCTCACAGACAGACTCAAAGCTCCCCTTGGTTGAGCAATCAAAACCAGAACTGTACAAACTGAAATTGAGGTCTAGCAAGTCAGACAATTTGATTGTTTAAGTCCTCTCCGAGGTGAATCGGTTGAATTTGTCTCTGACATGTATCCTCTGGACCGGAATAGAGAAAGAAATCAACAGATGCAGCTGAAAAAACATGCGTATTGTAAATCACTTCGTAGTCACTGCACAGTAACATTATTAATTTAGTTTTTTCTAAGTCTTCTGATCATTATTTTCAGCATACTATTGCATATGTATTACCCTATTCTTAAGCATGTTTACAATATAACTGCAGAACATTCTTTTAGCGAATTACCTCTGCATGAGTTGTCCTATAGATTTGCGCTGCGCAACAACACATTTATTAGTATGTTACATCATTCCCATCAGACCAGCAATGCCACAAATTGTTGGATATGTGGCCAACTCCCTCCCTATCAGAACTATAAGGGAGTTTTGCCCCTCTTTCCCTATCCGTTCACACACAATGGCTCCTGTGGAGCATGGTTTAGTTTGATTAATTCCCTAGATTCAAATTCCGCAGTTTATCAAGACAACTGGGTATGGGGAAACCTGAACCTAGTTTTGCTTAAAGTCTGCTACCCTAACAAGGAGGGACTTCCCAAAAGAACAGGAACTGATCTAGAAAATGAAGTATATGGATTAGGTAATTTTACACTTAACCTCATGATCCTGAACGTTGAATCTGAAGCTACACCAATCTTGCCCGCCATGTCAGTATTCCCAGTAAAAGGGGAATTATGTATAAGAAAGAATGGTTCCATACATATGGGCCATAGTAAATGCACCACTGTAATAAAATTCAGTGATCAAGGCAAGTCTACATTTAGAGCTTCCCATCATTCCTACTTCATATGTGGCCAGACCGCATATATATGTCTACCTCTAGATTGGGATGGTACCTGTTACATAGCATTCCTTCTGCCACCTGTTTTCCTAGCTCCTCCTGATTATCATAGAAATACCCATTTAGTACACAATAGACAACAGAGAGATCTCCCAATTGTCGATTACACTGAAACAGCATGGGAAAAATACACAGATTTCAATAAAGGATTCTTTCCCTATATAGGTACAGTCACTAATAGTAAGCTGATACGTATTAACCAGAACCCTTGAAGCAGTAGTGAACGAGACTATTTCCGCCTTAGGCAATTTAACAGAAGAGCAGTCTGCTATGCGGATTGTTGTGCTTCAAAATCGTCTTGTCCTTGACGTCATCCTGGCCGATAGGGGCGGAGCTTGTAGGGTCATCGGATCAAGTTGCTGCATTTTCATACCAGAAAATTCGCCGTCAGTATATAAAGCCATAACCCGCCTTCATAAGATTATAAGCCAGATACACCAGAGTCCAGGCACCTGGACTTGGTCCGGTTGGTTCTGGGGCGTGTTGTCAGCCTGGGGATGGAGAATCCTATCCTTCCTAGGTATTGGCTTTCTCATACTATTCAGTTGCTGCTTATGTCTACAATGTGGGCCAGCGATTTGTGGTCTGTGTGCCACATCGTGTATCCCACATCCAAGTTTTCGTTCAAGATCCCGGAAGAAGAAAGAAGAACAAATGATGCTATATGAACAGATCGATGGATTGATGAAGATCGATATCTCCTGAGGGTCCGTAGGGGACAAGGAGGGAATGAGGAAATATGAATTTTGTGATCAGTTATGTCCCCTATCGTAGACCCCAACGGCTCCATGTGCATGCTATAAGTACATGTATGTTCCCTCCTACTCCAGTTTTGAAGACGCAAATATATGTGCGTCCACCGTCAACATGTCCTCTTTCAGATCCGCCATGAATGGGTCAGATATTCCATTCCTAAGTATGAAAGGCCATCGACTTTATGTGGTTCACTTTCCACATTTTACAGATTCAGGCGAGTAGGCCCTGAATTCTGTCATCAAGCCTTTTCCTGCCTTCTGCCTCTGAAAGCTCCAGTCTGAGCCTGCATTTGTATCCATGAACTTTGTCCTACTCCCTGCGCGGCTAACGGTGCCTGATCCAGCATATTGCCTGCCAAAAACTGTATTTCACCTTCAAGATTATCTACTCCGCTCCTCATCCGATGCATTCCTGTCTAGCAGTTTAGGTAAACATTCCTCCAGCTACCGCGCAAAGGGGCCAGGCCTCGCTGTCCTCATGCAAGTAATTCATAGCTCCGTTACCATGGAATATTCCTACCCCCTCGCATCTCATGTAGACACTTAGACGCTTGTACACGCACTAACAGTCAGTATAGAATAGATTCTATCCTAGAGACCTTTCCTTTTGGATAACCCAGTTCTTTAAACATAGGATATTAGATATGATTTGGGATTAGGTTGACATAACCCCCAGACTTCTGTCTCCACATGTAGAGCTAAATATCAAGTCCCCTTCACCCTCTCGTTGCACGTCAATCACACGTCATGCGGCTGCGCGCGCATCTCTGCCAGATATTTCTGCTGACATTGCAGGATTCTTTTATGGATCCACCCACTTGGGACATCATGTTTAATGACGTATTTTAGTTACACCCATGTATACGCCTTTGTTAGTTACGTATGCACCTTTTATCTGTACTATCAGCTGTTACGCCTCTTGCATCTGTCTCACTGTAATGTATTTTTCTATAAAACTGCTTATCTGTCAATAATGTATGCCCTTCCTTCCTGAACTTTCGTGGTGATGGAATAGAAAGCCTACAATTCGAATTGTATTCCTTTGTATAGGAATAAAGCCTTTTAAAACCTCTAATTCCACGGATTCTGCCTCTTATATTTACTGAGTTATTCTTAATAGACTTTACCGCATAAAAAATAGTACCGGTAATTAAATATTTACCACAGCTATTGCAGCTTCATTTTCTACGATTGGTTGTCCTAGGGGATCTTGACTGAGCGTACCAGAACTTTGACTGTCTTGAGAACTGTTTCTAGCTACTTCAGCTGCAATTGTAGCTTCTTGTTCAATTTCTTCATTTAACATTTGTACATAATTTGAGAAAGTACTGCATTCTATGTTATCTTTGCATGCATTAAAGGAATCTTCATAGCTCTGAAAATCTCCAAGTAATTCATCCTCTGAACGCCATGGTTTAAACAGCTGTAAAAGTGCTAAGTAGTAAAATTTATTTTTGTCAGTAGTGTCGCAACTCAGCTTCCTGTGATTAATCAAACTTCCTTTTGTTTGTTTCACCAAACATCCTTCCTCACCAATGACTTTATATTTTCCACTGTTGATGTCTTCTGTGGCATTCCGTTTATAAATGTAGTTCTGCAGCACTTCATAGAGACACATGTTCTCAAGATGATGACTTCTGTTTGGGTAATATGTGTCCAACATATTTGTTTTCAAAATGTCTGTAGTTTCTGGTTCGTTCTCTGCTAAATATTCAATTTCTCGAATAGATTTCAGTACCCGATTTCGCATTCCTGCAAGGCCTAAACGTACCCAAATTATTCTTCTGCATTTGGAGTACAGACTTGCAGATGATAACCTATCTGAGCATTCGTATGAGCCAATTTCTCGATGCGATAACATCTTTAAACTGAAACTGAATAGCTTTTTACTGACAATCTTCTCGTGAGAAATCTCTTCCCACATTTCTTTCAATTCCGTTTTCTCAGATTTAGTGATGTAAGATGTGACACACCGAGCAACAGCAATAGAATTGTCAGCTACATACTGAATATCCATGTTAGCATTCCACATGGATAAAATGACTGGGTTGTAGTCATTTACATATTTTGACTCTTCTTTTCTTCTTAGGTTGTAGGTATTTTTTGGAGATTTTCTTGTAATGGTATGTTGCACAGCTGACATAAAACTGTTTACTCTTCCTTTTGAAAGAACAGGTCGTGGAAATCCAAATCGATATTTTGTGTAGAATTTATCTTTACTCTTGTACTTTCGTCGACAGTATTTTCCACACCGATGACTTTGGAAACGTAAAACTTGCTCTCTTAAGTTTTTTTCTTCTGTGCTTTTAGGTATAGCACATGTTGCATATTCTTCAATGAAAGATAAAACTGCATCATCAGAATCTGTTCCAAATTGTGGGGCATCCTTGATCCACAACAGCATATGAATATGAGGAGCACCTCTTGCTTGGTACTCTTTTCTCCAAAAGAAATCCACAACTTCTCCAAGAGGTGGATTTTTTTTTATTGCAGATGAAGGACATCATAGCCTCAAATCTATGATTGAAATATCTGCAAACATTAACCGGATCCAATGAGCACAATTCTCCTGCTGTCTTGTATTGGATGTTTTCAATATTTGAATTTGCCTCTCGAAGAAAATCCAGTAAATCATCCCAAGCGTACTCAGCACAGCTTATGGTAAGGAACCATGTAGGAGTTCCTAAATTCCGTAACATACATTTCAATTCTCCATGGCGTCGGTACCAATATTCATTAGTTCCACGCTGACAAGCCATCAGATTAATCAATTGAGATTCCAAATGATCATCTAGCTGTTGCACTTTGTTCATAAAATCCTTTGCAGACACATTATGTAGATGTACTCCAGTTTTTAAAATGTGATTTACTGCATAAGATAGTGCAGACAAGTCACTTTCAAATAAAAGATGGAACAAATAAGGAATACTTTGTCGAAATCTTGGATCTTCTGCATATAATCTTGTAGTCCGATACTCAGAAGCAGGAATCTGTACTGGACGTTCATCATATCGTCCACCTTTTCCTGTAGGAAACAGCTGGGGAAAACAACGAGCTTCCAAGCTCTCCTCCCATACACTCACGGGACTTCCTTTTGCTTTTTTCATCTGAAACAGATCAATACTGTTTCCCATAACTTCTTTAGAATGAAGAGGATTTATGCTGAAATGTTCATAAATTTCTTCTTCTTTTGACTTATCCACTGTTTCAATTTGCCCAGTTGGTATTCCTGTGTCTGCTAGTAAAACTTCTTCATCTTCATCCATATAAATTGATTCATAGTACTTATTATTTCTTTTCAAATATAAATTTGCTCTTTGTACTTTTCGTACATCTACTAGCTCCTGCCAAATTTTCTTATTCTTTGTAGGTACACCATTAACCAGAATAACTAATGGTTCAGTTTCCAAACTATGTGCATCAATTGTTTCAATATTTTTTTTCAAATCTAATGGCAAATAGACAACTCTTCCTTTTAAACCTCTCTGTAAATCTGAAGGAGGTAATTTACCTGTTTTGGGCTCCATACGAACTATAGTCAGAAATGGATGGACACATTGAATGAGTATAGACTCATACGTATTTAAATCACTACGTTCTGCAGGAATATCAACCAATTCTAAATTATTATTTACAGCTCTAGCTGGCATTTTATTTTCTTCTAACTTGTTATAACAGTATTTACAAATACGCTGATCTTCACCCAAATCAAAACAATTTTCCAGAAACAAATTGTAGCAAAATCCTTCCACTCATAATTATTTTCTTTTTCACTTTTTTTATAGAGATCAACATTCCTTGTTTGAGTTTTATAATGGCTTCTCCGGCAACAAATACAAGTAATATTTGGTCTTTCATTAGAGATGATAGTAAATTTTGTCATTTGATCTTCAATTTTTTTACTAACAGTGGGTTCTACATTCTCTTCCACATTTTCTTCAATAACTGTGTCATTTCCTGCACTTTCTTGCTCTGGACCAAAGTAACAAAACTCAATATCCTCACAAACCTTCTTCACATCTGATACAGATCCACGGAACAGAGCACTATTCAACTCATTTAACTTTAGTGCTGGACTTTTAGCAAAATACAATCTTCTCACAAACTTTCTCTTTTCAGTATGATGAACTGTCAGCATCCTAAAATGGTGAAAAACACTTTGAAAAACTTTGCTAGAAAGACAAGCCAGAGAATGTCCTTGCAAACCAGTATTCTTTCTCACTCTGCATGGATCTAGTCTTTGAAGCACCTTAATCTTCTGTTTAACACTTTTTTTTACTATATTCTCTTAGAAAGTCATGCAATTTATCAATAGATTCTTGTCGTACAGTACAAATACTACTACAATTCCAAGTGTACACTGGGGCTTTAGGACGTTTCCCCATAACCTCATCAGCTAACACGTCTTCCTCATTTCTTGGAACCATTTTCTCCCTTTTTCTATTACACAACCATCCTTAACTTCATAAGCTCGACCACTGGTGTCAACTGCATGCAGCAAACTATTACTTTGAAGATAACTCTCTTCATTAAAAAATGGTTCAGTACTTGAACTATGCTTCCATTCTCCTAAGAACACTTTACAAAAGTTTTTTTTTTTCACTACTCTTTTCCTTTTGCTTTTTGACTTCATTACATTGACTATTTTATCTAATGTACGGACCCTGTTCAAAATTAAAATAAATAGTTTTCTTTTTAATTCCAAAGCCTTTGCAACAATTGATTCAATATGTTTCTTTTTCTTATACAATGTTGCTTTCTTCCTATATTTTTTCACATCCTTTAGCAAATTGAACATCACTCTTCTCTGAAACATTTTTCTACGAATATTTTGAAATTCTGTTTTTCTTTTTAAGTCATTCTTTCCTGCTTCTGATTGTACATTAGCATTTAGTATGTTCTTTCTATTGTATTGTTGTTTTCTACTTGAAACACTATTTGCAGTGGATATATTTTTTACATTTTTTCTATGAAGATATTTTTTTAAAAATCCTTAGTCTGCTTACCAGAAGACTTTTTCTTTTTTCCAACATGAGGTTCTTCAACTAATTTGTGTTGTCCAGTTGTCTTCAAATATAGATGTTTTTGCTGTTCTTTTCTCTTTCTTGATTTTATAGGCATGTTTAATTTATTTCAGTGTTGTTCACCAATACCTAAAAGAAACTAAAAATAAAATGCCTTTATGTAATTTAAATATATTACTATATTTTTTTGGAGCTTTTCAAATCCTATCATATGAGCTGCCCCTTTCCTACGAGTGCAAGTCTTACAGAACAAGAGCAACACAAATTAAATCTCTGACAACAATTCCTGTGTACAGACAGACTCATGGTGTGATTCTAGGCAGAAAACGATATTTGATTGGCAATTTCAAAGCACATTTACTACTGTGTTAGAGCAAGTGATAATTACTGTAACAGCCTGACACATTTTCCTTATAGTTTAGAGAGGCAGAAAAGAGCACATGTCCTAACAGCTACTTGAGGCCATGAGCATGTGGAACCTGGGTGAGTGATTAGACTAGAGCAAAGGAAATGAGCCTTGGTGACGTTGAATGTGTTAGCGTTACATTCTGCTATCTGAAATATCACACAGTGCTAAATAGTAAGCATGGGAGTGCAGGAAAATCAGCTGCCTGTGTGCTAAGAGTGTGCTTCTAGAGAATGTGTATTGTCAGGTGCAAGAGACATCTGCATGGACGCTTGCACAACTGTATGAAGACTGCAGAGATGTATGTAAGAGTACATGTGTGGTAAGGGTTAATTGGAGTTTTGAACATGTAGGATCTACCTCACCCATTGCAGGAGTGGAATGAAAATCTACCCTGTTGTTTTCAAATGTGTTAGCATTTGCCTCGCATCTGTGAGATAGTGATTTCTGCTGAATGCTAACCATCACAGTTCAAGAAAACAAGCTGCCCTTTTCCTACGAGTGCAAGTCTTACAGAACAAAAGCAACACAAATTAAATCTCTGACAACAATTCCTGTGTGCACACAGACTCATGGTGTGATTCTAGGCAGAAAACGATATTTGATTGCCAATTTCAAAGCACATTTACTACTGTGGTAGAGCAAGTGATAATTACTGTAACAGCCTGACACATTTTCCTTATAGTTTAGAGAGGCAGAAAAGAGCACATGTCCTAACAGCTACTTGAGACCAGGAGCATGTGGAACCTGGGTGAGTGATTAGACTAGAGCAAAGGAAATGAGCCTTGGTGATGTTGAATGTGTTAGCGTTACACACTGCTATCTGAAATACCACACAGTTCTGAATAGTAAGCATGGGAGTGCAGGAGAAGCACCTGGCTGTGTGCTAAGAGTGTGTTTCTGGAGACTGTGTGTTGTCAGGTGCAAGAGAGATCTGCATGGACACTTGCACAACTGCATGAAGACTACATAGATGTATCTAAGAGCACATGTGGTAAGGGTTAATTGGGCTTTTGAACATGTAGGAACTACCTCACCCATTGCAAGAGTGGAAGGAAAATCTACCCTGTTGTTTTCAAATGTGTTAGCATTTGCCTCGCATCTGTGAGATAGTGATTTCTGCTGAATGCTAACCATCACAGTTCAAGAAAACAAGCTGCCCCTTTCCTACGAGTGCAAGTCTTACAGAACAAGAGCAACACAAAGTAAATCTCTGACAACAATTCCTGTGTGCACACAGACTCATGGTATGATTCTAGGCAGAAAACGATATTTGATTGGCAATTTCAAAGCACATTTACTACTGTGGTAGAGCAAGTGATAATTACTGTAACAGCCTGACACATTTTCCTTATAGTTTAGAGAGGCAGAAAAGAGCACATGTCCTAACAGCTACTTGAGACCATGAGCATGTGGAACCTGGGTGAGTGATTAGACTAGAGCAAAGGAAATGAGCCTTGGTGATGTTGAATGTGTTAGCGTTACACACTACTATCTGAGATACCACACAGTGCTGAATAGTAAGCATGGGAGTGCAGGAGAAGCACCTGGCTGTGTGCTAAGAGTGTGTTTCTGGAGACTGTGTATTGGCAGGTGCAAGAGAGATCTCCATGGACACTTGCACAACTGCATGAAGACTGCAGAGATGTATGTAAGAGCACATGTCGTAAGGGTTAATTGGTCTTTTGAACATGTAGGAACTACCTCACCCATTGCAGGAGTGGAAGGAAAATCTACCCTGTTGTTTTCAAATGTGTTAGCATTTGCCTCGCATCTGTGAGATAGTGATTTCTGCTGAATGCTAACCATCACAGTTCAAGAAAACAAGCTGCCACTTTCCTACGAGTGCAAGTCTTACAGAACAAAAGCAACACAAATTAAATCTCTGACAACAATTCCTGTGTGCACACAGACTCATGGTGTGATTCTAGGCAGAAAACGATATTTGATTGGCAATTTCAAAGCACATTTACTACTGTGGTAGAGCATGTGATAATTACTGTAACAGCCTGACACATTTTCCTTATATTTTAGAGAGGCAGAAAAGAGCACATGTCCTAACAGCTACTTGAGACCAAGAGCATGTGGAACCTGGGTGAGTGATTAGACTAGAGCAAAGGAAATGAGCCTTGTTGATGTTGAATGTGTTAGCGTTACACACTGCTATCTGAAATACCACACAGTGCTGAATAGTAAGCATGGGAGTGCAGGAGAAGCACCTGGCTGTGTGCTAAGAGTGTGTTTCTGGAGACTGTGTATTGTCAGGTGCAAGAGAGATCTGCATGGACACTTGCACAACTGCATGAATTCTGCATACATGTATGCAAGAGCACATGTGGTAAGGGTTAATTGGGCTTTTGAACATGTAGGAACTACCTCACCCATTGCAGGAGTGGAAGGAAAATCTACCCTGTTGTTTTCAAATGTGTTAGCATCTGTGAGATAGTGATTTCTGCTGAATGCTAACCATCACAGTTCAAGAAAACAAGCTGCCCCTTTCCTACGAGTGCAAGTCTTACAGAACAAGAGCAACACAAATTAAATCTCTGACAACAATTCCTGTGTGCACACAGACTCATGGTGTGATTCTAGGCACAAAACAGTATTCCTGGGTGATACCAGTACACCTTAACTTATGGTGAAGACATACTCCATAATATCTTACAAGTTCAAGGCAGTTAAATATCTTCCAAAA
This sequence comes from Triturus cristatus, assembly GCF_964204655.1. Taxonomy (NCBI): domain Eukaryota; kingdom Metazoa; phylum Chordata; class Amphibia; order Caudata; family Salamandridae; genus Triturus; species Triturus cristatus. The sequence continues at coordinate 287,633,315 of NC_140579.1, forward strand.
CATAAAATGTAAAACACAACTTTAAAAGAAGAAACAAATTTCTATTATTTATATCAAAATACACCACATACATCCCCTCTCAAATTCATAACTCACCTTTAAAAGTAGTTAGTTGAGAAAGAAATGTGGCACTCACACAACAGATTATCAGAGCCAGAATCTCTGAGCTGTACACCTCTCACCAGAACCAGTAAATGGCAAACTTTCCCTCTCTTTTTTCACACATATACATGTTAACTTCAAAACACATTGCTTCCCACATTTTTTCAAATGGAAACACACATTTCTATTGGTTGCAAATTTCAACCCTTTTCCAAATCATTCCTACCCCCAACATGACTTCTGCCTGCTACCATAGCAATAGGTCATGGAACACTGGTGTGAGCAGAGAGGTCAGAAGTTCAGCACACAATGTTTCTAATCCAAACAGCAAGAGTGCTTGACTTTTCAAACCTAACAGCAAATCCAAAGTAATGTTCTGTGGGAACACATTTTTCTGAACCAATACAAAACATGCTTTTAAAAATGTAAACATACAGCCTCGTTTTTAGTGTAGAATGGTGTGAAACAGCCAATGAGTTCTTTTTATTAAAAAAAAGTATGTAAACCTCCATTTTACAACTATCTTTCTTTTAATATTGCCATTCTACTGAAAGACTCCTTCGGAGTGCATCCAGATCTCCTTGAAAGATGTTCACAGTGTCGATTGTAGGTCATAGCTTTGTCTTCTGGAGTGAAAAGTATGCAGAAAAAAGAGGTATTGTGAAAGACCTTGCTTTGCCAAATGTAGACATTAAATGGATTGGTCAGAGAGGGTTAAAGTGGCACCAATTAATGCCTTTGGTGAAATCCTTTCTACATCTCCCACAGCCTAACCTTATAATTGTGCACTGTGGTGGAAATGACCTAGGCACTTTAACTGGGGTAGGTCTTGAAATGGTTGTTAAGGACACCTTTGTGCAATTGATGTCACTTTTTCCACAAACTACCTTTGTATATTCTAATATATGCCAAAGTCAAAAGTGGAACTGGTCCAACCAATATTGTCCGCAGATTGAGAAAGCAAGAAAGCACGTCAATAAGTCTGTTTCTGCTTTCCTCAGAGACTATGGTATGGGTTCTATATACCACAACAACTTGCGTTACAACATGCAAGGCATTTATAGAGGAGACGGTGTACATTTCACAGATGAAGAGAACAGAGTCTTCCTCTTGAACTTTAGACTGTGCATCGGTACTTACTTGTAGGTACCAAAAAACACTCAATGAACACAACAGCTCTTTTTAGAGCCAACCAACATCTAAACACTTAAACTTGATTTTTAATTCTATTTTTTTTCGAATTTTTTTCCGCCGTGCACGCACAATGCGCGCACCCCGCGGTTTTTTGAAAAATATAAAATGTTTTTTTCACTTTTCGGGATCCTTCACAGACCCCCTGACAAAGGCTAGGGGGTCAGGAACTCTCTACCGTGCCCCCTTTTCACGTTCTCCACCTTTCTTTTAAATGGAAACACACATTTGTATTGGTTGAAAATTTCAACCCTTTCCAAATGATTCCTACCCCCAACATGACTTCTGCCTGCTAGCATAGCAACAGATCATGGAACACAGGTGTGAGCAGAGAGGTCAGAAGTTCAGCACACAATGTTTCTAATCCAAACAGCAAGATTGCTTGACTTTTCAAACCTAACAGCAAATCCAAAGTAATGTTCTGTGGGAACACATTTTTCTGAATCAATACAAAACATGCTTTTAAAAATGTAAACATACAGCCTAGTTTTTAGTGTAGAATGGTGTGAAACAGCCAATGAGTTCTTTGTATTAAAAAAAAAAGTATGTAAGCCTCCATTTTGCAACTACCTTTCTTTTCATATTGTCATTCTACTGAAAGACACATTCAGAGTGCATCCAGGTCTCCTCCTCTCTCCTTGAAGAAGACTGCTGTTCTGCCATTTTCAAGTAAAATTGATAGCTGTTCACTTCCTTGTCCCAGGAAATAAGAAATAGTGAGGGGAGTGGGTGTGGTGTTTGAAGATTCTGGAACAGAAACTACTATGAACCAATGCTTCTGAGTGGCATTTATAGAGGAGATGGTGTACATTTCACAGACTTCTGAGTGCATCCAGGTCTCCTCCTCACTCCCTTAAGTAGACTGCTGTTCTGCCATTTTCAAGTACTGGAAAAGCTGTTCAGCTCCTTGTCCCAGCAAATAAGAAGAAATAGTGAGGGGAGTGGGTGTGGTGTTTGAAGGTTCTGGAACAGAAACTACTATGAACCAATGCTTCTGAGTGGCATTTATAGAGGAGGTGGTGTACATTTCACAGATGAAGGGAACATAGTCTTCCTCTTGAACTTTAGACTGTGCATCGGTACTTACTTGTAGGTACCAAAAAACACTCAATGAACACAATGGCTCTTTTTAGAGCCAACCAACATCTAAACACGTACACATGATTTTAAAATCTATGTTTTTTATGAATCTTTTGCCACCGTGCGCGCACCGTGGGCGCACCCCGCGATTTTTTGAAAAAAAATTAAATGTTTTTTTCACCCTTCGGGGTCCTTCAGGGACCCCCTGACAAAGGCTAGGGGTCAGGAACTCTCTACCCTGCCCCCTTTTCACGTTCTCCACCTTTCTTTTTCACTGTCACACACAAAACACACAAAATGGCGGCCGACACTTCCTGATTTCGACCGATTCGAATGTTGACTGACATGTAACCACCAATCAGAATTACGCTCGTGCACGTTATGGTGCGCGCACGGTGCACGCTTATAGATATTTATGTGCTTTTAACTGCAATTTTCTCAGGAACTACTGAACAGATTGACACCATATATGCAAAAGGCACATGCCTGACCTGAGGACTACCTCTTTGCCAAGCGTAATATGGCTTGAGACTAACAATAATAAAAAACCCTCTTTGCTTTGCAACGCTCAGTTTCGCTAGCCAAGCCAGAGTAAATATAGCGGATTGTATAATAAAGTTTTGTTGAATAATATGAAAAACTACCAAACCCATAATGCACTAGTTAAAGAAAAATATATATAACTAGAAATTGTAGAAGGACTAAAACAACACTCTACCGTGATCAGGAACTTCGGTTCGAAACGCGTAGGAGGAAGTCACGATTTGAATAAAATCACATTTGCCATCAAGAGGAGTGCCGCGTTCTCTTTCTTTGGAAAATTAATTTTGCGAGACCCTGTCCTGGTCTCGACGCGGGCAACAGCTGATTAAAGTGCTCCCACTGTCAAATGGACGTTTATTGAGGAAGGATATATATATATATATATATATATATATATATATTACCTACTGGCGGTCGCCAGTAGGTAGTTATAGTTAGGACCCTGTTTCCATAGGAAATCCGCAACATTCTATTTGGAATAACTTTGGCGCCGGTCGACGAATCCTCGCGAAATTTTCAAAATAGGTGGGGCGCTACGCTCCGCTCCTTCCCTGAAAGTCTCGGGGGGATTCGTCAAGCAGGGGCCGAGAAAAAAGGGGGGTCCCAAAACGCGTTTTCCCCATGCATTTTTCCATAGGACCTTTAGACACAGCTACAGCCCGAACGGCTGAACAGAATTACTTGAAATTTGGCAGAGTGGTAGCCATAAGGTCAAGGAAGTGCCTTCTGGTGTAAATCTGTTCAGTATTTCCTGAGAAAATAGCATTTAAAAGCATATATATATGTGGGCGGAGCCTAACCACACATCTCATCCTGAGATCTGATTGGCTGTCAGCACTTCATCCAAGAAGTGTTGGCAGCCATCTTGGGACTAATATACATGATAGCACCTCATTAAAAAGCATTGCAGTTAATAGAAGGTTTTAAGACTTTAGTTACATTATAAATCATTTGTTGATGGTACCATACTCATTTTAGGAATTGTGGTATGTTCTAAGGTGATTTCACCATGTGAAAAAGCCTTCTGCTGGGATATCATGATTGAGAGAAAAATATTTTCTCATGCTTTTACCACAGAGGTTTGGAAGGTGATCTATAGGCTAAACTGAGAGCTTATTTTCTGTAAATTCACATTATCTTTCTCAGTCATGTGAGAATGAAGTCTGACATTCTCAGTAAAACATGTACATCCAACAAGGGCAGAGACTGTCAGTTGATTCCTTTGTGTTCTACTGCAGCTTCCCAGAGTGTTCCAAAGAACTACTAGAGCGCTAACAGTCCTACTTATGATAAACGTATGGCACACCTGAAGCCATCTTGCTTGGATTAAAGTGGTAACTCTTAAAACATTTAATTTAAAAAGGAACAAAATGAGGGGGTTCATTTTTCCATAAAACGTATGATTAGTGCTGCAGAAAGAAAAATTAGGGCACATTTTGAGTGACTTCTCAAATCCTCTTCTATTTCATTAAAAAATTCTGACATGCAGACTGAAACATGCACTTTCAATACCAGCAGCAGTTTTCCCTGGTGAGCAGTAGCTTTACTACAGTGATCTAATGAGCAAAAAGAGTGCTAACTTTCTGAATTTATGGCAAATGTGTGACACATCTGAATGCCTTCTTGATGGAATCAAAGTAAAAAACTGAAAGTATTTCCTACTGAGGAGACTGCAGTAAATAAGGAAATTAGGAAACTTCATAACAAATAAGTCTCCCAAGATGGCCACCAGAGACAAAAGAGCCCAAATGTAGCCCAAATATCACCCAGATGTAGCCCAAGTATAGCCCAATGACAGAATGTCCCAGAATGTTCTTAAAAACAACTAGAGCGCTTACTGTCTTCATTATGACAAAAGTATGGCACACCTGAAGCCATCTTGATTGGAATAAACTGGTAACACTTAAAACATTTAATTTAAAAAGGAACACAATGAGGAGGTTCATTTTGCCATAGAAATTATGATTAATGCTGAAGAAAGAAAATGAGGGCACATTTTGAGTGACTTCTCAAATCCTCTTCTATTTCATTAAAACATTCTGACATGCAGACTGAAACATGCACTTTTAATACCAGGAGCAGACTTCCATGGTGCAGTAGTTTTACTACAGTGATCTAATGAGCAACTAGAGTGCTAACATTCAGAATTTATGGCAAATGTGTGACATATCTGGATACCTTCATGATGGAATCAAAGTAAAAAACTGAAAGCATTTCCTACTGAGGAGACTGCAGTACATGAGGAAATTAGGAAACTTCATAACAAATAAATCTCCCAAGATGGCCACCGGAGACAAAAGAGCCCAAATGTAGCCCAAAATCACCCAGATGTAGCCCAAATATAGCCCAATGACAGAAGTGTGCAAAACACTTATTATTTTGTGTTTTTGCAGTGTTATATAGTGCAGACTTGTCAGGTATTGGAGTGCTTTACATGAGCATTGGTTACATCACACAAGAACAAATTCATTTTGGTTGTAGACATGGGGAGACTAAGTGATTTGACCAGAATCACAGAATGTCGAGCTGAAGCAGAAACTTCAACCTGGTTCCCCAGTTGCAAAGTCTGCAGTTCTGGAAGTAACACCACATCCTCTCCCCTAAGTGCAACATTTAATCAAGTGGTCAACTGGATAAAAAAACATAAAGATAACAAATAATTTAAAAGTGCTTTGTCGCTATTTGAAAACTCAGAAAATATGTCCTTATTTTAGTCTTTTAGAGCACTAACCATAATTTTGATGCCAATAAGACCCTCTCATATATGTAATTTCTAAAGGAAATGCTCTAGGTATTACAGTTTTGATTACATCAAGATGATGTCAGGCGTTCCACACTTTTGTAATAAATATAGAATGTTAGCAATCTAGTTGTTCATTAGGATACTGTTGAGAGGCAGAGGCCAGGGGCACGGACTCTGAAAATTGAAGGCAGGTAGGAGGGTGCAAAGGCAACAATTTAACCACACTGAGCAGGCAGGAAGGGCCGTGGAAGCACAACAGACTATGGAGGGCAGTGGAAAGGGGGCAGGGGCAACAAACCAACAATACAGGACTTGCAAGAGAGGCTGTTGGAGGGAAGATCTATTACGGGTCAAGGAAGCTAGGGGCGGTCCCCAGATCCCCGGGAGCCACCACAGAACTGAGCAGGAGAGTGAGTCAGGGACAAAAGGGGCACCTTAATTTGAGCCGGGGTGCCTAGGAACGCTTGCTCCAAAAATGAAGAAAACAGACATATGAGACATGGAATTGGAGGCAGAATACAATGGCAGTTTAATGAGAAGATGCAACTTCAAAGAAACCGCAGAATAGAGACATAAAGTACAAAATACAGAATCCAGATAATCATACAGCTGTCATAATATTCTCTGTATCTCAATTAATGTACTGACAGAGAGAGAGAGAAAACACATCTATAAATGCATCATGAGAAACAAGTTACACCAAGGAAAATGTTACCTAGGAACACTCACGTTTACTCTTAGAGCAAGCATTCCTGCAATTACAATACAAAATCTTTTAAATGCAAAAGTAAAGAGAACAATGGTTAAACATAACATGACATTTCATATAGGTAAAATAGAATAAGATACTTCAAGCAAAGCAGAGCAAGACATTTTAAGCAAAGGAAGACAAGAGCTCCCAGCTCTTGGGGAAAACCTGCACTGCCTGTTAACCTACATACAGACGGCGAGGTAGTCCGTCGATATCTGTGGGTGCTCCCTTTTTATATCATTTTGTGGGCTCCTTTGCACGCTACATCTACCTACGTATGCTACCCAAAAGCTTCGTCTGCAGATTTTACCAGACATTTCGTCATTTACCCACTTAATGCTGACAATGGACTGGGTGAAAAGGTCAGTCTCTCAGGCCAATCGCTTATCGTAAGTTCCATAGAGCAAGCAGAAAATAATGGGTATTGTACGGGAATTCAATATATTCATGTATAAAATCTCCTCAGTTCTCCTAACTTGACGCTCTGCGGTTGCCACTTCCTTAAAAGCGGGAAACCTGCCCAGGAAGCAAGTACCAGTCCAGGATGCAGCCTACTGTATGTCGACAGCTTCAGGGGGATGTTGAACTTTGATACCGAGCACGGAGCACTCGGGTAGGGTGGGGGCTACTAGTTTGGATCAGAAGGCCTCGCAGACCTGCCTTCAGACTGCTATACACTAAAATTGCAGAGCTATGGTCAATTTAACAAAGAGGCCTACATATTGAACAGAAGGGCCTACACAGGGGTTTTATGCTGGCTGAGTGGTAAGGATGTCTCAGGATAATTATATAGCAACACAGGACCCGCTGGTCAATTTAATACGGCCTACAAATGCAGCTGGCAGGGCAAGGACAAGGGTCTCATACTTCAGGTGTGGACAGAACGGGCCAGGGGCCCCCTGTGATACAAAATCTACCCTCCTTCAAGGCTGTGGCAATGTAATAGACCATTGTGGGCAGAAGGAAGAGGCAATGGTAGTACAACCATACATGCCAACAGACCCGATTCAGCCAGGAAACGTCCAATGTTTTTAAGCTCAAATGGGCTTTATTTGATCTGTCTCCTGTCTACAATATCCTCTTTTTCAATGTAACTCAAAGGGGAAAATCAATACCCCAGTTTTTTTTCAAAATCTCCCTCTTACCAAGTTCAAAATGTTCGCAAGTATGGTACATTGGATCATGGAAGGAAATGGGATAGGGACATGGACTTGGATAACAGAGGACAGGAGGGACATGGAGAGGTGCACCAAACTGACCCTGCAGGGCAGGCATCAGGGTTTGCAGCAGCACAATACACCACACAGGGCATGCAGGACGGGAGTGCAGCACAACAATCCATAGAAAGCAAGAGGGAGGGGACAGGACCATGCACATGGACAACAGAGAACAGAGAGGCAAGAGGCAATGGTAGCTAGCTGACCATAATGGACAGACAGGAGAGAAAGCTGCAGCATAACAGACCATAAAGGGCAGGAGGGATGGATCAGGGGCATTACAATGGAACAGACAAGCCAGGAGGGAGGGAGTAGGGCTGGGGGCAAGGGGGCAGGGCAGGAGCAGCAAGATAGCCATGGAGGTCAGGCAGGATGGGCACTAGAAGCAAGACACACCATGAAGAGCAACAGTGAGACTGTGATGGCATACACACAGACCATGGAGGGAAGGTGGGAGGGGGTCAGGGGCAGCTAACTGACCACACAGGGAAGGTGGGAGGGGCCATGGCAGCACAGAAGACCATGCATGGCAAGTGGGAGGGTTACTGGCAGCACAATGGCTATGATGGGCAAGAAGGAGGGTGGAGGGGCATGCACAAAGGACAATGGAGGATAGAAGGGAGGGTCAGGACCTGTGCACAGACAAGAAAGTTCAGGGGAAGGGACCTCACAACAGACCACACGGGGCAGGCAGGAGGAGCAGTTGCAGCACAACAGACCAGGGAGGGCAGAAGGGTGTGGCAGTACAATGGACCATGTAGGACAGGAGGAAGAGGATAGGGGCATGGCATGTGGACAGGCAGGGTGGAGGTGGCAGGGACAGGTTACAGTCATCTGACAATGCTAGGCAGGTGGGAGGGGAGTGGCAGCTCAACAGAACACTCAGAGTAGATAGGAGTGGCAGGTCCATGGGACATGGTGGGCAAAAAGGATGGAGCAGGGGCATGCACAAAGACATCGGAGGGCAGGGGGAAGGAGAATAGGGGCAGCAAGCTAAGCACAGAGTTTAAGCAGGAGGTCAATGATGGGGCATAGAATTGGGCAATGGAGGGCAGGAGGAGTGGACTGGTACATCATACTAAATTGAGGGCAGTGGCAGCACATCAGACCATGCATGGCAGGAGGGAGGAGGCTAGTCCATGGATTCACACAACAGAGGATAGGGAGGAAGGGGATGGGGCAGCAAGCTAACTGTTCAGAGAAGGCGGGTATTAGGAACTTTATTGTTTTTAAAACATTGTGTCTGTGCGAACTACTTAAAATATGAACAAGTATGCAGCATAATCTCACTTTTATTCAGGAAGAAGAGGACGTTTGTGACTGTGACTCCGGGCTCACTTGGCAGAAACACCCCCTGACCCTCCACCCCCTAACGCAAAATGTATTGCCCGTGAAAAGGGTAGGTGAACACAGTGTTATATAGAACATAGTCCTGAGAGCACGATTGAAAATGAAAACTAGATATAGTGTATGGTATAAACTATGCACCAAAAAGTGTGATATAAGATGAACCGGGCGTGAAATATAATATGCAATACATTGTGCGCAATGACAGATTCATTGGAGAGCGCGAGATAGCACAGGCACTAGCGTGTGCTATGCGATATGCGCCTTGGAGTGTAATATGCACAGGGCAGTGTTGTGTAACCTAACTAGTCTCTAAAGTTGTAATATAAAATATGTGCTGGGGAGTGTAACGTTGCATATGCACTGTGACAAAGATATGGATCCCAGATTGTAATATGTATGGCATAGCACTGTGCGTTATAACATAGGCATCGAGAAAGGCACGTTAGATGGGGCAATATAACCCGTGCAAAGACAAGTGTGGCATGACATATTCACGGGGTGGTGTTACAGTGCACATGGGCTAGAGAGTGTCATAGCATATGCACTAGCTAGTGGAATACAACACAGAGGTGTGTGGCACTCGGCAGGCAATGGTGGGTGTAACACAGCATTGGGCTCTGTCAGGAGCACGCTGTGACTCTCAAGTGATGTTCGTCCCCTTTCCAGAGAGTAAAACAAAAAGTATTACACATCCGGCAGTGGATGTGTGTTTTATTAACCGTGAGGGGGGTTTCTTGCATAGTTTTGGTCGAATTTTTGTCGAATCCCCTTTGAATGGCTTGGTGTGCATGTGTATTAAATGTGCCCGTCATTAGCTACCCATGTTTGTATAAATAAACGACAAGGGTGTCTACCAGGATTAGGCACGGTAGGGCATCAGACATGTCAGAGCTTCACTAGTGGTGTAAATACATTCCACGTGGATTCATTGCATGCATAGTCGCCTTTTAATGAATATCACGCAAATCGTCATGGTGATAGGTACGTACGGTTTGTCCAGCATGTCCTAGGTGTGTCTATAAATATATATTTTTTTAAAATAATAAAAAACAGTGGCCGGCCCTTGGGATTGGGGTCAAAAAAATATAATTAGGAGACTGGCCCTGGGGGATGGGGTCATCAGGGCCAATAAATTAGAATAAGAAGGGGAACCAAACAGCCCCCCTTCTTAAAAAACTAAAATAAATAAAAGACTGGCATCGTGCCGGAGGCCATGCCCCCTCCGTGCAGCACTCTGCAAACGCGCCCCCAACAGGCATCTCCAGTATGCGCCAGGGAGCTGCGCTGCAGCCAGGTGTTCTGAGGCCAAGCCCCTTTTTACACCTCTCTGCAACGCAGCTCTGTGGCGCTTACTGGAGGTACCTAGTGGTCTAGTTTGACCCTAGGGACCCTTAGGATTCAAGGGGACTTAATCTCTCAACTTAGAACAGCCACAGGGCGCGTTTACACAGTGGTGAAGGGAGGGGACGGGGCCTGAGGTGACGTGTGCAAACACGCACTATGGCACGTTTTAAATTGGGGATATAATTTCCCTTCAATACTGAGGGCCCCTGGGGGCTAACTAGCCCACCAAGTGCTTCCAGTAAGCGCCACTGAGCTGCATTGCAGAGAGGTGGTCCAGGCCGTGCCACTTTTTACACCTCTCTGCAACGCAGCTCTGTGGCACTTACTGGAGGTACCTAGTGGGCTAGTTGGACCCTAGGGACCCTCAGGATTCAAATGAACTTAATCTCCCAACTAAAAATGGACACAGGGCGTGTTTACACAGTGGTGAATGGAGGGGACGGGGCCTGAGTTAACGTGTGCAAAAACGCCCTGTGGCCTGTTTTAAGAGGTAGTTTTAATCCCCATGCCCTATTATATACTAGGGGCTTACAGAGGAGGTCATGCTAATCACAGGGGGACCCCAACGCATAATGTTCCCTAGTGTATGTAGGTGTTTTCACTGTATTCTAAGTGTCTTTTAACATAGCACTGGCTCTAGGACTGGTTAGTCAGACTCAGTTACCACCAGTATCCGTCTGAAAAAGTTGAGGGTACAGGATGATTTTGCAACAAGGCTTCTTTCTGCTCTTCTTTTTGTTCTTTCTGCACGTTATCCTTCTTCCTGCACTTATCTTCGTATTTGAGGACTTCTGTTGCTTCTTTCTGCACTTCTTTTGTTTCTTTCTGTGCATTTTTTCTTCTTTCTTCACATGTCCTATCTCTGTAGGCATAGTTAGAAATTAGCATTTAAAAAACCTTTGAAATTCACAGAAAAAACCATAGGTTTCAGGCACGTTATAGTTAGGAATTAGCATTTAAAAAACCTCAGAAATTCACTGAAAAAACCATAGGTTTCAGGGGTGTTATAGTTAGCTGGACTTTTCACTTGTACAAAACCATTGAAATTCCCCCGTTATAGTTAGTTCAGCTAACTATAACTCGCGCGCCCGCAATGCACTGCTGATGACGTCACATATTACATCACTCATGACATGGTCAGTGACATCACTCATGACATCACTGATGACATCTCAAATTACATCACTGATGACATCACTGATGACATCATCCTTGTGATAGAGTGGCAGACCTCCTCTCACCCTAATATAACCTTTGATACACACATTCAAAAATAGAGACTAAAATTTTCAAAACAATGGACATACCAATACCAGTTACAACAACCTCTTCAGTAATTCTAAGATCCACATACACATCCACTTATTCACCAACAGTCCTATACAGTCACTCATACATGTACTCACTCATCATATGTACTCATACACCTATACATCCTGTTACACAATGCCACTCATCCATAGAGTTACTCACACACATAGTCACTCATGCTAATAAAGAATCAAACATACATTTACTTGCATATACAGTTATACACACACCACCATACTTACTTCTACGGAAACTTACACATACTTAGTCTTTTAAACAATCACTTAAAGAAACACATACTTATTCATACAGGAACTCTTTCAATCTCTCACTCTCACATATACTCACATATATACACCAATAGTCACATATACTAGTTTAAAACATATGTAGTTACTCATAAAGACACTATTGAGACAGTCATTCACTCACTAACACACCCATACACACACTCATCCACCCATACAGTCCTGCACACATGCTGTGTTCAACCCATACAAACAGTGAGTCACTCATTCATGCACCTATGCACTACGTAATACCCCCCACCGAACCATGCAGACACTCAGACTGATACTCAAAAAACCAACTAATAACCTATATAGACACCCATGTAGCTACTCACCAACCCATGCAGCCACTTATACACAAAGTGAGAGACTGATACAGATATTTACATATTTAAACATTACTCACTAAGCCATGTATTCACTATGATACACTTAATCAGTCAGTTACACAATCAATTTTTCAAAAACAAATCATCCATTTAGACACTTATATACCCATTTATTCTTCCATCGACCTTGAGATATACATATATAAAACATATTTAATTTTCAGAAAAACACACATTCACTGGATGATGTCATCAGTGATGTCATCAGTGATGTCATTTGAGATGTCATCAGTGATGTCATGAGTGATGTCACTGACCATGTCATGAGTGATGTAATATGTGACGTCATCAGCAGTGCATTGCGGGCGCGCGAGTTATAGTTAGCTGAACTAACTATAACGGGGGAATTTCAATGGTTTTGTATAAGTGAAAAGTCCAGCTAACTATAACACCCCTGAAACCTATGGTTTTTTCAGTGAATATATATATATATATATATATATATATTATATATTCACTTAAAAAACCATAGGTTTCACACATGTTATAGTTAGGTGGATATTTCACTCATAAAAAACCAATTAAATTCCCCCGTTATAGTTGGTTCAGATAACTATAACTCGCGCGCCCGCAATCCACTGCTCATGACGTCACATATTACATCACTAATGACATGGTCAGTGGCATCACTCATGACATCACTGATGACATCATCCTTGTGATAGAGTGGCGGTCGCGCAAGTTATAGTTATCTGAACTAACTATAACGGGGGAATTTCATTGGTTTTTTACGAGTGAAATATCCACCTAACTATAACATGTGTGAAACCTATGGTTTTTTAAGTGAATTTGCAAGGTTTTTTAAATGCTAATTCCTAACTATAACGTGTTTGAAACCTATGGTTTTTTCAGTGAATTTGTACGGTTTTTTAAATGCTAATTTATTTATGTATTATTATTTTTTTTATATATTTATTTTAGAATAAACTATGTATTAAAAATTGTTTTTTTTTTTTTTTTTGGTTTTCACCTGCGCACCCCCGCGATTTTAAAAAAAAAAAACCAAAAAATTATTTTTTTGGGGGGGGTTTTTCACCCCCGCGATTTTAAAAAAATAAAATAAAAAAAGTGTTCTGCCTTCGGGGTCCTTCAGGGACCCCCTGACAAAGGCTAGGGGGTCAGGAACTCTCTACCCTGCCCCCTTTTCATGTTCGCCACCTTCCTTTTTCACTCTCGCACTGAAAACAAACAAAATGGCGGCCGACACTTCCTGATTTCGACCGATTCGAACGTTGACTAACATGTAACCACCAATCAGAATTACGCTTGCGCACGTTAGGGTGCTCGCACGGTGCGCGCACGGTGTGCGCACCCTGCGCGCGTATAGATATTGATATGCTTTTAAATGCTATTTTCTCAGGAAATACGGAACAGATTTACACCAGACCTGCAAAAGGCACTTCCTTGACCTTATGGCTACCTCTCTGCCAAATTTCAAGTAATTCTGTTCAGCCGTTCGGGCTGTAGCTGCGTCTAAAGGTCCTATGGAAAAATGCATAGGGAAAACGCGTTTTGGGACCCCCCTTTTTTCTCGGCCCCCGCTTGACGAATCACCCGGTAGCCCGGTAGCCTTCTTGCAGAGAGGGGAGAGGGGGTTTGTTGTCGGAGGCAGCCGACCTCCATAACGTATTGGTTTCCAAATCGCTCTCATTGTCCTTGTGCTTGACGGCTCCAAAAATAGAGCACAAACTCCACTTCTCTTGCAGTATAAGTTTATCTACCCTTTCCTTAATGCCATAAGGTTTCGGTCACCCTGTGACCTTGTTCACATAAAGAAACGCTATACATTCGTGATTTTTAAACACTACATGTGATCTAATCATGTGACGTAATGGAGCATAGGCATGGTAAACAGACTAATCTCTAGTAGTATGTTGATTTCACTTTGTTCGGAGAGTACTCATGTTAATGAAAAGACAATCCCATATTTGGGAAAATCCTTCTATACATGAGTAAAAGCACAATAAATATATCATTATAATAAATATATACATGTGTAAAATTAGTAGGTTGCCCATATTGAGTTCAATAATATTCATAGTGAACTATTCACAATAATAACAACTTGAATTAGGTCCTCATCATTTTACAGTATTGTCTAACGGCTTAAATGCGTTTATGATACTTCCAATGTGGGCCACATCTAATTCCATAGGGTATCAACTTTGTCAGGGTATCCTGTAATAACTAGAAAGCTCTCCTATGACGTATTTCATAACATACTAAATATGCCGAAAACTGCCTAGTTCATTGTCTCCAATGTGCAAAAGTGTGCTAACCTATCTATTTACTTAACCATAAGTGCCTGAGTGCAAAAAAGTGCTCGGTACTTCATTGTGCAAATATACAAATCTGTCACTTCATTTATCTTTTTGTTTTTTTCTAACACAAAGAGAGAGGTATTTCTTTGGCGGTTATATTAATGCATTAAAATAACTGCAGGTGTCTTACTAATCTCATATCTATATAATATACATAACTACTTTTAGGTTTGATAGTGGTCACCAACATTGTATTCACTGGTTAGAGACATTATCTTCTACATTATGCCATAGCTGGTTGGAGTGGGAATCTTCTGGGATTATATTTCAAACATTTATACAGTTGACATTGTCATAAAAAGTGTAAAAAAGCATTCGTAGAATTCGTCATAAAAAAGCTTTTCATAAAAAGTTCTTTGTATAAATAATTGATAAAAATTCATATCCCTAAAATTATTATCCTAAAACATTATTCTAAAAATGTTTTTATATATGTATAAAAAACTATATAGATAAGAATTTATGTTTATAAAAAATTGTGGAGCTCTTCATTGTTATTTAGACCCATGGAAGTCTTGCTGTCTAATTCTAATATAGTGTGTGACTCTAGCTGTCTAAGCATGCGTTCTCTGTTACCTCCTCTGCGCGGTTTTGGGATGGCTTTGATCACGTAGTATTTCAGGCAGTTCAGATCATTCATATGTGTAGCTTTAAAATGTCAGGCTACTGGGTATGCTGCATCGTTGTTAACGATACCTCTAAGGTGCTGGAGGATTCTGACGTGCACCTGCAGCTTGTTGCTACCCATATATCTCAAACCGCAGGTGCATTCCAGCACATATACAGCATATTCTGTACGGCTGTTGTAATTGCCAGTAATAGCTGTCTATTTTTGGCTGAATGGGGTTGTGTAGTGGGTGGTGTTAATCCCAAATCTACACACCCGACATGAAGATCATTAAAAAAAACCTGGTTTAGGTTTTAACCATGTACTATCTTGGCTCATTTAAGGGCTAGTCTTGACTAGTTGTGTCCTTATGGATAGTGCTCTTCTAAGTGTGACTGTAGGTAGCCTTTCCAATTTAGTGGCCATAACACTGTCTGTAAGCAGGATCGGCCAATTGGTATTTACCATGGATCTAATCTGTCTTTTTTGCCTACTAAATGTTGTGATGAGCCTAATAGTGCCATCCTTTGCTCCACTAGATGGTTCTATTGTCTGATCTGAGGGTATAGTTTCTGGGTTCTTCTGTAACAGGGATTCCCTAGTTCTAGTATTGATTTTGTTCATAGCTTCTGTAAAATTTCTTTCATCATAACCCCACTTACTAAATCTGTCAAAGGTTTCTGAAATATATATATATATAGCTCCTCAGTCCAAACAGATATTCAAACACAAAGTCACGAACACTCAAAGTGAGGTAAACTACGTTTTAGTGAAACGAGATCAGGGGCTGGAGAACTTATGTGTGTATATACACATACACACACACACATATTTAAAATTAAAATTAAATCTACAAGAAGTAATAATAGCAGTAATATTAGCAAAAACAAAAAATCATAACATACATTCAAAATATAATCAAAGTAATATAAAAAATTATTTCAATCAAAAAATCATTACAACAATTCTAAAATACAAAGAACTAAACATAAGAACAAACAATATTAAACAACAATATAGAAAATACATGATTAATATAAATACAGTTTGCACACATTTTGGCAAAATCTGGGACTCAATAGTGTTTAGATTTACTATTCCAGTTCCATTCTAAGCAACAGTAAGGTGCCAATTCCGATCCTGTAAAACCCGGGTACGAACCGTCGTACGGAGTGTTTTCTCCGTCCGACTCATACCCGGGAAAACCACCTTACAAACCCGCAAGTGCGATTCGTACAGAAATACCATTTCCGTACGATTCGTACAAAACACCGACCGGCTAAAATATACCCACAATTCCGATCCGGGACACCGCGTACGTGACGTCCGGACGGAGTCAGGCAGCGTTTTACGAACCAGCAAGTACGATTCGTGCCTATGTCACTCCGCACATAGCATTTTTTACGGGAGCCAAAAACTGCTGGAAAATTGAGGAGGACGCGAGGAAGGAGCACCTGTACGCGACGGACAGCCATGGACCCCATCCTACGTGTCATCCCGGCCCTCATAGCCTACGACCTGGTGCACAGGAACCGACGCAGACGCCGCAGAAGGTCAGAAAAACACCCAGGGGCAAAGGTGGGGGGCAGGGGCAGGAAACATAACCTCCACCCAAGGCAAAATGTATACATGCCCTGTACATACCGTACCTCCAGGGACTGGTCACTGGGGAGGGGCGTGTCCACCAAGGCCTGCGTCCCGCCACAACGGAAGTGGACGTGGACGCGTCCCGTCACCACAACAATTGTGGTACGCACCGTACCCATGCCTTAAGAGCGTGGGTACGGGTCGTACCACGCCTACCCCTACGGCACCCCAACATTGGGGGTACGGCCCATACCCAGGCCTGAACAGCGTGGGTACGGGTCGTACCACGCCTACCCCTACGTCATCCCAACAATGGTGGTACGGCCCGTACCCACGTTCTGTAGGCCTGGGTATGGGCCGTACCCCTACGGCACCCCAACAATGGTGGTACGGCCCGTACCCAGGCCTGAAGAGCGTGGGTACAGGTCGCACCACGCGTACCCCTACATCACCCCAACAATGGTGGAACGGCCCGTACCCAGGCCTGAAGAGCATGGGTACGGGTCGCACCACGCGTACCCTTACGTCACCCCAACAATGGTGGTACGGCCCGTACCCAGGCCTGAAGAGTGTGGGTATGGGTCGCACCACGCGTACCCCTACGTCACACCAACAATGGTGGTACGGCCCGTACCCAGGCCTGAAGAGCGTGGATACGGGTCGCACCACACGTACCCCTACGTCACACTAACAATGGTGGTACGGCCCGTACCCAGGCCTGAAGAGCGTGGGTACGGGTCGCACCACGCGTACCCCTACGTCACACCAACAATGGTGGTACGGCCCGTACCCAGACCTGAAGAGCGTGGGTACGGGTCGCACCACGCGTGCCCCTACGTCACACTAACAATGGTGGTACGGCCCGTACCAAGGCCTGAAGAGCGTGGGTACGGGTCGCACCACACGTACCCCTACGTCACACCAACAATGGTGGTACGGCCCGTACCCAGGCCTGAAGAGCGTGGGTACGGGTCGCACCACGCGTACCCCTACGTCACACCAACAATGGTGGTACGGCCCGTACCCAGGCCTGCAGAGCGTGGGTATGGGCCGTACCACCATTGTTGGGGTGCTGTTGGGGTACGGCCCGTACCCAGGCCTACAGAACATGGGTACGGGCCGTACCACCATTGTTGGGGTGACGTAGGGGTAGGCGTGGTACGACCCGTACCCACGCTCTTCAGGCCTGGGTACGGGCCGTACCACCATTGTTGGGGTGACGTAAGGGTACGCGTGGTATGGGCCGTACCCCTACGGCACCCCAACAATGGTGATACGGCCGTACCCAGGCCTTCAGAGCGTGTTTGGGTGTCGTGCTACGATCCAGATCAGTGGACAGAGACATTGGGGTGGGTACCTATCACTCCCAGCAGTGCCCAGACATATGAGGGGTGGGTGTCTATCACTCCCAGCAGTGCCCAGACATATGAGGGGTGGGTGCAGAGGACCCCCAGCAGTGCCCAGACATATGAGGGGTGGGTGCAGAGGACTCCCAGCAGTGCCCAGACATATGAGGGCTGGGTGCCTATCACTCCCAGCACTGCCCAGACATATGAGGGGTGTGTGCCTCTCACTCCCAGCAGTGCCCAGACATATGAGGGGTGGGGGCATATCACTCCCAGCAGTGCCCAGACATATGAGGGGTGGGTGCCTATCACCCCCAGCAGTGCCCAGACATATGAGGGGTGGGTGCAGAGGACTCCCAGCAGTGCCCAGACATAAGAGGGGTGGGTGCCTATCACTCCCAGCAGTGCACAGACATATGAGGGGTGTGTGCCTATCACTCCCAGCAGTGCCCAGACATATGAGGGGTGGGTGCAGGGGACCCCCAGCAGTGCCCAGACATATGAGGGGTGGGTGCAGAGGACTCCCAGCAGTGCCCAGATATATGAGGGGTGGGTGCCTATCACTCCCAGCAGTGCCCAGACATATGAGGGGTGTGTGCCTATCACTCCCAGCAGTGCCCAGACATATGAGGGGTGGGTGCCTATCACTTCCAGCAGTGCACAGACATATGAGGGGTGGGTGCAGAGGACCCCCAGTAGTGCCCAGACATATGAGGGGTGGGTGCAGAGGACTCCCAGCAGTGCCCAGACATTTGAGGGGTGGGTGCCTATCACTCCCAGCAGTGCCCAGACATATGAGGGGTGTGTGCCTATCACTCCCAGCAGTGCCCAGACATATGAGGGGTGGGTGCAGAGGACTCCCAGCAGTGCCTAGACATATGAGGGGTGGGTGCCTATCACTCCCAGCAGTGCCCAGACATATGAGGGGAGGGTGCAGAGGACCCCCAGCAGTGCCCAGACATATGATGGGTGGGTGCAGAGGACTCCCAGCAGTGCCCAGACATATGAGGGGTGGGTGCAGAGGACTCCCAGCAGTGCCCAGACATATGAGGGGTGGGTGCCTATCACTCCCAGCAGTGCCCAGACATATGAGGGGTGTGTGCCTATCACTCCCAGCAGTGCCCAGACATATGAGGGGTGTGTGCCTATCACTCCCAGCAGTGCCCAGACATATGAGGGGTGGGTGCAGAGGACCCCCAGCAGTGCCCAGACATATGAGGGGTGGGTGCCTATCACTTCCAGCAGTGCACAGACATATGAGGGGTGGGTGCAGAGGACCCCCAGTAGTGTCCAGACATATGAGGGGTGGGTGCAGAGGACTCCCAGCAGTGCCCAGACATATGAGGGGTGGGTGCCTATCACTCCCAGCAGTGCCCAGACATATGAGGGGTGTGTGCCTATCACTCCCAGCAGTGCCCAGACATATGAGGGGTGGGTGCAGAGGACTCCCAGCAGTGCCTAGACATATGAGGGGTGGGTGCCTATCACTCCCAGCAGTGCCCAGACATATGAGGGGTGGGTGCAGAGGACCCCCAGCAGTGCCCAGACATATGATGGGTGGGTGCAGAGGACTCCCAGCAGTGCCCAGACATATGAGGGGTGGGTGCAGAGGACCCCCAGCAGTGCCCAGACATATGAGGGGTGGGTGCAGAGGACTCCCAGCAGTGCCCAGTCATATAAAGGGTGGGTGCCTATCACTCCCAGCAGTGCCCAGACATATGAGGGGTGTGTGCCTATCACTCCCAGCAGTGCCCAGACATATGAGGGGTGGGTGCAGAGGACTCCCAGCAGTGCCCAGACATATGAGGGGTGGGTGCAGAGGACTCCCAGCAGTGCCCAGACATATGAGGGGTGGGTGCCTATCACTCCCAGCAGTGCCCAGACATATGAGGGGTGTGTGCCTCTCACTCCCAGCAGTGCCCACACATATGAGGGGTGTGTGCCTATCACTCCCAGCAGTGCCCAGACATATGAGGGGTGGGTGCCTATCACTCCCAGCAGTGCACAGACAAATGAGGGGTGGGTGCAGAGGACCCCCAGCAGTGCCAAGACATATGAGGGGTGGGTGCAGAGGACTCCCAGCAGTGCCCAGACATATGAGGGGTGTGTGCAGAGGACTCCCAGCAGTGCCTAGACATATGAGGGGTGGGTGCCTATCACTCCCAGCAGTGCCCAGACATATGAGGGGTGGGTGCCTATCACTCCCAGCAGTGCACAGACATATGAGGGGTGTGTGCCTATCACTCCCAGCAGTGCCCAGACATATGAGGGGTTGGTGCCTATCACTCCCAGCAGTGCACAGACATATGAGGGGTGGGTGCAGAGGACCCCCAGCAGTGCCCAGACATATGAGGGGTGGGTGCAGAGGACTCCCAGCAGTGCCCAGACATATGAGGGGTGGGTGCAGAGGACTCCCAGCAGTGCCCAGACATAAGAGGGGTGGGTGCCTATCACTCCCAGCAGTGCCCAGACATATGAGGGGTGGGTGCCTATCACTCCCAGCAGTGCTCAGACATATGAGGGGTGTGTGCCTCTCACTCCCAGCAGTGCCCAGACATATGAGGGGTGGGTGCAGAGGACTCCCAACAGTGCACAGACATATGAGGGGTGGGTGCCTATCACTCCCAGCAGTGCCCAGACATATGAGGGGTGGGTGCAGAGGACCCCCAGCAGTGCCCAGACATATGAGGGGTGGGTGCAGAGGACTCCCAGCAGTGCCCAGACATATGAGGGGTGGTGCCTATCACTCCCAGCAGTGCCCAGACATATGAGGGGTGTGTGCCTATCACTCCCAGCAGTGCCCAGACATATGACGGGTGGATGCCTATCACTTCCAGCAGTGCACAGACATATGAGGGGTGGGTGCAGAGGACCCCCAGTTGTGCCCAGACATATGATGGGTGGGTGCAGAGGACTCCCAGCAGTGCCCAGACATATGAGGGGTGGGTGCCTATCACTCCCAGCAGTGCCCAGACATATGAGGGGTGTGTGCCTATCACTCCCAGCAGTGACCAGACATATGAGGGGTGGGTGCAGAGGACTCCCAGCAGTGCCTAGACATATGAGGGGTGGGTGCCTATCACTCCCAGCAGTGCCCAGACATATGAGGGGTGGGTGCAGAGGACCCCCAGCAGTGCCCAGACATATGAGGGGTGGGTGCAGAGGACTCCCAGCAGTGCCCAGACATATGAGGGGTGGGTGCCTATCACTCCCAGCAGTGCCCAGACATATGAGGTGTGGGTGCAGCGGACCCCCAGCAGTGCCCAGACATATGAGGGGTGGGTGCAGAGGACTCCCAGCAGTGCCCAGACATATGAGGGGTGGTGCCTATAACTCCCAGCAGTGCCCAGACATATGAGGGGTGTGTGCCTATCACTCCCAGCAGTGCCCAGACATATGAGGGGTGGATGCCTATCACTTCCAGCAGTGCACAGACACATGAGGGGTGGGTGCAGAGGACTCCCAGCAGTGCCCAGACATATGAGGGGTGGGTGCCTATCACTCCCAGCAGTGCCCAGACATATGAGGTGTGGGTGCAGCGGACCCCCAGCAGTGCCCAGACATATGAGGGGTGGGTGCAGAGGACTCCCAGCAGTGCCCAGACATATGAGGGGTGGTGCCTATAACTCCCAGCAGTGCCCAGACATATGAGGGGTGTGTGCCTATCACTCCCAGCAGTGCCCAGACATATGAGGGGTGGATGCCTATCACTTCCAGCAGTGCACAGACACATGAGGGGTGGGTGCAGAGGACTCCCAGCAGTGCCCAGACATATGAGGGGTGGGTGCCTATCACTCCCAACAGTGCCCAGACATATGAGGGGTGTGTGCCTCTCACTCCCAGCAGTGCCCAGACATATGAGGGGTGGGTGCCTATCACTCCCAGCAGCGCACAGACATATGAGGGGTGGGTGCAGAGGACCCCCAGCAGTGCCCAGACATATGAGGGGTGGGTGCCTATCACTTCCAGCAGTGCACAGACATATGAGGGGTGGGTGCAGAGGACCCCCAGTAGTGTCCAGACATATGAGGGGTGGGTGCAGAGGACTCCCAGCAGTGCCCAGACATATGAGGGGTGGGTGCCTATCACTCCCAGCAGTGCCCAGACATATGAGGGGTGTGTGCCTATCACTCCCAGCAGTGCCCAGACATATGAGGGGTGGGTGCAGAGGACTCCCAGCAGTGCCTAGACATATGAGGGGTGGGTGCCTATCACTCCCAGCAGTGCCCAGACATATGAGGGGTGGGTGCAGAGGACCCCCAGCAGTGCCCAGACATATGATGGGTGGGTGCAGAGGACTCCCAGCAGTGCCCAGACATATGAGGGGTGGGTGCAGAGGACCGCCAGCAGTGCCCAGACATATGAGGGGTGGGTGCAGAGGACTCCCAGCAGTGCCCAGTCATATAAAGGGTGGGTGCCTATCACTCCCAGCAGTGCCCAGACATATGAGGGGTGTGTGCCTATCACTCCCAGCAGTGCCCAGACATATGAGGGGTGGGTGCAGAGGACTCCCAGCAGTGCCCAGACATATGAGGGGTGGGTGCAGAGGACTCCCAGCAGTGCCCAGACATATGAGGGGTGGGTGCCTATCACTCCCAGCAGTGCCCAGACATATGAGGGGTGTGTGCCTCTCACTCCCAGCAGTGCCCACACATATGAGGGGTGTGTGCCTATCACTCCCAGCAGTGCCCAGACATATGAGGGGTGGGTGCCTATCACTCCCAGCAGTGCACAGACAAATGAGGGGTGGGTGCAGAGGACCCCCAGCAGTGCCAAGACATATGAGGGGTGGGTGCAGAGGACTCCCAGCAGTGCCCAGACATATGAGGGGTGTGTGCAGAGGACTCCCAGCAGTGCCTAGACATATGAGGGGTGGGTGCCTATCACTCCCAGCAGTGCCCAGACATATGAGGGGTGGGTGCCTATCACTCCCAGCAGTGCACAGACATATGAGGGGTGTGTGCCTATCACTCCCAGCAGTGCCCAGACATATGAGGGGTTGGTGCCTATCACTCCCAGCAGTGCACAGACATATGAGGGGTGGGTGCAGAGGACCCCCAGCAGTGCCCAGACATATGAGGGGTGGGTGCAGAGGACTCCCAGCAGTGCCCAGACATATGAGGGGTGGGTGCAGAGGACTCCCAGCAGTGCCCAGACATAAGAGGGGTGGGTGCCTATCACTCCCAGCAGTGCCCAGACATATGAGGGGTGGGTGCCTATCACTCCCAGCAGTGCTCAGACATATGAGGGGTGTGTGCCTCTCACTCCCAGCAGTGCCCAGACATATGAGGGGTGGGTGCAGAGGACTCCCAACAGTGCACAGACATATGAGGGGTGGGTGCCTATCACTCCCAGCAGTGCCCAGACATATGAGGGGTGGGTGCAGAGGACCCCCAGCAGTGCCCAGACATATGAGGGGTGGGTGCAGAGGACTCCCAGCAGTGCCCAGACATATGAGGGGTGGTGCCTATCACTCCCAGCAGTGCCCAGACATATGAGGGGTGTGTGCCTATCACTCCCAGCAGTGCCCAGACATATGACGGGTGGATGCCTATCACTTCCAGCAGTGCACAGACATATGAGGGGTGGGTGCAGAGGACCCCCAGTTGTGCCCAGACATATGATGGGTGGGTGCAGAGGACTCCCAGCAGTGCCCAGACATATGAGGGGTGGGTGCCTATCACTCCCAGCAGTGCCCAGACATATGAGGGGTGTGTGCCTATCACTCCCAGCAGTGACCAGACATATGAGGGGTGGGTGCAGAGGACTCCCAGCAGTGCCTAGACATATGAGGGGTGGGTGCCTATCACTCCCAGCAGTGCCCAGACATATGAGGGGTGGGTGCAGAGGACCCCCAGCAGTGCCCAGACATATGAGGGGTGGGTGCAGAGGACTCCCAGCAGTGCCCAGACATATGAGGGGTGGGTGCCTATCACTCCCAGCAGTGCCCAGACATATGGGGGGTGTGTGCCTATCACTCCCAGCAGTGCCCAGACATATGAGGGGTGGGTGCAGAGGACTCCCAGCAGTGCCCAGACATATGAGGGGTGGGTGCCTATCACTCCCAGCAGTGCCCAGACATATGAGGTGTGGGTGCAGCGGACCCCCAGCAGTGCCCAGACATATGAGGGGTGGGTGCAGAGGACTCCCAGCAGTGCCCAGACATATGAGGGGTGGTGCCTATAACTCCCAGCAGTGCCCAGACATATGAGGGGTGTGTGCCTATCACTCCCAGCAGTGCCCAGACATATGAGGGGTGGATGCCTATCACTTCCAGCAGTGCACAGACACATGAGGGGTGGGTGCAGAGGACTCCCAGCAGTGCCCAGACATATGAGGGGTGGGTGCCTATCACTCCCAGCAGTGCCCAGACATATGAGGTGTGGGTGCAGCGGACCCCCAGCAGTGCCCAGACATATGAGGGGTGGGTGCAGAGGACTCCCAGCAGTGCCCAGACATATGAGGGGTGGTGCCTATAACTCCCAGCAGTGCCCAGACATATGAGGGGTGTGTGCCTATCACTCCCAGCAGTGCCCAGACATATGAGGGGTGGATGCCTATCACTTCCAGCAGTGCACAGACACATGAGGGGTGGGTGCAGAGGACTCCCAGCAGTGCCCAGACATATGAGGGGTGGGTGCCTATCACTCCCAGCAGTGCCCAGACATATGAGGGGTGTGTGCCTCTCACTCCCAGCAGTGCCCAGACATATGAGGGGTGGGTGCCTATCACTCCCAGCAGCGCACAGACATATGAGGGGTGGGTGCAGAGGACTCCCAGCAGTGCCCAGACATATGAGGGGTGGGTGCCTATCACTCCCAGCAGTGCCCAGACATATGAGGGGTGTGTGCCTATCACTCCCAGCAGTGCCCAGACATATGAGGGGTGGGTGCAGAGGACCCCCAGCAGTGCCCAGACATATGAGGGGTGGGTGCAGAGGACTCCCAGCAGTGCCCAGTCATATAAGGGGTGGGTGCCTATCACTCCCAGCAGTGCCCAGACATATGAGGGGTGGGTGCCCATCACTCCCAGCAGTGCCCAGACATATGAGGGGTGGGTGCAGAGGACCCCCAGCAGTGCCCAGACATATGTGGGGTGGGTGCAGAGGACTCCCAGCAGTGCCCAGACATAAGAGGGGTGGGTGCCTATCACTCCCAGCAGTGCCCAGACATGTGAGGGGTGTGTGCAGAGGACTCCCAGCAGTGCCTAGACATATGAGGGGTGGGTTCCTATCACTCCCAGCAGTATCCAGACATATGAGGGGTGGGTGCAGAGGACCCCCAGCAGTGCCCAGACATATGAGGGGTGGGTGCAGAGGACTCCCAGCAGTGCCCAGACATATGAGGGGTGGGTGCAGAGGACTCCCAGCAGTGCCCAGACATATGAGGGGTGGGTGCCTATCACTCCCTGCAGTGCCCATACATATGAGGGGTGGGTGCCTATCACTCCCAGCAGTGCACAGACATATGAGGGGTGGGTGCAGAGGACCCCAGCAGTGCCCAGACATATGAGGGGTGGGTGCTGAGGACTCCCAGCAGTGCCCAGACATATGAGGGGTGGGTGCCTATCACTCCCAGCAGTGCCCAGACATATGAAGGGTGGGTGCCTATCACTCCCAGCAGTGCCCAGACAAATGAGGGGTGGGTGCATAGGCCTCCCAGCAGTGGACAGAGACATGGGGGTGTGTACATCATCCTCCCATTAGCAAAACTCCATGGGTGCATGAAGGCATCCACAATGTGCGACTATGTCGATAGTGCCATGACAACACATCACTGACAGCAGTGTCCCACTCCCATGAGGATGGATGTCCTTCCCCCACCGCATGACACACCACATGTGGGTGTGACTGTGATGACAAATTACACATGCATACCCACCCCTGGCGGTGGCAGCACAATACACACACTGAGATCATGCAACAAGACTGTATCCTCATGTGAAACCCCACTAAACTAAGAGAGCCTAAGGAAACACACACTGTCACCCACATTCCAGGACTGATAGGAATGTACAGGTGCTGGGGCAGCCAACAAGTTGTTGCCTCCCATGGAAGGAAAAGGGTGGAGTACCCACAGATACAATGCCCACAATTGTCAGTCAGGTGCCCAAATACCCTGCAGAACAAGTAACACATGTGTGCTAGGCTGGGAGTACACACATGCATAGTGCGGAAAAGGGACCATGTCCACATGAAGCCATGGCAACATACTCCATACACAAGTACAGTGACTACCAAGGATGGCACAGACGATGCAGGCGGAGACATTGCTGAGCAGGCATGGGCAAAGTTGAAGGGATCCCTCACACAGCAAGGAAATGTAGACACAGGTCAGCACAACATTTGGGAAACACCCTGCAGGGAAGAAGTCAGGTGCCACAGAGAAAGGAACACTCCTTGGGACAATATCACCATACAGTAAGAGCTTACATGACCAAAGATTATTTGCAGAGACCTTGTGATGGCACGCAGATACCAGGGTCCTCCCCATGAGCAGCACACTACAACATTTCCCAGACACCTAACACATTATCACCACCCCAACTCAGGGAGCAGCAGCACCAACAGCAATACCAGAAAAGCATTCGTGTGCAAATGAAAAACAAAATGCTTTATTCAGCATAAAAAAAGAGTGGATTTGAAATGTACACTATATAGAAGGTCCATAGGCCAGTCCATATGCGAATTCCGGGGGGGGACACATTGGGACGTGTCTCCCCTAGCTTGACTGCACAGTTCAGAGTTCCTTTCCATCCACAGGGGGGGGCATCATGTGGGGGGGAAGGACCAGGCACCGCAGGGACAGGAGGGGCAAGGGTAGGTGTTGTGGGTGCAGGGACGGACGACTCCACCACAGGGGGTGGGGCAGCGCCAAAGGTGGTGGTTAGGATGGCGCTGCACATGGTTGCAAGGTCTGCCAGCGTCTCCCCTGCACCCGAAGGAACCACTAGCCCCAAGGAGGGGGGGGGTCGGAGGGAAGGGTTGCAGCGCTACTGTGGGAGGGTGTGGAGAGGGGGGGGACTCAACTCCCTTGCCTGGGGACTTCCTCGACCGCTTGCGGGGTGGTGTCACACTGGGGCTGAGGGACAGACTGGCCATGAAGGACTCTTTGTCCGACTGTTGGGCAGGGGAGCTAAGGGGAGTGGTTTTGGAGGAAGTGGGTCGTGAGGACTGCGGACTCCCACTGTGGCTGCGTGGCTGCCATTTGCCCCCCGTCCCAGTGGGTGTGCCTACTTCCCCCTGTGTGTGCGTGACTGGAGGTGTGCGCTTGGCCTTCCCTGTTGGTGTGCTGCCTGTGTCTGGTAGGGTGCGTGCATGGGGATGTCTGGGTGTGCTTGGGACAGGCATAGGAGTGGGAAGTGTGGATGGGGCAGGGGTAGGGGGGGACGGAGCGCTGCAGGAGACCCACTGCTGCCGTCAGTGATGAGTCCATGGACCTCAGCTACATTCGTTGGTTAGACATCGCTGATGACATGCCCTCCATGTACAACACCATCTCTGTCAGCAGTCTGGTGTGGCCATGGAGGATATTAAGCAGCGATGTCTGACCAACATGCAACTGCCGCAGGATGACCACAGACTCTGCATTGACGGCAGCAGAGGAGACAGGGGTAGGGGGTGCGGTGCCTGGCACGAAGGAGACATGTGGTCGCCTAGCACGGACAGAAGGGACCCGAGTAAGTTGGAGGGCGGTGATGGGAATGGAGGGGGCGGCGAGAGATGTACTGCTGCTTTCAGCTGTGGGAGCAGCCTCCGCCCCCTCTGGGAGCTCAGCCTCGGACCCGTCAGCGTCATAGTCGGTGTTGGGACTGGACAGGTCCTCCGCCTGACTCCCCTCGCCCTCCCTGCCATTTGCTGCGCCAGACTCCCCAGAACTGGTGGCTCCGGTGCTGGATCCCTCCTCCACGTCCATGCCGGTGTCTCCCTCGGTGTCCCCCGATGATGCTGTGGGCAAGGTGAAGAGACAGGAAATAATCAGACACCTGTATACATATGACACATGAGTCCAAACTACATAGGTCACAGTGCATAGCATGAAATGCATCATGAGTAACATCTACAATACCACGCACATATGTAGGACCTGCACTACACAGTTGGTTGACCCACCATGCCACTTTGATACAATGGAGAGCATGACACAACAGCAAAGAACTTGATATCGAATTATACAGAGAAGCTAGTGTCTGTGGACAGTCGAGCACAGCATCTGGACCACACACCGTTGCCAAAAATGGATGAGCAGGAACCATGTCTTTTAACTTTTGACACATGCTGCAAAAGCACAAACATTAAACCCTGCACAACATGACTGGGTCAATACTTGTTGAGTGTCTGTTCCGACTATAATCACATACAGGCTAGACCTGGCAAGGAGACATAAGCTTTGGACATGTAGGCCTTGCCCGCACAAACCTCCCCCTACCTGAGACAATGTGATTGAGACAGAGGAAGGACTTACACCTCATAATCAGGGATCACAAAAATGGGCTCCATTAAATCCTAATTGCACTCTAACTACCCTTCGTGGGGCGGACCACACATAATATTGACAAACAACCATCATCAGATAGTTGTACACAGACACACAGGCACTGGCCAGTGTGAGGATGCACAAGCCACATTAGGTCACCCTGTACAGTGTACACAGGTAGCACACTTTACGTAAATACAAATGTGGCCAGGGTACAATGCCACAGAGGCCAACCTATCCTGAAGACACTGAGAATGTCCACAGTGTTGGATGATACACATGATTCCTAGGAAAAGGTGTCTCAGGGGACTGTAGTGGCCACATTGCTCCATGGTCCTGGATAGATCTGACTGCAACAGGAGCAACCGTCCCCGCACTATGCATATCTCCCCCTCATGCACATCATGTCTGAGGCCACAACATCGGTCATGCATGCTGCAAGGCAGTTCATTTTAAGCCTCACACTCCTATGTTGAGACTCTGCATCAGTGCCAACAATCATGGACCCCCAAATGACTGAACTGGACAGGGCACAGGCAAGGTCCCAACACATGTCACAGACCACCCCCACACATGATGCTGCAAGCATTGGGCACTTGGATTACCTGCCAGCCTAGATTACCTTGTGCAAGAGTGACTACACACAGACCACGGAACACATGTCAAGGAGGGGAAGGGAGGAAGAACAGGACCGGTTGACTTTGGGGAACAGGATATGCACTGCACATATTAACCCTGGCAGTGTATCCAGGCGACTGAGCACTTCCAAAAGCTGGTGACATACAACAAACACACATGTACCTACCCCCTTCCTGCTGCTGCTTCTCCTGTAGCCGCCTATCCATCTCAGGGAAGACCACTGCCAGGACACGCTTCATTTGGTGAGTCAGGCGCCGGCGCCCGCCGTGTTTGCGTGGAGGTGAGTCCTCCAGCAGGACCCGGGCGATCCTCCTTGTCCAGCACCGGATATCCTGCCAGCGTTTCCTCACCTGGGCCAGGCGCCGACTGCGACCCTCCACCAACCTCACGGCCCTGACGGCCCGCTTCCAAATCTCCCCCTTGGCGTAGGCGGCTACCTGTGAGGATGACAAAGTGAGACAACATCAAAACACCTGCTCCATGTCACAGAGACACACATTAGAACAATTGGGCTTGTTTGAACAGGGCATAGTATGCAGCAAACTCATTGCACCTTTGTCATAGGGACATTATCCTCTGGGGAAGGCCAAATGCACTACGTGGCATTTAAAGTACACAGGTGGCATGAGGGGTGCGACAGAATCAATGATCATGGTTCACACTGTGCATCACAAGCAACACCAGGATAATGGACAGCACCTCAAAGCAGTCACATGCCCCAGGCCACTGACGCAACCTCAGCGGAGTACACAGACACACACAGGCACAGGACAATCACCTGCCATTGGCAACTGCGGGTACAAACATCACTCTGCACATGTGCCACTTGACTGGGGGGAGTCACAGGTGTGGGCCTAGCTCAGCACGTCAGACACACAGCACGGCTCCCTG
This sequence comes from Triturus cristatus, assembly GCF_964204655.1. NCBI lineage: Eukaryota > Metazoa > Chordata > Amphibia > Caudata > Salamandridae > Triturus > Triturus cristatus. The sequence goes on from NC_140579.1 coordinate 287,663,492, forward strand.
CTCACATCAGATGGGTAGGGCATATGCATCCTCCATGCAGCTGGGGTGCAACACTCCACATAGACACTCACCCACATGACAGGGGACTTACACACCAATGTCCAGGGGCCGTACACATCATTTGGACACTATCACCACAGGTACACTCAACTCACACACATCTGTGCGTACAGTCACCTGTCACACTGGGGGGACCACACAATCACATCAGGACTATGGAAACAACATTCCCAAGGGGATTAGCCAGGCTGAATGTGGCATGCACCATGCAGTGATTGTCACAGTAAGCACAATGCAAGTGAGGAGTGCAGATATGAACCACATCAGGCTCTGCATGGGAGACATAAGGCATTCCCCCCCTGGGACCCACCATGAACAACAATGCATGTCTGTCACACCTGGACACAATGCCAGAAGTGACAGACACAAAAAAGGGGCACAGTCACAGCTAGTGGAGTCAGCACTCACCTGCTCCCCTGGTCTCCCATATAGGCTGGGGTACTGTGGGAGGATGACGTCCAGCAACGCCTCATTCTCCTCCCGGGTGAATGGCTGGGCCCTCTCCACAGACCTGGACATGGCGCCAGAGGAATCACGAGCAGCAGCAGTGGTGTGGAATGAAAGGTTGTGCAGGCAAGTGCTCTCTCATGGGTCCTCGCTGCCTTATATCTCCCTTGCTGTGTTAGAAATGGGATTTCTGGTTGGCTAGGGCTTGCGCCAAAGCCAGACAGAAACCACCACTCTAGTTAGGGCTGGGGAGTTACACGCCAAAGATAACCCCTGCTCACCCCCTTGGTAGCTTGGCACGAGCAGTCAGGCTTATCCCGGAGGCGATGTGTAAAGCGTTTGCGCGCACCCAGCAACAACTCCCAAGGCCCACCACAAAGGAAACTCCACACAAGGTATTATATAAAAATAGCCTTTGTATTATACCAAACACATTAGATAATATTCACACAATTTACACTGTGCCAACTGGCACTGGGCAGAATTTTACAAGGGATTATATGTACAGGGGACAGGGCCACATAGACCACTGTCAGGAATTAGCACTTGGTAGGAATAACACTTTTAGAACGTAGCACATACAATCACTGTAGCACCAATTAGAACATGTAGCGCACAACCAGTAACCACTGGTAACAGGTAAGTACCACCTACGCAACCCTAACCACCTTAGGAAAATGTCACGCAGGGAACCAGGACCTCACTAGCACCACCTGTACTAGGAGAAAAACAACCACCTAAGTATCACAATACCTGTAGGGGTATAAGCTCATTACACATGATGCATCACAACACATTCAGAGGTGTAAACACAAGGCACATGACGCATAAAACACATTCAGAGGTGCAGGTTAGGAACAAAGGAACAATAGCGCAAAACTCACATTAGCCACCACTTGTGGCAGTCCCTAGGCCAACTGGCCTTGTCGGGGGCTAGGACGCCCTGTGTCCAGCAGAGTCAGGGCAAGGCGGCGCAGGCTGCGCAAGCCAGGAGCAACTGAGCCCCACCTAAACGTTGCAGCTGCCCACGAAGTGCTGGACAGCTGCAACAAATATGGCATACCTTGGAGCCTCTCTGGGCTCTGCAAAAAGAATGCCCTCAAACGTTGGAGCCCGTCAGGGCTCTAGACAACTGCGCCTCGTGGGAGTCCCTCTGGACTCTACAAAATACTGCCCCCGTTGTTGGAGCGCACCAGCGCTCTGAAAGACACAATGTCTGGCGTGGGTTGGAGCCCTCTAGGCTCTTCAAACAATTCTGCCCCCACGTTGGAGCCTTTGGGGCTCTTAAGCAAATATGCCCGCTTGGAGCCTCTTGTGGCTCTTAGTCAAACGATGCGCCCCGTACTGGAGCCTCTTGGGGCCCAAGAACACTGTCCCCTCCGTTGGAGCGGCCCGCAACTGCGGCGCCGCTGTGGGGGACAGGGGGGCAGAGACGGGAACCACGCGGAGTCCCGTTAGAGCGCCCTGGCGTTCGGAGCAACCAATGCTGGCAAGCCCACAACCCCGGTCTACCCCCTTCACTCACCGGCGGTCCTGGTCTGCTTTCGGCCCTCCGGTGAGCACTTCCCTCACGGCGGGGGCTGGGGGTGGACACGGCACTTCCGTCTCCTTGGCGCGGGGCTTCTGGACTTGGCAGGGCTCTCGCCACTCGCGGGAGCCCTGCAGGGGAAGCCGCCGCACGTCTTTGGTGGGAGGCGGAGTAGGCTCCCGCCCTCCTACTTCCGGTTGTCCCGGAGTCCCGCCCCCGGCCTGCCTTACTTCCTGCGAACCCGGCCGCGGCGGTGATTTCTAAATTTCGGCAATAAGAGGGCTAGGCTCCCTCGTTATAGGAGATATACGGCGGGGTGGGCACCCGCCGTGAGATAAACAAATAAGCGGGGTGGCACCCGCCAACGAGCACACAATGCGGGGTGGGCACCCGCTTCAAACACGGCAAAAGCGGGGGAATCCCTACGTCGGGGTTCCCTTGCAGATTATCGTAGCGCCGTGCTGCGGGCCCCAATGAAGGTGCTTCTCAGAGAAAATAGGCGCAGCGCTCCCAGGTGCCTTGAGCAAGTCCAGCACAACAAAGTCCTGGCAAAGTTTTAGGAAGGTAGGCAGGGGGCAAGGCTGGGCCCAGAGCCAGCTCACTGGGCCTCCAGGCAGGGAGGTAGTCCAAGTGGCGGTCCTCTGGCCCAGCAACATCAGCAGCCCCCTCAGGCAGGATCCTGGAAGAGAACATTTTTCATGGGGTCACAGCCCCTTCTTATACACAGAACACCTTTGTCTCAAGGTGCAGGGAAGGGGCGAACCAGTTACAACTGGTTCCTGAGCACTTTGTTTTGCTCAGCCCCTCTCCCTATTCAGAGAGCAGGCCAGGGTCATCAGTCGCACCACAGGGGGCGGAGCCAGCATTGTGTGGGGAAAACCCAGCCCTATTCAGGACCCAGGTGTACTCCTCCCACCCATCTAGCTGCTGATCTCCCTATTCACCACTGGGTGACTCCTCCTGACTCTGGGAATTCCCTAGCTCGTCACATGACCTCAGCCAGCCAATCGCCAGACAAGGCACACATTTCACACTGCACACAGAAGTGCCCACTTCTAGAAGTGGCACTTCCATACTAGGTACATGCACGCCGCACACCTCATCGCGCAGCATTTCATCACACGAGTCCGCACATACCAGACTCGACCCTGCACACCCCACGCATCAGGAACTACCAGGGGCACATACATTCCCCATGCATTCCTATGGGGGGGCAGGCCTATCTCACCACATGCACTCAGAGTGCGCACACACTTTACTCTGGGACACAGGGAAAGTGCGCAGAAACCAAAAATCACTACCACCAGGTCACCCGTAAAAGCAAAAAGTTCAGGGGTGAACCTGCCAGAAGGGCCAAGTCCAACACAACCCCCTTCCAGCCAAAACGCAGGGCAGACCAATCACCACCGTGATGGACTTCCCTGCTTGGGGCGATAGAACACGGACGCGGGCACGCAACTGCAGGGACACCCCCTGTTCTACGCCACGGTGAACCCATGGGATTCCTTCTAAAACCACTGTCCTGACCAACTGGGCTACCCCACTGGTACTCCCAAGCTGTCCGCGGCCAAGACCAGGCCCTAGGCCACCCAGGTGCCACCGGTCCTTGCCTAATCACAGAGTGGGGGGTAGTAACCCCTGGCACATAGCGGCCATTCTCCACTCTTCCTGTCTGCAAGACAGGACTAGACTGCCACTGGTTCTCCAGCCTAGGGTCTACAACCTCAGGCGGACCAGGAGTCTCAGGGAAGGCTCTCCTCCCCCTACCTCTTCTCCTAGGGTTCCTCCTCCTCTGGCGAGGGGTACACCTAGAACGCCATTCCAACCCAGGGTTTAACCCCTCAGGTTGCACTGGGGTCAGAGGTGGGCTCTCCCACCCTCTGCACCCCCTTCCAGAGCCCTGCTCCCTACCAACTGGGGCGGTACCTCTGGAAGAAGAACCACTCGGGACGCTGGTTACAGACGTCCCACCCTTCAGGTCAGGCTGATCCCGAACCTGGCCTTCCAACCTCCGGCCTAGAACCTTTGGTGGAATAATCGCCTGGCACTCCAGGACTTTTGGGGATTTACACTCCATCCCCCTGAGGCTAACAAACGACACATATGTCGTGTGACTGTCTGTCTGGAGCAGATCTCCCATCCCCTGTCCACCTGACAGTGCGCAGAGATCCCCCAGAACAGAAGTGGTGTCACCATGGTCACTACACGGGATCCTGGCCCAACTGGGTAGTCCCTGACCCACTGGCTCTTCCACTGGGAAACTCATCCCCCAATCACTCCTCACGCTGGACTCCTGTACCCTCCCTACCGGAGCTGTACTGCCAGACTCTAGAACCACAGGAGCTCTGTTTACAGGCGCTCCAGGTCCTCTACTCACTAGTAGATCTTCCTCAAATGGACTAACAGGACAGCCTAGGTCCCCAACTTGGTGTTCCCTCATGAAACCATCCAAGTCCTGAGGCAGGGTTTTGTGCGTCTGGGGACCCTCGGTCACCCACTTACTCCCGCTCCACTGAGCCAGGCCGTAAGCCCCTACACCCTCCTCGCTATCCTGGGACCTAGCTGGGCTACACTGAGCCTCTTCCACCACACTGGGCTGGAAGATACCTGAACCACTACTTTTGGAGTCACTCCCTAATGACTCTAGAGAACCTCTAGCACTTTCCCAGCGCTCTGCTTCCTCTGCAAGGTCCCATAGGTCACAGGCCTCCAACCCCGACAGGTGTTGGCGCAACTCCGGCCCACAACGACTGAGCATCTGCTCTCTGATAACCAGCCTATACATGCCGGAATAACTACATTCCGTTTTCTGATTCACCCAATCAGACAGTGCATCATCACATTCATCCACAAACTCCTCCCAAGACTGGTGAGACAGTTTCCTACTGCCACTGAATTTCAACCTTAACTCCTCCTCCTGGGAAACAGGTACCAGACTGGGGGAACCGGGACTGGGATTTCCTACACTGAAATGTATATAGCTGCCACCACTGGACTCAACCCTCCCTGGGGAGCCCAGAAAATTAAAACTGCGCGCAGGGGATAGTCTACCCTCCAGAGCTACTTTGCCTCTGGTGGAGGCCCTCTCAGCCTCCTCTATCCTCTCCTGCGCCAAGACCCACTCAGTCTCTAGCTGTTGCTTCTTGGCCTCTAGCTGCGCCCTAGCCTGGGCATGCTCTAAACTGAGTTTCTCTAACGTCAGCTGGTGCTCCCTTTCTTTCCTCCTATCTTCCCACTCCTCTGGGGACAGGGAAAGGGATGAGGCGCTGCCTCCTACGCTGAACCCAGCAAGGGACACCCTACCTATGGGGTCTTCACTCTCTACTGGCGTCCAGGTACTGTCATCTTCTTCCTCCTCTTCTGAATCTTCAGGGCTCCCCACAGACTCACCACCCTCCAGGTGTGAGGCCCGGGCCCTTTCCGTACTGTGCTCAAGATCCCATTGACCCTTTTGCCATTGGATCAAGTTGCTTCTAAGTTTGGACTGAATGTCTGACTCATCCACCCCTATGTCTTTCTCTCTACAGAACCTTTCCAACTCCTGCATACTGTACCAGGCTAGATCACTGAGATCAAAAGCAGGCTCCATTCTGGCGGACGTTCTGGTGAAAGACTACACAGGGAACCTAGGGGTCTGAGCTTAACAGGAGCACACAATTCACAAAGGATTCAGCAAGCTCTCTATCCCAGAGAACTCACACTCACTTGTCTAGTGCCACACACCATTCATCCACACACAACCCTCCCCTCGGACTGGTAAGGCAGTTTCTACCACCCCTGATTCCTCAACCTGACCACAAGTGACACAGGTACCAACTCTGGGCGCAGGGCGGGGAACAAATGTACTGGACACTATTATGCTGCCACCACTGGATCCCACCCTTACTGGTGAATCCAGAAACACATTTCCACAGAAATGACACTTAAGAACAACTTAGCACAATAATCCCTATACCATGTGACTATCTAAATGCAGAGTTTTGTGGTGCAGCCAGTTGCTGCTGCGGTACAGTGCAAACGCAAGTCCAAATCCCACCGCTGATCACCAATGTTAGAAATGGCGATTTCTGGTTGGCTAGGGCTTGCGCCAAAGCCAGGCAGAAACCACCACTCTAGTCAGGGCTGGGGAGTTAGACGCCAAAGATAACCCCTGCTCACCCCCTTGGTAGCTTGGCACGAGCAGTCAGGCTTATCCCGGAGGCGATGTGTAAAGCGTTTGCGCGCGCACCCAGCAACAACACCCAAGGCCCACCACAAAGGAAACTCCACACAAGGTATTATATAAAAATAGCCTTTGTATTATACCAAACACATTAGATAATATTCACACAATTTACACTGTGCCAACTGGCGCTGGGCAGAATTTTACAAGGGATTATATGTACAGGGGACAGGGCCACATGGACCACTGTCAGGAACTAGCACTTGGTAGGAATAACACTTTTAGAACGTAGCACATACAATCACTGTAGCACCAATTAGAACATGTAGCGCACAACCAGTAACCACTGGTAACAGGTAAGTACCACCTACGCAACCCTAACCACCTTAGGAAAATGTCACGCAGGGAACCAGGACCTCACCTGTACTAGGAGAATAACAACCACCTAAGTATCACAATACCTGTAGGTGTATAAGCTCATTACACATGATGCATCACAACACATTCAGAGGTGTAAACACAAGGCACATGCCGCATAAAACACATTCAGAGGTGCAGGTTAGGAACAATAGCGCAAAACTCACATTAGCCACCACTTGTGGCAGTCCCAAGGCCAACTGGCCTTGTCGGGGGCTAGGACGCCCTGTGTCCAGCAGAGTCAGGGCAAGGCGGCGCAGGCTGCGCAAGCCAGGAGCAACTGAGACCCACCTAAACGTTGCAGCTGCCCATGAAGTGCTGGACAGCTGGGAAGATGAGCGTGGGCACCACTGTGCCTTTTAAAACAAATATGGCATACCTTGGAGCCTCTCTGGGCTCTGCAAAAAGAATGTCCTCAAACGTTGGAGCCCGTCAGGGCTCTAGACAACTGCGCCTCGTGGGAGTCCCTCTGGACTCTACAAAATACTGCCCCCGTTGTTGGAGCGCACCAGCGCTCTGAAAGACACAATGTCCGGCGTGGGTTGGAGCCCTCTAGGCTCTTCAAACAATTCTGTCCCCACGTTGGAGCCTTTGGGGCTCTTAAGCAAATATGCCCGCTTGGAGCCTCTTGCGGCTCTTAGTCAAACGATGCGCCCCGTACTGGAGCCTCTCGGGGCCCGAGAACACTGTCCCCTTCGTTGGAGCGGCCCGCTGCCTTCCGGGGCCGCTCTTCACGCTCAAGGAATACCCCCCGTTGGAGCGGCCCGCAACTGCGGCGTCGCTGTGGGGGACAGGGGGGCAGAGACGGGAACCACGCGGAGTCCCGTTAGAGCGCCCTGGCGCTCGGAGCAACCAATGCTGGCAAGCCCACAACCCCGGTCTACCCCCTTCACTCACCGGCGGTCCTGGTCTGCTTTCGGCCCTCCGGTGAGCACTTCCCTCGCGGCGGGAGCTGGGGGCGGACACGGCACTTCCGTCTCCTTGGCGCGGGGCTTCTGGACTTGGCAGGGCTCTCGCCACTCGCGGGAGCCCTGCAGGGGAAGCCGCCGCATGTCTTCGGTGGGAGGCGGGGTAGGCTCCCGCCCTCCTACTTCCGGTTGTCCCAGAGTCCCGCCCCTGGCCTGCCTGACTTCCTGCGAGCCCGGCCGCAGCAGTGATTTCAAAATTTCGGCAATAAGAGGGGTAGGCTCCCTCGTTATAGGAGATATATGGCGGGGTGGGCACCCGCTGTGAGATAAACAAATAAGTGGGGTGGCACCCGCCAACGAGCACACAATGCGGGGTGGGCACCCGCTTCAAAAGCGGGGGAATCCCTACGTCGGGGTTCCCTTGCAGATTATCGTAGCGCCGTGCTGCGGGCCCAAATGAAGGCGCTTCTCAGAGAAAATTGGCACAGCGCTCGCAGGTGCCTTGAGCAAGTCCAGCACAACAAAGTCCTGGCAAAGTTTTAGGAAGGTAGGCAGGGGGCAAGGCTAGGCCCAGAGCCAGCTCACTGGGCCTCCAGGCAGGGAGGTAGTCCAAGTGGCGGTCCTCTGGCCCAGCAACAGCAGCAGCCCCCTCAGTCAGGATCCTGGAAGAGAACATTTTTCATGGGGTCACAGCCCCTTCTTATACACAGAACTCCTTTGTCTCAAGGTGCAGGGAAGGGGCGAACCAGTTACAACTGGTTCCTGTGCACTTTGTTTTGCTCAGCCCCTCTCCCTATTCAGAGAGCAGGCCAGGGTCATCAGTCGCACCACAGGGGGCGGAGCCAGCATTGTGTGGGGAAAACCCAGCCCTATTCAGGACCCAGGTGTACTCCTCCCACCCATCTAGCTGCTGATCTCCCTATTCACCACTGGGTGACTCCTCCTGACTCTGGGGATTCCCTAGCCCGTCACATGACCTCAGCCAGCCAATCGCCAGACAAGGCACACATGTCACACTGCACACAGAAGTGCCCACTTCTAGAAGTGGCACTTCCATACTAGGTACATGCATGCCGCACACCTCATCGCGCAGCATTTCATCACACGAGTCCGCACATACTAGACTCGACCCTGCACACCCCACGCATCAGGAACTACCAGGGGCACATACATTCCCCATGCATTCCTAAGGGAGGGCAGGCCTATCTCACCACATGCACTCAGAGTGCGCACGCACTTTACTCTGGGACACAGGGAAAGTGCGCAGAAACCAAAAATCACTACCACCAGGTCACCCGTAAAAGCAAAAAGTTCAGGGGTGAACCTGCCAGAAGGGCCAAGTCCAACAGGCTGTTTCATTTACAGGAGTACAGAGTGATTTGTCAATCTCATTTGCATCCTACGTTTCCTCCAATCCCTTTAAACCTACCCCAGTGAGGGCCTTTGCATGGTTCAAAATTTGAGCATGATGTCAAGTCAACAACCACTTTGCAACATAGTATATTGTCTCCAACCGACTTTTGCTGGCCACCTGATGCAAAATTTTGAACTGGAAACTCGGTCTCCATGACAACCAGCATGCATTTAGGCCCTTATACTTGTCCCTCATGTGTCCCCTATGTAATTTCACTATCCACACACAGGTACGGTCCGTTCCACACGTACCCCTAGGGCACCACTACTAAAGTGATACGGTCCGTACACGCGTGTGTAAGGCCCGTATCACTTTGGTAGTGTTGCCGTAGGCGTATGCCATTGTGATACGGGCCGTACACGCGTGTGTAGGGCCCGTATCTCTATGGCGTACGCCTACGGCAACACTACCCTAGTGCTACGGGCCGTCCCCCCGCGTGGGTATGGCCCGTATCACTAGGGTAGTGTTGCCGTAGGCGTACACCATAGAGATACGGGCCGTACATACGCGAGTACGAGCCTTATCTCTAAGGCGTACGCCTACGGCAACACTACCATAGTGCTACGGGCCGTACCCGCGCAGGTACGGCCCGTAGCACTATGGTAGTGTTGCCGTAGGCGTACGCCATAGAGATACGGGCCGTACATACGCAGGTACGAGCCCTATCTCTATGGCGTACGCCTACGCCAACACTACCATAGTGCTACGGGCCGTACCCGCGTGTGTAGGGCCCGTATCACGATGGAAGTGTTTGCGTAGGCGTACGCCATAGAGATAGGGCTCGTACCCACGTATGTACGGCCCGTATCTCTATGGCGTATGCCTACGCCAACACTACCCTATTGCTACGGGCCCTACACATGCGGGTACAGCCCGTAGCACTAGGGTAGTGTTGGCGTAGGCATACGCCATAGAGATACGGGCCGTACATACGCGGGTACGAGCCCTATCTCTATGGTGTACGCCTACGCCAACACTACCATGGGGATAGGACCAGTGTTTACACGTACGTGTGTACAGTCCTTGCACACACACGTACTCCTACCCAAACCCCATATTGTGATACGACCGTACACAAGCCCTCAGAGCGTGTGTACGGTGCGTTTCACAGCTTACACTGGTGATAGGAGGCGCACAGGAAAGGATTGGAGGTGTATGACTCGCACAAGGATGGACATCAAGTCATTGTCAGTGCAGTGCATCATGTGTAGGGCCGAGGTGTGTCAGGCAGTGAGCTGGCAGATGTCTCCTCATGTTTTAACCCAATAGTTGTGTGATGACCTGTGTACACATGTCATGTGTGATTGGGCACCATGTGGCGCACTTCCCCTTCACACCTTTTACATGTGTGCATGTATTTCAAACTTGTAAAGCACTGCATCACTGGCATAGCACAGTCCCCAACACCCGCAAATGTCCCCTGATGCCAGGTACACGGATGATGACACCTGACATCTCACTACCAGCGTGCCACGATGTGACTATGTCATGTGTGTGTCATGTGTTCCCATGATCTTGCTGTTGGTGTTCCGTCAACGGCATCTGCTGTAGCTACATCCAACATGTGTCTGTGTGTAGATGCCCATGTCACACTATTACGCACACCAGGACACATGTGGAATAACACGTGACGTGTGTCTGTATGCATCTAACAGGGACTTGCGAGCTTAGGACATATCTTCGTAGTCTCAATGTCTGTGTGATCATGTTTGACATGTACCCCTTCATGGCAAGGTGTGTGGTCTGTCCTTTTTCCATGACATGTGACCTGTGCGTCTAGGTTGCCGGCAGCTGTCTGCATGAGATGACATCCTTCAAATGCACATATGTGGATGTATGTCACTCCTGTAATGTGTCTGGCTGTTCACTCACACTGGCCCACAGCTACTTTCATGGCATGTCATGTAGACCTTGACAATCCATGTTTGTAGCTGGCTCTTGGTAGGAGTATCACCTGGCTGGCATACGTGTGCAGGATGTATTGCACAGACTAGACTCTGTATGTGGCATATGTGTATTAGCTGTTGAACATGTGCTCAGTTAATTGACATTGGTGTAGTAATGTACTCAATCTTCGTTATTCCTTCCAATTTTCTGCAGGGCACCGCCTCTCCCCCGACCAATGCCAGACTTGGCTGCCATGAGGGAACGTGACTGCATACGCCGCTGCCGATTCCCCCAACGGTTAATTGTGGACTGACAAACAGGCTGGCACCACACCTCCAACCGCGACACAGTTATCCGACTGCGCTGACCCCCAAGATGAAGGTGATGTCAGCCCTACATTTCTTTGCCACCGGTACGTTTCAATTGACCATAGCTGATGTGGGTGGCATGTCTCAGACCATGTTCAGCCATGTCCTGCATGATGTTTTAGAAGCCATGTTGGAGCACCTGGATGAATTCATCCATTTTTCAACTCGTGAGCAGTTGACAGGTATCAAGGGTGAGTTCTATGCCCTGGGAGGGATGCCCCATGTAATTGGGTCCATTTATGGGACACATGTGGCTTTGGTACCACCACAGGCACAGGAGGTAGCCTTCCGTAACCGTAAACATTACCACTCCATTAATGCCCTTGTGGTGTGTCTTGCTAACATGGTGATTTCCCATGTCTGTGCACGTTTTCCAGGGTCAGCACACGATGCCTACATCATGAGGCGTAGCAGGGTGCCAGAAATGATGCTGCAGCTGCACAACGAACGAGCATGTCATGTTGGTGAGTGGACTCTGTTTGTCCAGTATTCAGCGGCATCTTAGTATGTGACGGCATCTCCTGACCCACTTCTTTACATGATGTTTCCATGTAGGAGACTCTGTCTATCCCAACATGCCATGGCTGGTGACGCCTCTCCGCAACCCGGGAACAGCTGCAGATCATGGTTACAACTACGCCCATGGGCAGACCAGGCGAGTGATTGAGAGGACGTTTAGCCTCCTGAAGAGCCGATTCCGGTGCCTCCACAAGACCGGCGGGTCCCTCCCATATGAACCGATGAAGGTCTGCAAAATCTTCCTCGTGTGCTGCATGCTGCACAACATGGCAGTGGAGAAAGCTGTGCCACTCATCCTGGATCCCGATGAGCAGGAACATCCACCTGTGGAGCATGACGGCCTTGGTCACGAGGCAAGTGAGGAGGAGGAGGAGGAGGAGGAGGAGGACATCCGAAGTCAGCTCATACGCAACTTCTTCTCATAATGGTGAGTCCCTGGGTCTGAGTGTGCACGCTTTGAGCCTTGTGTGGCATGTGTTGCAATGTGTGTGTCCAGCTGACTGTATGCTAAGTGACTTTGAGGTGTGTGCTGATGTGTCACTCGAGTGCTGATGTAATTCCACACATTTTAGCTGACACACTCAATTGACAACTGGCATGGTGTCAACCTTATTCATGTAGAGTACATGACCATGCATGCGGATGACTATGTTTTTCCTGACTTCTTGTGTGTCTCTCATCCCCAGGTATTTGCGCATGCTGTCTGCTCGTGGCATCGTTGTGCTCCTGCTATTCCTCATGAGTAATGCAACGTGTGCTGAATCAGCGTTACATGCATGGACATGGTGAAAATTCTCCTTTGGGTAAGGATTGCAGCAAGGCTTTTTGGGTGTGGTAGTTGTTTGTAATGTGTGGGCACTGCTCCTGTGCAGGTTATGTTACTATGCATACATGTCGACTCACCATGGGGCACATGACATGTGGCATGACTCACATGAATTGATAGTCACACTTCGTGACAGTCATCTGTTATGGGATTGTGGTTTGTGATGAAGGCATCAATGTCTGTACAACTTCCTTCTGAAACATACGGGAGGCTACGGGTGGACATATTGCGGGACATCCCCATATGATGCTCAATGGGGAATTGCAGCCTCTCCGTGTGCAGCAGGGGATTTTTGGCTCAATCCCTTCACTTGTGTGCCAGTACAATGGATTTACAGCATCTGTGGTGCAAAGGGGGTGTCCGGTGTAGGTCCCACATGTTAATCCAATATACCTCTGAGTCTGTTAATGTTGATGCTTTTGCATAGGTGTGAGCATGAGTAATAAAGGTGTTCCTCAGCCTCCAAGGTGCCTCATCTCTGTCAATGCAGGTCTCTTGCCACTGTGCATGCGTTATCTCTGGCATGGTTGTCAAGGATTGCGCATATGAGTCTATGTGTAGATTAGCAACCTGCATGCTGTTCTTCATGTATTTGATTCTCTATTGTGCATGATTTCCATGGCTGTGTATGTGTTTTGGCATGTTAGTCCCCCCCACGGGCCGTCAACACCTTCTGGGGTGTGTTTCCTGTGCGCAGCTCGGCCTTCAGTTTCATGATCCGGTGTCAGTCATCTTTGGTGATTGTGCATCCTTTGTCTCTGTGTGTGCCATTGCAAACCGGTAACTCCTTCCTTGACATACACCTGTTGCAGTAGTCCTTTCTGACATCCTAGACTTTGTATGGATATTGTGGCATAATTCCCAGGACATGCCGCCTGCTGTTGCAGCCAATGCAGCAAGAGCACACATAGTTTCCAGATTTGGCAACACACACACACATCAAAGGTGCTTCTCCCTTCCTCCCTTAACACATTCATTTGGCTGTCGTCGGCTTGTCTGTGCCACAGTTGCGGCCACGCGGTACCAAAGGCTGGACCGTCTGCACATGCAATGTGCACATTGCCCGACCCTCAGGTCCTTGCATGACCCACATCACACTACAGTGTGATGTTGCAGCCACCCTCCAAGCAAGGTCCATCCACACATCTCCCGCCTGCTCTCAGGCATGCACTGAGCGCACACACAACACCATTGCATGATGAGTGTGCAACTCCGACTGTCTACACAGCACTGCCACGCCTTCCAGGACCTGTCACACCCACCAGGTCATGTCCCTCCTACTCCCCACCGGATCTGTACCCCTGCATGGGAGTGGGACTCAAGGCTTCTGCATGTAGTATGCTTTCCTCGTGAGGCACATGCCACAGGTATTATCTTTCAGCGTGTCAATCTACAATGTGTCCAGGACCCCCCTATCCACCATCACATGCGCACACGCCCTCATCATGAACTCGTATGCCATTGACAGCCAGGCACTCCTCTCCCTCACCAAGGACGTAGACATTTCCAGTTCCAATATTCAAGATGTCATGGGATCCATAGATGAATGGCAGAAAAGCAGCCACCTGAGGCTGTACTTGTACAGGACTGAGGTCAACATCTGAGGATTGTCCCCTTACAGCTGGCTCAACTGTTTGTGTCCCACCCAAAGAAGCCCCGCACAGGCACCCAGTGTCCACGCACACAAGATGTTGTGCATCATGGATTGCTTGCTCTAATTTGCCATGGTAATCACTGTTAGACCCGGCCTCATGGCATGGCCATCCCTGTCCCCGCACCACATATCCTGACCCATGCACCTCATGCAGCCCCCGAGTACACGGCCTAGCCGATCCTTCCCACCAGAACACACACACACCCGACCCGGACTTCCCCGTCCGTGGCCTTTCTCCCTTCGGCCACACTGGGCCCGCGTGCCCACTTCATGCACCAAGATGGCCGCCCGGCCCCAGCGCGACCCTGGCCTAGAGGCGCCACTCCGGCTGGAGGACATCGCGCTCCCATTGGGATGAGAGAGGGAGGAGCAGTTTCCATCGCACCTCTGAGCTCCCCTGGGAAGGTGGGTTTCGATCGGCCCTCTGGCCTCCCCGAGGGCTGGCTCCACGCCTGCTGGGTGTCTGGGACTCCTCCCGACCTGGCCCTGAAAGGATCAAAAGACACTGGCAGGAAACCCCGACAAGCGACCCCCAGGTGACAAGACCCCTGCCTGCACAGACTCCGGACATCAAAGAGGGGTCGACCTATAACAAGGGGTGCTCTGGGACTATCCGGCAGATTCGCCTTTGGAAACACCTGAGCCCTGCTGAGTGACTCGCGGCTCCCTGAAGATCGTAAGACCTCCGAACTTGTGCTTGAGCCCTGCTGAGTGACTCGCGGCTCCCACCGACTCTCCTGGTCCCGCCTGACCCCGATGACGACAAGCGTATCCCCCAGCTCGAGGATTGTGAGCTGTGCGCCGGGTACGCCCCCTGCATTTGATCCATAACCACAAAGACTGTCCCGCTACCTCCTACCCCTTCCCGAGACTCTGTGAGCCCGTGCTCTACTTGTATATACTTGCCGTGCGGATCATAAAGATACTACGAATTCGATTTGATAAAGATTTGTTCTTAAGAACCCACGGTGTGGTGTCTCTTTGTCGTGTGGTGCCGAGTGTGCGATCCTAGATACGAGATTCCTCCCTTGAGGAGTCTCCCGCCAGTGCCCGGCTACGATACCGCGAGGGTTGGTCTCAGGCTAGTCAGGGCCCCCTCCGGGCTCCTCTGCGGTCACCTTCTAACAATCACCAGCATCTGTACCTCACACTGCAACACCCTCAGCATTATGCACATGATCCCCAGATAGATCCACTCCAAGGTAAGACGGACCATCCCCCAGGTCCACGACAACATCCGTGTCAAATACTGCCCTGCCCTCTACGGAGCAGCCACATCCAAAATCCAGGGACACTTGTCCACATCCAGGCTGCATCTGCACACCTTAGCGTCAACATTCTGCGCCCCAGCCACATCACCGTCCAGCAGAGATAGCTGCAATGGATCACTGTGTGCTGCAGGATGACCTTCAGACTCCTCACCCACACTCAGGAGGCAGGCCACAACCCTGACCCAAATCCAACCTTGTGCCACTGTCATCCGAGACCCCGTAGTGCCATCTCCGTGCATCCAACCTTGACCTGGCCACAATTCTTCTGATCCACCATACTCCTGCATGCAGGACATAGTTCTCCCACCTGGGAACACATACCTGGGACTCCATCCTCGGGAACCTCCAAATGAGGCATGACCTCTACGCCTTAATGTTACTCTTCCAAATAGGTGTGTCCTCACAGTTTCCCTAGCACCCCCTCAGCAGCATGAGGCCATCACAGGTGAGTATTGTGCTCCATGTCTGCATTGAATGATACATTGTGACCCATGTGTGTCCTGTACCAGACTCCGATCCCATGGTATGGATGTGTGGAGTTAGTTCAACACTCAGGCATAGTTTGACATTTACACACACATATGTTGGTGAATAATGCCAAATGACAGCAACATCTCATGACAAAATTAAGTATTTATTTTTGGTGGGGTAAGTCTTTTGGTGGATGAAGTAAGGTGCTCTACCGGGTGCATAGAATCCAAAGTTCACAGGGGGAGATGGCATCCTTGTCAGTTGGAGTCAGACCACAGTGTTGGTCATCATTGGTCATACTGTGACCAGCAAGTCCATGTGGCAGAGAATGTCATTGGGTGAGGTGGTGCTGTTGCGCCAGAGGGCCAGGTGCCAGGCCAGGTGACCTGGGAGATGTGGATGGTCCGCTGACTCTCACAGTCTTTTCCGTGGACGACCCACCTTCCTCCGGGGACCCTCAGATGCAGGCCATGACGATGTCTGTGATGCTCCGTCGGAGGAATCCTCCTCCTCCTCCTCCCTCCCTGTGGCTGGTGCTGGTCTTCGCCTGGTGTCACAGGGAGGGTTGCCCATGTTGCCGGCAATCCGACGGAATGAACGGCTCATGTCCGTTTGCACCGCCAGGAGCTTAGCCAGTCTTGCCCCCATCCGTCCTTGGTGTTGTTGTTGACTGGCATGTTGCTCGGCCTGCAGGTTCTTCATCTCGTCGAGGGTCCCCTTGATGTCTGTGAGGCTCGACACAACCTGGCTGATGCCCCTGGTGTCACGCCGGTATGTGTCCAGGATGTGGCGCATGTGTGCCATACCGGTTCCCTCAGCTGGCTGGTCAGGTTCTCGCCTCCGCCTGCCTCCACTCCCACCACCCCTGCTTACACGAGCCAGGCCTGCCGTTGTGGGCACATCGGGTCTACGGGACCCCTGAGGGATGGCGTTAGCGTGGTCGTCTGCCTCCTGGGTGCCCGGAGAACCTTGTCCCTCCTGATCAGACTGGCTGTGTTGTTCGGTGCGAGCAGGGCTCCTTGGTGACTCCTGGGATGTGGCAGGAATGGGGGTGGGGGTTGACACAGATGTACCTGACGCAGGTGCTGCAGGGGCTTGGGCACCAGAGGGGCGTGGTTGGTTGGGGTCATCCACGGAGTGGTGAGAGTCGTCGCTGCCGGTGGGATCATCTTCATGCTGAGCCTGGGACTGTGATTGTTCCCCCCCATTGTTGGGGGAGGTCGATGACGTTGCCCTGTGTGTGAGAGAGAGACAATGTTAATGCTGTTTCATGCCACATCCATGTTTCATACATATTCAAGTAGTCACAGTTCCTCCAGGTGGTTGGATGTGCCTAGCATTCCTCTCAATGTACACTTGGGGATGGGTATGTTGCGGGGGACAGATTGGTATGTGCTCCTGAGTGTTTGCCAGTAGATTTTTTGCTGGGATGCTTATTTGGCTATGGATTGGTCTTGTTGTGTCACATGTCCATTGTGAGAGTCGGTAAATCCGTTGCCTGGTCCGGGGGTGTGTGCTTGTGTGAGCTGGGGTGTGTGACCAGGCCTGCTGTTGTGTGTAGTATGATCTGTCATTGGGTCTCCCAGGTGATGTGTCTGTCCCCTCATGGTGCATGCTGGCATGACAGTGTGTGTGAGTTCCTGTGCTGGGTATGTGAGCTAGTGGAGTTGTTGTTTGAGTGTACAGTGGTCACAGGAGGGCCTTGTGCTGCCTACAGCAGGGCCAAGTGTCAGCTACCTTGTCAATCCTTTGCCAGTCCCTGTGCATTGGGCATGGTGCATGGGTATGTACCTAGGCCACATGGGCTGTGGGCATTGGTGTCTGGTTCTGAGTTGCACAATGTGTTGTGTGAGCCCCACCCTCCCAGCATCCCGGACATCCAGTCTTGGGTTTGTGGTTGGTGTGGCCTGGGACATGGCATTGGCTTTATTTGTGAATGGGACGTTAGTGGCATGAGCGTGGTTTTTAGGGTGTGGTTGTGTGCGGTGAGGGCTTGGGGGTAGGTGAGTGCATTTGTTGTAGTTGGGGTGTGGATGCCATTCCCCCCATGTTACGTGAGTTGTTTGTGTTCTCACCAGGCTCTGCGACTCCTTCGACTCCGTGTACTCCCACCGGCGGAAGCGTGGCCATCACCTTCTCCTCCCAGGGATGGTAATGTACGGGTCTGCGGGGCAGCCCACCTCCAGTGATTTTACTCTGGGCGCATTCCTCATTCATTTTCCTCTTGACTGCCCTGCGCAGATCGTACCACCTGGCTTGGCATTCATACGTGGTCCTTCGGATGGGCGCAACAACATTCACCTTATCGACGATCCTCTGCCACAGGCTGTTTTTTTGGTCAATGCTGGTCTGTCTGACCAATGTTCCAAACAGCTGTGGATCGACTCTGATGACTTCGTTGACAAGGAGCTCCAGCTCCGCCGTAGTGAACTTTGGATTCTTGTCAGTGGGCATGGTGTGGGGTGTGGGTGTGGATGGTAGTGGGTGTGTGGGTGTGAATGTGACGGTGTGTGTGTGAAGGTGAAGAGGGGGTGTTTGTGAAGGAGGTTGTGTGAAGGTGTGTAAGTGAAGGTGTAGTTAAGGTGTGAGTAAGGTGCAGTTGTTTGTCTGTGGTGTCTGTGAGCAGTGGGTCTGTTGCAATGGCTCATGGGTTGTGTGTGTGGGCCCTTTTTATTGGTCCATTTGTGGGTGTGGCTGTGTTTGAATTTGTGGTGGGTGTGTTATAAGAGGTGGTTGTGATTTGGTCCTCTGTTTGGCTGTTTGGATGTGGCTGGTCAGTCATAGAGATGTATTTTGTCATGTTGACGTGTTTTGTGGTGTGCGAGTCGAATTGACCTTCCTTGTGCTGTTTTACAGTGTCCTGGTTCTGTACGAGTCTTTTTCGCGTAGGTACGGTCCGTACATACGCGATGCTGGGTGAGGGTGCTGGGGTACGTGTTGGGGTGTGGCGCGTACAGGTGCAGGCTGTGCTACGGTGTTGGGGGGTGGCGCGTACAGGTGCGGGCTGTGCTACGGTGTTGGGGTACGGTGCGTACAGGTGCGGGGCTGTGCTACGGTGTTGGGGTACGGTGCGTACAGGTGCGGGCTGTGCTACGGTGTTGGGGTGCGGCACGTACAGGTGTGGGCTGTGCTACGGTATTGGGGTACGGTGCGTACAGGTACGGGGCTGGGCTACGGTGTTGGGGTACGGTGCGTACAGGTGCGGGCTGTGCTACGGTGTTGGGGTAGGGTGCGTACAGGTATGGGGCTGGGCTACGGTGTTGGGGTACGGTGCGTACAGGTGCGGGGCTGGGCTACGGTGTTGGGGTACTGTGCGTACAGGTACGGGCTGGGCTATGGTGTTGGGGTACAGTGCGTACAGGTACGGGGCTGGGCTACGGTGTTGGGGTACGGTGCGTACAGGTGCGGGGCTGTGCTACGGTGTTGGGGTACGGTGCGGATGGGGGGTACGGTGCTGACATACGGGGGTACGGTGCTGACATGTGCGGGGTGAGGGGGGCTGTACGACTCGTATTCGGGCAAAAGTTTACCCGTGTAAAAATGTATGGCTCCCTCTCGGACCAATTTCCCGACGCAATTCGTATGTATTTTTCACGTACGAATCGTACTTCGCAGTTTGTACGGTACTTGTACGATTCGTACATAAAAAAATACGGATACGAGTCGGACGGTAAATTTTTTTAATGGATCGGAATCGGCACCTCCGATCCTTTAAAACCCGGGTACGAACAATCATACGGAGCGTTTTCTCCGTCCGACTCGTACCCAGGAAAACCAACTTACAACCCCGCAAGTACGATTCGTACAGAAATACCATTTCCGTACGATTCGTACAAAACACTGACCGGCTAAAATATACCCACAATTCCGATCCGGGACACCGCGTACGTGATGTCCGGACGGAGTCAGGCAGCATTTTACAAACCAGCAAGTACGATTCGTGCCTACGTCACTCCGCACGTAGCATTTTTTACGGGAGCCAAAAACTGCCGGGAAATTGAGGAGGACGCGAGGAAGGAGCACCTGTACGCGACGGACAGCCATGGACCCCATCCTACGTGTCATCCCGGCCCTCATAGCCTACGACCTGGTGCACAGGAACCGACGCAGACGCCGCAGAAGGTCAGAACAACACGCAGGGGCAAAGGTGGGGGGCAGGGGCAGGAAACATAACCCCCACCCAAGGCAAAATGTATACATGCCCTGTACATACCGTACCTCCAGGGACTGGTCACTTGGGAGGGGGCGTATCCACCAAGGCCTGCGTCCTGCCACAACGGAAGTGGACGTGGACGCGTCCCGTCACCACAACAATGGTGGTACGCACCATACCCACGCCTTAAGAGCGTGGGTACGGGTCGTACCACGCCTACCCCTACGGCACCCCAACATTGGGGGTACGGCCCGTACCCAGGCCTGAACAGCGTGGGTACGGGTCGTACCACGCCTACCCCTACGTCACCCCAACAATGGTGGTACGGCCCGTACCCACATTCTGTAGGCCTGGGTACGGGCCGTACCCCTACGGCACCCGAACAATGGTGGTACGGCCCGTACCCAGGCCTGAAGAGCGTGGGCACGGGTCGCACCACGCGTACCCCTACGTCACCCAAACAATGGTGGTACGGCCCGTACCCAGGCCTGAAGAGCGTGGGTACGGGTCGCACCACGCGTACCCCATGTCACCCCAACAATGGTGGTATGGCCCGTACCCAGGCCTGAAGAGCATGAGTACGGCTCGCACCACGCGTACCCCTACGTCACCCCAACAATGGTGGTACGGCCCGTACCCAGGCCTGAAGAGCGTGGGCACGGGTCGCACCACGCGTACCCCTACGTCACCCAAACAATGGTGGTACGGCCCGTACCCAGGCCTGAAGAGCGTGGGTACGGGTCGCACCACGCGTACCCCTATGTCACCCCAACAATGGTGGTATGGCCCGTATCCAGGCCTGAAGAGCGTGGGTACGGGTCGCACCATGCGTACCCCTACGTCACCCCAATAATGGTGGTACGGCCCATACCCAGGCCAGAAGAGCGTGGGTACGGGTCGCACAACGCGTACCCCTACGTCACACCAACAATGGTGGTACGGCCCGTACCCAGGCCTGAAGAGCGTGAGTACGGGTCGCACCACGCGTACCCCTACGTCACACCAACAATGGTGGTACGGCCCGTAACCAGGCCTGAAGAGCGTGGGTACGGGCCGTACCACCATTGTTGGGGTGACGTAGGGGTAGGCATGGTACGACCTGTACCCACGCTCTGTAGGCCTGGGTACGGGCCGTACCCCTACGGCACCCCAACAATGGTGGTACGGCCCGTACCCAGGCCTTCAGAGCGTGTGGGCGGGTGGGTGGGTGTCGTGCTACGATCCACATCAGTGGACAGAGACATAGGGGTGGGTGCCTATCACTCCCAGCATTGCCCAGACATATGAGGGGTGGGTGCCTATCACTCCCAGCAGTGCCCAGACATATGAGGGGTGGGTGCAGAGGACCCCCAGCAGTGCCCAGACATATGAGGGGTGGGTGCAGAGGACTCCCAGCAGTGCCCAGACATATGAGGGGTGGGTGCAGAGGACGGTGGGTGCCGATCACTCCCAGCAGTGCCCAGACATATGAGGGGTGTGTGCCTATCACTCCCAGCAGTGCCCAGACATATGAGGGGTGGGTGCCTATCACTCCCAGCAGTGCACAGACATATGAGGGGTGGGTGCAGAGGACACCCAGGGTGGGTGGGTGCAGAGGACTCCCAGCAGTGCCCAGACATATGAGGGGTGGGTGCCTATCACTCCCAGCAGTGCCCAGACATATGAGGGGTGTGTGCCTATCACTCCCAGCAGTGCCCAGACATATGAGGGGTGGGAGCAGAGGACTCCAAGCAGTGCCCAGACATATGAGGGGTGGGTGCCTATCACTCCCAGCAGTGACCAGACATATGAGGGGTGGGTGCAGACGACTCCCAGCAGTGCCCAGACATATGAGGGGTGGGTGCCTATCACTCCCAGCAGTGCCCAGACATATGAGGGGTGTGTGCCTATCACTCCCAGCAGTGCCCAGACATATAATCACTCCCAGCAGTGCCCAGACATATGAGGGGTGGGTGCAGAGGACCCCCAGCAGTGCCCAGACATATGAGGGGTGGGTGCAGAGGACTCCCAGCACTGCCCAGACATATGAGGGGTGGGTGCCTATCACTCCCAGCAGTGCCCAGACATATGAGGGGTGTGTGCCTATCCTTCCCAGCAGTGCTCAGACATATGAGGGGTGGGTGCAGAGGACTCCCAGCAGTGCCCAGACATATGAGGGGTGGGTGCCTATCACTCCCAGCAGTGCCCAAAGATATGAGGGGTGTGTGCCTATCACTCCCAGCAGTGCCCAGACATATGAGGGGTGGGTGCAGAGGACTCCCAGCAGTGTCCAGACATATGAGGGGTGGGTGCCTATCACTCCCAGCAGTGCCCAGACATATGAGGGGTGGGTGCAGAGGACCCCCAGCAGTGCCCAGACATATGAGGGGTGGGTGCAGAGGACTCCCAGCAGTGCCCAGACATATGAGGGGTGGGTGCCTCTCACTCCCAGCAGTGCCCAGACATATGAGGGGTGTGAGCCTATCACTCCCAGCTGTGCCCAGACATATGAGGGGTGTGTGCCTATCACTCCCAGCCGTGCCCAGACATATGAGGGGTGGGTGCCTATCACTCCCAGCAGTGCACAGACATATGAGGGGTGGGTGCAGAGGACCCCCAGCAGTGACCAGACATATGAGGGGTGGGTGCCTATCACTCCCAGCAGTGCCCAAACATATGAGGGGTGTGTGCCTATCACTCCCATCAGTGCCCAGACATATGAGGGGTGGGTGCAGAGGTCTCCCAGCAGTGCCCAGACATATGAGGGGTGGGTGCCTATCACTCCCAGCAGTGCCCAGACATATGAGGGGTGGGTGCCTATCACTCCCAGCAGTGCACAGACATATGAGGGGTGGGTGCAGAGGACTCCCAGCAGTGCCCAGACATATGAGGGGTGGGTGCAGAGGACTCCCAGCAGTGCCCAGACATATGAGGGGTGGGTGCAGAGGACTCCCAGCAGTGCCCAGACATATGAGGGGTGGGTGCAGAGGACTCCCAGCAGTGCCCAGACATATGAGGGGTGTGTGCCTTTCACTCCCAGCAGTGCCCAGACATATGAGGGGTGTGTGCCTATCACTCCCAGCAGTGCCCAGACATATGAGGGGTGTGTGCCTATCACTCCCAGCAGTGCCCAGACATGTGAGGGGTGGGTGCAGAGGACCCCCAGCAGTGCCCAGACATATGAGGGGTGGGTGCAGAGGACTCCCAGCAGTGCCCAGACATATGAGGGGTGGGTGCCTATCACTCCCAGCAGTGCCCAGACATATGAGGGGTGTGTGCCTATCACTCCCAGCAGTGCCCAGACAAATGAGGGGTGGGTGCAGAGGCCTCCCAGCAGTGGACAGAGTCATGGGGGTGTGTACATCATCCTCCCATTAGCACAACTCCATGGGTGCATGAAGGCATCCACAATGTGCGACTATGTCGATAGTGCCATGACAACACATCACTGACAGCAGTGTCCCACTCCCATGAGGATGGATGTCCTTCCCCCACTGCATGACACACTACATGTGGGTGTGATGACAAATTACACATGCATACCCACCCCTGGCAGTGGCAGCACAATACACAGACTGAGATCATGCAACAAGACTGTATCCTCATGTGAAACCCCACTAAACTAAGAGAGCCTAAGGGAGCACACTCACTGTCATCCACATTCCAGGACTGATAGGAATGTACAGGTTCTGGGGCAGCCAACAAGTTGTTGCCTCCCATGGAAGGAAAAGGGTGGAGTACCCACAGATCCAATGCCCACAATTGTCAGTCTGGTGCCCAAATACCCTGCAGAACAAGTAACAGATGTGTGCTAGGCTGGGAGTACACACATGCATAGTGCGGAAAAGGGACCATGTCCACATTAAGCCATGGCAACATACTCCATACAGAAGTACAGTGACTACCAAGGATGGCACAGACGATGCAGGCGGAGACATTGCTGAGCAGGCATGGGCAAAGTTGAAGGGATCCCTCACACAGCAAGGAAATGTAGACACAGGTCAGCACAACAATTGGGAAACACCCTGCATGGAAGAAGTCAGGTGCCACAGAGGAAGGAACACTCCTTGGGACAATGTCACCATACAGTAAGAGCTTACATGACCAAAGATTATTTGCAGAGACCTTGTGATGGCACGCAGATACCAGGGTCCTCCCCATGAGCAGCACACTCCAACATTTCCCAGACACCTAACACATTATCACCACCCCAACTCAGGGAGCAGCAGCACCAACAGCAATAGCAGAAAAGCATTTGTGTGCAAATGAAAAACAAAATGCTTTATTCAGCATAAAAAAAGAGTGGATTTGAAATGTACAGTATACACAAGGCCCATAGGCCAGTACATATGCGAATCCCGGGGGGGGACACATTGGGACGCGTCTCCCCTAGCTTGCCTGCACAGTTCAGAGTTCCTTTCCATCCACGGGGGGGGGGCATCATGTGGGGGGGAAGGACCAGGCACCGCAGGGACAGGAGGGGCAAGGGTAGGTGTTGTGGGTGCAGGGACGGACGACTCCACCACAGGGAGTGGGGCAGCGCCAAAGGTGGTGGTTAGGATGGCGCTGCACACGGTTGCAAGGTCTGCCGGTGTCTCCCCTGCACCCGAAGGTACCACAGGCCCCAAGGAGGGGGGGGGTCGGAGGGATGGGTTGCAGCGCTACTGGGGGAGGGTGTGGACAGGGGGGGGACTCAACTCCCCTGCCTGGGGACTTCCTCGACCGCTTGCAGGGTGGTGTCACACTGGGGCTGAGGGACAGACTGGCCATGAAGGACTCTTTGTCCGACTGTTGGGCAGGGGAGCTAAGGGGAGTGGTTTTGGAGGAAGTGGGCCGTGAGGACTGCGGACTCCCACTGTGGCTGTGTGGCTGCCGTTTGCCCCCCGACCCAGTGGGTGTGCCTACTTCCCCCTGTGTGTGCGTGACTGGAGATGTGCGCTTGGCCTTCCCTGTTGGTGTGCTGCCTGTGTCTGGTGGGGTGCGTGCATGGGGATGTCTGGGTGTGCTTGGGACAGGCAAGGGAGTGGGAAGTGTGGATGGGG
Source organism: Triturus cristatus (assembly GCF_964204655.1). Lineage (NCBI taxonomy): Eukaryota > Metazoa > Chordata > Amphibia > Caudata > Salamandridae > Triturus > Triturus cristatus. Next base: position 287,688,598 of record NC_140579.1, read on the forward strand.
CAGGGGTAGCGGGGGGACGGAGCGCTGCTGGAGACCCACTGCTGCCGTCAGTGACGAGTCCATGGACCTCAGCAACATCCGTTGGTCAGACATCGCTGATGACATGACCTCCATGTACGACACCATCTGTGTTAGCAGTCTGGTGTGGCCATGGAGGACATTAAGCAGCGATGTCTGACCAACCTGCAACTGCCGCAGGATGTCCACAGACTCGGCATTGACGGCAGCAGGGGAGACAGGGGCAGGGGGTGCGGTGCCTGGCACGAAGGAGACATGTGGTCGCCTAGCACGGACAGAAGGGACCCGAGCAAGTGGGAGGGCGGGAATGGGAATGGAGGGGGCGGCGAGAGATGTACTGCTGTTTTCAGCTGTGGGAGCAGCCTCTGCCCCCTCTGGGAGCTTAGCCTCGGACCCGTCAGCGTCATAGTCGGTGTTGGGACTGGACAGGTTCTCCGCCTGATTCTCCTCGCCCTCCGTGCCACTTGCTGCGCCAGACTCCCCAGCACTGGTGGCACCGGTGCTGGATCCCTCCTCCACGTCTGTGCCGGTGTCTCCCTCGGTGTCCCCCGACGATGCTGTGGGCAAGGTGAAGAGACAGGAAATAATCAGACACCTGTATACATATGACACATGAGTCCAAACTACATAGGTCACAGTGCATAGCATGAAATGCATCATGAGTAACATCTACAATACCACGCACATATGTAGGCCCTGCACTACACAGTTGGTTGTCCCACCATGCCACTTTGATACAATGGAGAGCATGACACAACAGCAAAGAACTTGATATCGAATTATACAGAGAAGCTAGTGTCTGTGGACAGTCGAGCACAGCATCTGGACCACACACCGTTGCCAAAAATGGATGAGCAGGAACCATGTCTTTTAACTTTTGACACATGCTGCAAAAGCACAAACATTAAACCCTGCACAACATGACTGGGTCAATACTTGTTGAGTGTCTGTTCCGACTATCATCACACACAGGCCAGACCTGGGAAGGAGACATAAGCTTTGGACATGTAGGCCTTGCCTGCACAACCCCCCCCCTACCTGAGACAATGTGATTGAGACAGAGGAAGGACTTACACCTCATAATCAGGGATCACAAAAATGGGCTCCATTAAATCCTAATTGCACTCTAACTACCCCTCGTGGGGCGGACCACACATAATATTGACAAACAACCATCATCAGAGTGTTGTACACAGACACACAGGCACTGGCCAGTGTGAGGATGCACATGCCACATTGGGTCACCCTGTACAGTCTACACATGTAGCACACTTTACGTAAATACAAATGTGGCCAGGGTACAATGCCACAGAGGCCAACCTCTGCTGAAGACACTGAGAATGTCCACAGTGTTGGATGATACATATGATTCCTAGGAAAAGGTGTCTCAGGGGACTATAGTGGCCACACTGCTCCATGGTCCTGGATAGATCTGACTGCAACAGGAGCAACCGTCCCCGCACTATGCATATCTCCCCCTCATGCACATCATGTCTGAGGCCACAACATCGGTCATGCATGCTGCAAGGCAGTTCATTTTAAGCCTCACACTCCTATGTTGAGACTCTGCATCAGTGCCAACAATCATGGACCCCCGAATGACTGAACTGGACAGGGCACAGGCAAGGTCCCAACACATGTCACAGACCACCCACACACATGATGCTGCAAGCATTGGGCACTTGGATTACCTGCCAGCCTAGATTACCTTGTGCAAGAGTGACTACACACAGACAACGGAACACATGTCAAGGAGGGGAAGGGAGGAAGCACAGGACCGGTTGACTTTGGGGAACAGGATATGCACTGCACATATAAACCCTGGCAGTGTATCCAGGCGACTGAGCACTTCCAAAAGCTGGTGACACACAACAAACACACATGTACCTACCCCCTTCCTGCTGCTGCTTCTCCTGTAGCCGCCTATCCATGTCAGGGAAGACCACCGCCAGGACACGCTTCATTTGGTGGGTCAGGTGCCGGCGCCCGCCGTATTTGCGTGGAGGTGAGTCCTCCAGCAGGACCCGGGCGATCCTCCTGGTCCAGCACCGAATATCCTGCCAGCGTTTCCTCACCTGGGCCAGGTGCCGACTGCGACCCTCCACCGACCTCACGGCCCTGACGGCCTGCTTCCAGATCTCCCCCTTGGCGTAGGCGGCTACCAGTGAGGATGATAAAGTGAGACAACATCAATACACCTGCTCCATGTCACAGAGACACTTATTAGAACAATTGGGCTTGTTTGAACAGGGCATAGTATGCAGCAAACTCATTGCACCTTTGTCATAGGGACATTATCCTCTGGGGAAGGCCAAATGCACTATGTGGCATTTAAAGTACACAGGTGGCATGAGGGGTGCGACAGAATCAATGATCATGGCTCACACTGTGCATCACAAGCACCACCAGGATAATGGACAGCACCTCAAAGCAGTCACATGCCCTATGCCACTGACGCAACCTCAGCGGAGTACACAGACACACACGGGCACAGGACAATCACCTGCCATTGGCAACTGCGGGTACAAACATCACTCTGCACATGTGCCACTTGACTGGGGGGAGTCACAGGTGTGGGCCTAGCTCAGCACGTCAGACACACAGCACGGCTCCCTGCTCACATCAGATGGGTAGGGCATATGCATCCTCCATGCAGCTGGGGTGCAACACTCCACATAGACACTCACCCACATGACAGGGGACTTACACACACACCAATGTCCAGGGGCCGTACACATCATTTGGACACTATCACCACAGGTACACTCAACTCACACACATCTGTGGGTACAGTCACCTGTCACACTGGGGGGACCACACAATCACATCAGGACTATGGAAACAACATTCCCAAGGGGATTAGCCAGGCTGAATGTGGCATGCACCATGCAGTGATTGTCACAGTAAGCACAATGCAAGTGAGGAGTGCAGATATGAACCACATCAGGCTCTGCATGGGAGAAATAAGGCATTCCCCCCCCTGGGACCCACCATGAACAACATTGCATGTCTGTCACACCTGGACACAATGCCAGAAGTGACAGACACAAAAAAGGGGCACAGTCACACCTAGTGGAGTCAGCACTCACTGCTCCCCTGGTCTCCCATATAGGCTGAGGTACTGTGGGAGGATGACGTCCAGCAACGCCTCATTCTCCTCCTGGGTGAATGGCTGGGCCCTCTCCACAGACCTGGACATGGCGCCAGAGGAATCACGAGCAGCAGCAGTGGTGTGGAATGAAAGGTTGTGCAGGCAAGTGCTCCTTCATGGGTCCTGGCTGCCTTATATCTCCCTTGCTGGGCTGTTTCATTTACAGGAGTACAGAGTGATTGGTCAATCTCATTTGCATCCTACGTTTCCTCCAATCCCTTTAAACCTACCCCAGTGAGGGCCTTTGCATGGTTCAAAATTTGAGCATGATGTCAAGTCAACAACCACTTTGCAACATAGTATATTGTCTCCAACCGACTTTTGCTGGCCACCTGATGCAAAATTTTGAACTGGAAACTCGGTCTCCATGACAACCAGCATGCATTTAGACCCTTATACTTGTCCCTCATGTTTCTGCTATGTAATTATACTATCCACACACAGGTACGGTGTGTTCCACACGTACCCCTAGGGCACCACTACTCCAGTGATACGGTCCGTACGCGCGTTTGTAGGGCCCGTATCACTTTGGTAGTGTTGCCGTAGGCGTACACCATTGTGATACGGGCCGTACACGTGTGTGTAGGGCCCGTATCTCTATGGCGTATGCCTACGGCAACACTAGATAAACAAAAAATGGAAGGTGCACCAGTCAGTAGAAGTCCAAAACAAATCGGTATCTTTAGTTATCTCCTTTATTTTTCATACAGATACTCAGCCAACGCGTTTCGTTCCGCACTGGAACTTCTTCAAGGCTGCAATTAATTAACATAACAACATAGAAAGACATTTATAATCTACAAACAACAAACATATATAACTTAAGACAACACTGTCATAATACGAACAATTTTACCAATGTTTTTTTTAAAAAACTTTCACAAATACAGGGATCAAACAAAGACATAAAAACCAATCATAAAAGATAATAAACATGTATATATACAATCTGAGACAATGGGCAAATAAAACATAAATAACAAAACAAAATTATTTGAATAGTACATCCAAACAGATTTATAAGCAACAGTGTTACCATATTTCTATGGATAAGATATGTCTATGGATTTCATTAGTTTTCTAGTCCTAAATAGTCTATTTCACCAGAACATTGAAAATATAAGGACCTATGGCAAGAGAGGTCCATAGTATCTTGTGGTGTTAATACAAGATACAAGTTAATAGAGACAACATGGAAGATCAATTGAGAGTACAAAATAGGACAAATAGTGGAACGAAAAGAGGAATCCAAAACTCACCAAACGTAAGTCTTTGGACCAAACGAGCAAGGCAATGTAATGTGTCTTAATTCCACATTCATCAATAAAGTTCAAAGCAAAACAAATAATCTGGTAAAAAGATAAATACAAATATATAAATATATTTAAATTTTTTAAAAAACAACTCTAAAATTACTATATACCATAACTCAAAAACACAAGAGCTCCTAACAGATATCTGACCACTATTCCAGAAATAGTAGATGGCCTATATAAATCCAATGTTAATAGACTCTCATGGTAAATATAACAATGTCGAGATATTCAAGCTAATAACCTTCTAAATGTAATTGATGTTCAGAGGCATGTTCTTCATGAGAGGAATGGATGGTAATTGATGATAATACAACACATTACCCTCCACAATAGGTGACGTATAGCATATAGTAAGATATTCTAAATGCAATACATGTACAGAGGCATGTTCCTCATGAGAAAAATGGATGATAATTAATAATGAGACAACACTTACCCACCAAAATAGAGATGTATATCATATAGTAAGGTGCTCTAGGGTTGTCAGCGCTATAAGTATGAGTTTAACTTGCGCTTCCACACAACGAACCAAAATTAGATGGGTTCCAATGATCTGAAGGATATTAAATAAACACATAACCCACTCAGTATGGAGGTGACCTCCAGTAATACATAGCAACAAACATAAGAAAAACAATTGTATGGGCGTGTAATATCGAAACGGAAAGAGGACATGGCTAAATCTCTTATTTTATTGAACGCGTATTTTAAGAGAATCACGCCGATATACGTATGCAAAGTCGCCGTAGGAGAATGTACGGCTATATATATGGTAATGTAACCACAAATTGTTACTGTACCGCATCAATAATAGATTAAATAGATAATATATTGAATGAAGAACACCCCTTACAAATAAAACTGCTTCCATTGTTGGGAATCGGCAGAATAATTAAATAGTCTGAAGCGGACACACAAACAATTTAAAACCGCTGTGGGCAGCATCACAGTCTAACCTCCAATTCAAACAATATCAAGCTCAGATATTGCGATGTTCGCTGTAATAAACAATAATACTTTTTCATAGTGTAACTCCCATTGATATGAGCGACCATAAGCATCTAACAAACGAATATCAGCATATAATAATGAGAAAGTAGGTAAACAATAAAAGCACGAAAACTACGAGCCATAAGTAAGGACTCGTTGTGGATAGTACAATATACGGTAATATTATATAAAGTGAATAACCACCAAAACACTAAGAAAACATACCTAGGAAGTCCCATAATACGGAAGGCAATAGTATGCTGCCAATCGGTCCTAGGTGCAACTCTAACATTTTTAAAAACTTTCCGAAAATGCGCGCGAATCGAAATCACAGGTCACGTGATAACCTGACAGCGAGGCCAGCAAACATAGGAAAAGAGAAAGAGGACAGCAACTGTAGTCGCCATGATTGGAAGGTATAGACCACCTACCAAGTCTGTATTAGTCAAATCATAAAAGGCTTATGGAAATATCCAACGCCATTTTTTGTGCAAGAGCGTTGTAGTTGAAAAAAATTTATTATTATATGCAATGATTAAAAGAGAATACAAAAATACCAGGTAACCTGTAATCGGTATCTGCACAATGTGCAAGTCACCCAAATGATTTGACAATCCCACATCGCGAATTTAAATATAAAAAGAACGCGTAAAGTGGGAACAAGCATTTAATCTTCCAAGGACTAACAATTTTGATAGCGAAAGTGAGTTCAACTAAGCGCAAGGCACACGAATTGGGAGAGCCATACTTCAGCATTTTATATAGATGGAAGAGTGCTATATCATAAATCCCTTAGAATTGATAAAATTAAGGCTGTAACTCAAGGGATGAAACACCTATCCGCCACATGACATACACAACGTGTGTAACCAAAACGTAAAACATAAATGTAGAACGTATATATAACTACAATTTGGGGTTTAATGGATATGCTGACTATATTATATATACACCATATATCCATGTAACACAGCAAAAGCAATCGGTATTAATTACAGGAACATGTTACAACAGAGAAAGGTATGCAAATAAGAATTACAGGAAATAGTGCATCTCTGAATCAGAATTGTGGCCTAGTGTGGTAGCCCGAAGGCGACATATCCATTTAGATTCTAATTTCCTGAGTAATAAATCCCGGTTGGAACCTCTCTTTCCTGGAGGGACATGATCAATACCATGAAACCAGAAATTATTATTACCAATATGTTTGTTGTTATAGTGGTCCGTAATAGGGTATCTGGTATCTCTGTTTAGAATAGCTCTTCTATGCTCCTGTATGCGTATTTTTAAGCACCTTGTAGTGCTTCCTACATAGATAATGTTACATTCACATCCAAGGACGTATACTACATAAGTGGTATTGCAATTCATGAAGTAATTCAAATGATAGGTACGAGGAATATTATAGCAAAAAGATTTGATTTTGTTTTTTCCATTACTACAGATATTGCATGTCCCACAGGTAAAAAAACCTTTGGGTTTTTTTGCAAGCCAATTTGTAGAACTTTGAGGAGTTACAATATAGCTGGGACAAAGCTGTTTTCTTAAGGATGTGCCTCTCCTATATGTAATTGCTGGCTTAGTGGTGATACAGTCCTTAAGTCCTGAGATGGAAGTGAGAAGGTGCCAGTTTTTGCGTAGAGCATTAAAAATGCTACTGCTATGAGTTGTGTATTGTGTAATAAACCTAAGTTTCTTTTCATTTTGGTGGTTAAATCGTTCAGTTGTTTTATTAGCTAATGTGGAGATCCTATTTGTACATATGATTCTCTCTTCTGCCTTATTTAGTATTGAATCATTGTAACCTCTGTTTTCAAATCGTTTCTTCGTTTTCTTGATATTAGAAAGAAAAATATCCTCTGTACTACAAATCCTTCTAATACGAATCATTTCGCCAAACGGGATATTATTAATGACTGACTTCGCATGGGCACTGGAGGCATGCAGGACAGCATTGCATGCCGTCTCTTTTCTGTACAACTGGCTCTGTATTTCCCCATCCTTAATAAAGAAATTGATGTCAAGGAAATTGATATTATCTTTATGAAATGACATTGTCAGTCTGACATTAAAGGCATTATCATTAAGGTACTCAAAATATCGCTGTAGGTTCTCCACAGACCCTGACCAAAGGCAAATGATGTCGTCGATGTACCTCCCCCAAAAGACGATAAATTCAGTCCAGGGGGAGGCACCACGGGCCCAGGCGTGCTCTTTCTCGTACCACCCCATGAAGAGGCATGCGTACGAGGGAGCAAACCCGGAACCCATCGCTACGCCCTTGATTTGTTGGTACCAATGGTCATCATGTAAGAAAAAGTTATTCATAAGTATCATTTCCACCATTTCCACAATCATTTCATTATATTCATAATGCTCTGCACCATCTCTATCAAGGAAGGAGCGCATGGCCATCATGCCGAAGTGTTTGTCAATACATGTGTACAAATTGACAACGTCAAAGGTCACAAATAAAAGTTCGTCCGACCACTGAAAGTCTCTAAACTTCACCAGAATGTCTTTACTGTCCTTAATGTATGAAGGAAGGTCAAGGACGAATTTCTTTAATTTAGAGTCTACAAATTTGGAAAGGTTCTCAGTGGATGATCCCACCCCCGAGATAATAGGTCTGCCTGGAGGGAATGCCCCCCCTTTGTGTATTTTTGGCAAGACATAAATACAGGGATAAGATGGACAATTGACTAGCAGATATCTATATTCTTCTTCAGAAATGAGGCAGGTATCTTTCCACTCATTGAGTCTGCCATTAATCATTATAGTCAATGCAGGGATGGGATTGTGTGCAATAGATCTATAACACGAAGTGTCACCCAACTGCCGATTTATTTCGTTCAGATAGTCCAAACGATTCATGACGACTACATTGCCGCCCTTATCGGCCTCCCGTATTACAATGTTAGTATCTTCTTTGAGGCGTTGTAGGGCCAGTCTTTCAGATTGTGAGAGGTTCTGAATTGGTTTAGGCTTGTGTTTATTGATATTTTCCAAGGCATATAATTCCTCAGATATGTTTTTATGGAAAACATCAATATTGGAATTATAACCAAAGGAAGGTGTAAATTTAGATTTAGGGCGAAGGCCACTTTCTACATGGCCATCTTGTCTGATGTCAAAATCATTGAGAAGAGTGGGCATGTCATAAACATCATCATCACAGATTGAGAGGAGGCACTGGATATTTCGAACCTCAGCAATTGTGTGAGTACTCGGTTCACTAATAGGAATAACCTTTGGTTCTTCAGGTGTTTTATTGGAAAAGAAATCTTGCAATTTTAATGTCCTGATAAATTTATATAAATCCACATGTGCATTGACCAGGTCACCACTTTGAGTTGGACAAAAATTTAAACCTTTACTTAATACGGTTACTTCTTCTTCATCCAATACTTTATTTGAAAGATTGATAATTTTCAAGTGACAACCATCATCAACATTAGCAACATTAGCAACAGGCAAATCATTAGTCAGCATTACTTGATGTTTGTCTTTTTGGTTCTGCCCACTGAATCCGGTTTTCCGGTTGTAGTTTTGGAATTTGCCTGTTTTCCTCCTCCCTCCCCTTCTGATTTTTGCTACCCTAGGCGTACGCCATAGAGATACGAGCCGTACATACGCGGGTACGAGCCATATCTCTATGGCATACTCCTATGGCAACACTACCATAGTGCTACGGGCCGTATCCACGCGGGTACGGCCCGTAGCACTATGGTAGTGTTGCCATAGGCGTACACCATAGAGATACGGGCCGTACATATACGCGGGTACGAGCCCTATCTCTATGGCGTACGCCTACGCCAACACTACCATAGTGCTACGGGCTGTACCCGCGTGTGTAGAGCCCGTAGCACTATGGTAGTGTTTGCGTAGGCGTACGCCATAGAGATAGGGCTCGTACCCGCGTATGTATGGCCCATATCTCTATGGCGTACGCCTACACCAACACTACCCTAGTGCTACGGGCCCTACACACGCGGGTACGGCCCGTAGCACTAGGGTAGTGTTGGCGTAGGCGTACGCCATAGAGATACGGGCCGTACATACGCGGGTACGAGCCCTATCTCTATGGCGTACGCCTACGCCAACACTACCATGGGGATAGGACCAGTGTGTACACGTACGTGTGTACGTTCCTTGCACACACACGTTATGTTATGTTATGTTATGTTAAAATCATTTATAAAGCGCACAGCTGCCCCAACGAAGGGGCGTCCCGGCGCTAGTAGCAGTATCCAGAGAAAAAAATGTTTAGGCCATAGGGAAGAGAAAGGTCTTAATAGCTTTACGGAATGAGGTCAGACAGTCCAGGCTGCGGATCTTCAGCGGCAGGGAGTTCCAAAGCTTGGGTGCCAAAAGACGGAAAGATTTGCCCCCAGCTCTCGATCTCTTAACTCTGGGGACAGAAGCTAGCATCAATTCAGAAGAGCGCAGCATACGACTAGGGATGTACGGGGTGATCAAGTCAGACAGGATCTCGGGGGTGGAAAATGTAAGAATTTTGAAGGTGAGACAGAGGGATTTGTATTCAATTCTTTTGGAGATCGGCAACCAATGAAGGCGTTGGATAGCCCCTGCTCCTGAACATGATCTCGAGAGACCAAGGATGGCGCGAGCTGCAGAGTTTTGGGTACGCTGAAGACGATTCAATTCCGCCTTATTGGCCCCTAGCAGCAAAGAATTGGCATAGTCTAGTCTCGAGAGAATAGTGGCCTGGACTATAAGTTGGCGTGTAGCCGAGTCAAAAAACCGGAGCGTGGGTCTTAAGGCACGTAGAAGACCGAAGCAGGTGCCAGCTATTTTTTTGGTATGCTCTTGGAAGCTCAAGGACGAATCGAACAGAAACCCGAGGTTCTTCACCACCAATTTGGGGGGGGGGGGGCAGGTCCCAGGGAAGGAGGCCACCAATGAGAGTTCCAGAGCTCCCTGCCTACCAGAAGAACCTCGGATTTACTGGAATTCAGCTGGAGACAGTTCTCTGTCAGCCAACCCAAACCCCAAATTGTGATACGACCGTACCCACGCCCTCAGAGCGTGTGTATGGTGCGTTTCACAGCTTACACTAGTGATAGGAGGCACACAGGAAAGGAATGGAGGTGTATGACTCGCACAAGGATGGACATCAAGTCATTGTTAGTGCAGTGCATCATGTGTAGGGCCTAGGTGTGTCAGGCAGTGAGCTGGCACATGTCTCCTCATGTTTTAACCCAATAGTTGTGTGATGACCTGTGTACACATGTCATGTGTGATGGGGAACCATGTGGCGCACTTCCCCTTCACACCTTTTACATGTGTGCATGTATTTCAAACTTGTAAAGCACTGCATCACTGGCATGGCACAGTCCCCAACACCCGCAAATGTCCCCTGAGGCCAGGTACACGGATGATGACACCTGACATCTCACTACCAGCGTGCCACGATGTGACTATGTCATGTGTGTGTCATGTGTTCCCATGATCTTGCTGTTGGTGTTCCGTCAACGGCATCTGCTGTAGCTGCATCCAACATGTGTCTGTGTGTAGATGCCCATGTCACACTATTACGCACACCAGGACACATGTGGAATAACACGTGACGTGTGTCTGTATGCATCTAACAGGGACTTGCGAGCTTAGGACATATCTGCGTAGTCTCAATGTCTGTGTGATCATGTTTGACATGTACCCCTTCATGGCAAGGTGTGTGGTCTGTCCTTTTTCCATGACATGTGGCCTGTGCGTCTAGCTTGCCGGCAGCTGTCTGTATGAGATGACATCCTTCAAATGCACATATGTGGATGTATGTCACTCCTGTAATGTGTCTGGCTGGTCACTCACACTGGCCCACAACTACTTTCATGGCATGTCATGTAGACCTTGACAATCCATGTTTGTAGCTGGCTCTTGGTAGGAGTATCACCTGGCTGGCATACGTGTGCAGGATGTATTGCGCAGACCAGACTCTGTATGTGGCATATGTGTATTAACTGTTGAACATGTGATCAGTTCATTGACATTGGTGTAGTAATGTACTCAATCTTCGTTATTCCTTCCAATTTTCTGTAGGGCACCGCCTCTCCCCCGACCAATGCCTGACTTGGCTGCCATGAGGGAACGTGACTGCATACGCTGCTACCGATTCACCCAATGGTTAATTGTGGACCTGACAAACAGGCTGGCACCACACCTCCAACCGCAACACAGTTATCCGACTGCGCTGACCCCCAAGATGAAGGTGATGTCAGCCCTACATTTCTTTGCCACTGGTACGTTTCAATTGACCATAGCTGTTGTGGGTGGCATGTCTCAGACCATGTTCAGCCGTGTCCTGCATGATGTTTTAGAAGCCATGTTGGAGCACCTGGATGAATTCATTCATTTTCCAACTCGTGAGCAGTTGACAGGTATCAAGGGTTAGTTCTATGCCCTGGGAGGGATGCCCCATGTAATTGGGTCCATTGATGGGACATATGTGGCTTTGGTACCACCACAGGCACAGGAGGTAGCCTTCCGTAACCGTAAACATTACCACTCCATTAATGCCCTTGTGGTGTGTCTTGCTAACATGGTGATTTCCCATGTCTGTGCACGCTTTCCAGGGTCAGCACACGATGCCTACATCATGAGGCGTAGCAGGGTGCCAGAAATGATGCTGCAGCTGCACAACGAACGAGCATGTTTTGTTGGTGAGTGGACTCTGTTTGTCCAGTATTCAGCGATATCTTAGTATGTGACGGCATCTCCTGACCCACTTCTTTACATGATGTTTCCATGTAGGGGACTCTGGCTATCCCAACATGCCATGGCTGGTGACGCCTCTCCGCAACCCGAGAACAGCTGCAGATCACCGGTACAACAACGCCCATTGGCAGACCAGGCGAGTGATTGAGAGGACGTTTGGCCTCCTGAAGAGCCGATTCCGGTGCCTCCACAAGACCGACGGGTCCCTCCCATATGCACCGGTGAAGGTCTGCAAAATCTTCCTCGTGTGCTGCATGCTGCACAACATGGCAGTGGAGAAAGCTGTGCCACTCATCCTGGATCCCGATGAGCAGGAACATCCACCCGTGGAGGATGACGGCCTTGGTCACGAGGCAAGTGAGGAGGAGGAGGAGGACATCCGGAGTCAGCTCATACGCAACTTCTTCTCATAATGGTGAGTCCCTGGGTCGGAGTGTGTACGCTTTGAGCCTTGTGTGGCATGTGTTGCAATGTGTGTGTCCAGCTGACTGTATGCTAAGTGACTTTGAGGTGTGTGCTGATGTGTCACTCGAGTGCTGATGTCATTCCACACATTTTAGCTGACACACTCAATTGACAACTGGCATGGTGTCAACCTTATTCATGTAGAGTACATGACCATGCATGCGGATGACTATGTTTTTCCTGACTTGTTGTGTGTCTCTCATCCCCAGGTATTTGCGCATGCTGTCTGCTCGTGGCATCGTTGTGCTCCTGCTATTCCTCATGAGTAATGCAACGTGTGCTGAATCAGCGTTACATGCACGGACATGGTGAAAATTCTCCTTTGGGTAAGGATGGCAGCAAGGCTTTTTGGGTGTGGTAGTTGTTTGTAATGTGTGGGCACTGCTCCTGTGCAGGTTATGTTACTATTCATACATGTCGACTCACCATGGGGCACATGACATGTGGCATGACTCACATGAATTGATAGTCAAACTTCGTGACAGTTATCTGTTATGGGATTGTGGTTTGTGATGAAGGCATCAATGAGTGTACAACTTCCCTCTGAAACATACGGGAGGCTATGGGTGGACATATTACGGGACATCCCCATATGATGCTCAATGGGGAATTGCAGCCTCTCCGTGTGCAGCAGGGGATGTTTGGCTCAACCCCTTCACTTGTGTGCCAGTACAATGGATTTAAAGCATCTGTGGTGCAAAGGGGGTGTCCGGTGTAGGTCCCACATGTTAATCCAATAGACCTGTGAGTCTGTTAATGTTGATGCTTTTGCATAGGTGTGAGCATGAGTAATAAAGGTGTTCCTCAGCCTCCAAGGTGCCTCATCTCTGTCAATGCAGGTCTCTTGCCACTGTGCATGCGGCATCTCTGGCATAGTTGTCAAGGATTGTGCATATGAGTCTATGTGTAGATTAGCAACCTGCATGCTGTTCTTCATGTATTTGATTCTCTATTGTGCATGATGTCCATGGCTGTGTATGTGTTTTGGCATGTTAGTCCCCCCCACGGGCCGTCAACACCTTCTGGGGTGTGTTTCCTGTGCGCAGCTCGGCCTTCAGTTTCATGATCCGGTGTCAGTCATCTTTGGTGATTGTGCATCCTTTGTCTCTGTGTGTGCCATTGCAAACCGGTAACTCCTTCCTTGACATACACCTGTTGCAGTAGTCCTTTCTGACATCCTAGTCTTTGTGTGGATATTGTGGCATAAGTCCCAGGACATGCTGCCTGCTGTTGCAGCCACTGCAGCAAGGGCACACGTAGTTCCCAGATTTGGCAACACACACACATCAAAGGTGCTCCTCCCTTCCTCCCTCAACACATTCATTTGGCTGTCTTCGGCTTGTGTGTGCCACAGTTGCGGCCACGCGGTAACAAAGGCTGGACCGTCTGCACATGCAACGTGCACATTGCACGACCCTCAGGTCCATGCATGACCCACATCACACTACAGTGTGATGTTGCAGCCACCCTCCTGCAAGGTCCATCCACACATCTCCCGCCTACTCTCAGGCATGCACTGAGCGCACACACAACACCTTTGCATGATGAGTGTGCAACTCCGACTGCCGACACAGCGCTGCCATGCCTTCCAGGACCTGTCACACCCACCAGGTCATGTCCCTCCTACTCCCCACCAGATCTGTATCCCTGCAAGGCCATGGGAGTGGGACTAAAGGCTTCTGCATGTAGTATGCTTTCGTCACGAGGCACATGGCACAAGTATCATCTTTCAGCGTGTCAATCTACAATGTGTCCAGGACCCCCCTATCCACCATCACATGCGCACACGCCCTCATCATCAACTCGTATGCCATTGACAGTCAGGCGCTCCTCTCCCTCACCAAGGACGCAGACATTTCCAGTTCCAATATTCAAGATGTCATGGGATCCATAGATGAATGGCAGAACAGCAGCCACCTGAGGCTGGACTTGTACAGGACTGAGGTCAACATCTGAGGATTGTCCCCTTACAGCTGGCTCAACTGCTTGTGTCCCACCCACAGAAGCCCCGTACAGGCACCCAGTGTCCACGCACACAAGATGTTGTGCATCATGGATTGCTTGCTCTAATTTGCCATGGTAATCACCAGCATCTGTACCTCCCACTGCAACACCCTCAGCATTATGCACATGATCCCCAGATAGATCCACTCCAAGGTAAGACGGACCATGCCCCAGGTCCACAACAACATCCGTGTCAAATACTGCCCTGCCCTCTACGGAGCAGCCACATCCAAAATCCAGGGACACTTGTCCACATCCAGGTTGCATCTGCACACCTCAGCGTCAACATCCCGCACCCCAGCCACATCACCGTCCAGCAGAGATAGCTGCAATGGATCACTGTGTGCTGCAGGATGACCTTCAGACTCCTCACCCACACTCAGGAGGCTGGCCACAACCCTGACCCAAAACCAACCTTGTACCACTGTCATCCGAGACCCCGTAGTGCAATCTCCGTGCATCCAACCTTGACCTGGCCACCATTCTTCTGATCCACCGTACTCCTGCATGCAGGACATAGCTCTCCCACCTGGGAACACATACCTGGGACTCCCTCCCCGGGAACCTCCAAATGAGGCATGACCTCTACGCCTTAATGTTACTCTTCCAAATAGGTGTGTCCTCACAGTTTCCCTAGCACCCTCTCAGCAGCTTGAGGCCATCACAGGTGAGTATTGTGCTCCATGTCTGCATTGAATGATAGATTGTGACCCATGTGTGTCCTGTACCAGACTCCGATCCCAGGGTATGGATGTGTGGAGTTAGTTCAACACTCAGGCATAGTTTGACATTTACACACACATATGTTGGTGAATAATGCCAAATGACAGCAACATCTCATGACAAAATTAAGTATTTATTTTTGGTGGGGTAAGTCTTTTGGTGGATGAAGTAAGGTGCTCTACCAGGTGCATAGAATCCAAAGTTCACAGGGGGAGATGGCATCCTTGTCAGTTGGAGTCATCAGAGTCCAGACCACAGTGTTGGTCATCATTGGTCAGACTGTGACCAGCAAGTCCATGTGGCAGAGAATGTCATTGGGTGAGGTGGTGCTGTTGCGCCAGAGGGCCAGGTGCCAGGCCAGGTGACCTGGGAGATGTGGATGGTCCGCTGACTCTCACAGTCTTTTCCGTGGACGATCCACCTTCCTCCGGGGACCCTCAGATGCAGGCCTTGACGATGTCTGTGATGCTCCGTCGGAGGAATCCTCCTCCTCCTCCTCCCTCCCTGTGGCTGGTGCTGGTCTTCGCCTGGTGTCACAGGGGGGGTTGCACATGTTGTCGGCAATCCGACGGAGTGAACGGCTCATGTCCGTTTGCACCGCCAGGAGCTCAGCCAGTCTTGCCTCCATCCGTCCTTGGTGTTGTTGTTGACTGGCATCTTGCTCGGCCTGCAGGTTCTTCATCTCGTCAAGGGTCCCCTGTGAGGCTCGACACAACCTGGCTGATGCCCCTGGTGTCACGCCGGTATGTGTCCAGGATGTGGCGCATGTGTGCCATACCGGTTCCCTCAGCTGGCTGGTCAGGTTCTCGCCGCCGCCTGCCTCCACTCCCACCACCCCTGCCCACACGAGCTGGGCCTGCCGTTGGGGGCACATCCGGTCTACGGGACCCCTGAGGGATGGCATTAGCGTGGTCGTCTGCTTCCTCCTAGATGCCCGGAGAACCTTGTCCCTCATGGTCAGACTGGCTGTGTTGTTCGGTGCGAGCAGGGCTCCTGGGTGTCTCCTGGGATGTGGCAGGAATGGGGTGGGGTTTGGCACAGATGTACCTGACACAGGTGCTGCAGGGGCTTGGGCACCAGAGGGGCCAGGTTGGTCGGGGTCATCCACGGAGTGGTGAGAGTCGTCGCTGCCGGTGGGATCATCTTCACGCTGAGCCTGGGACTGTGATTGTTTCCCCCCATTGTTGGGGGGAGGTCGATGACGTTGCCCTGTGTGTGAGAGAGAGACAATGTTAATGCTGTTTCATGCCACATCCATGTTTCATACATATTCAAGTAGTCACAGTTCCTCCAGGTGGTTGGATGTGCCTAGCATTCCTCTCAATGTACACTTGGGGATGGGTATGTTGCGGGGGACAGATTGGTATGTGCGCCTGAGTGTTTGCCTGTAGATGTTTTGCTGGGATGCTTATTTGGCTATGGATTGGTCTTGTTGTGTCACATGTCCATTGTGAGAGTGGGTAAATCTGTTGCCTGCCCCAGGGGTGTGTGCTTGTGTGAGAGGGGGTGTGTGACCAGGCCTGCTGTTGTGTGTAGTGTGATTTGTCATTGGGTCTCCCAGGTGATGTGTCTGTCCCCTCATGGTGCATGCTGGCATGACAGTGTGTGTGAGTTCCTGTGCTGGGTATGTGAGCTAGTGGAGTTGTTGTTTGAGTGTACAGTGGTCACAGGAGGGCCTTGTGCTGCCTACAGCAGGGCCAAGTGTCAGCTACCTTGTCATTACTTTGCCAGTCCCTGTGCATTGGGCATGGTGCATGGGTATGTACCTAGGCCATATGGGCTGTGGGCATTGTTGTCTGGTTCTGAGTTGCACAATGTGTTGTGTGAGCCCCACCCTCCCAGCATCCCGGACATCCAGTCTTGGGTTTGTGGTTGGTGTGGCCTGGGACATGGCATTGGCTTTATTTGTGAATGGGGCATGGAGACGTTAGTGGCATGAGCGTGGTTTTTAGGGTGTGGTTGTGTGCGGTGAGGGCTTGGGAGTAGGTGAGTGCATTTGTTGTAGTTGGGGTGTGGATGCCATTCCCCCCATGTTACGTGAGTTGTTTGTGTACTCACCAGGCCCTGCGACTCCTTCGACTCCGTGTACTCCCACCGGCGGAAGCGTGGCCATCACCTTCTCCTCCCAGGGATGGTAATGTACGGGTCTGCGGGGCAGCCCGCCTCCAGTGATGTTACTCTGGGCATATTCCTCATTCATTTTCCTCTTGACTGCCCTGCGCAGATCATACCACCTGGCTTGGCATTCATGCCTGGTCCTTCGGATGGGCACAACAGCATTCACCTTATCGACGATCCTCTGCCACAGGCTGGTTTTTTGGGCTATGCTGGTCTGTCTGACCAATGTTCCAAACAGCTGTGGCTCGACTCTGATGACTTCGTTGACAAGGAGCTCCAGCTCCGCCGTAGTGAACTTTGGATTCTTGTCAGTGGGCATGGTGTGGGGTGTGGGTGTGGATGGTTGTGGGTATGTGGGTGTGAATGTGACAGTGTGTGTGTGAAGGTGAAGAGGGGGTGTTTGTGAAGGAGGTTGTGTGAAGGTGTGTAAGTGAAGGTGTAGTTAAGGTGTGAGTAAGGTGCAGTTGTTTGTCTGTGGTGTCTGTGAGCAGTGCGTCTGTTGCAATGGCTCATGGGTTGTGTGTGTGGGCCCTTTTTATTGGTCCATATGTGGGTGTGGCTGTGTTTGAATTTGTGGTGGGTGTGTTATAAGAGGTGGTTGTGATTTGGTCCTCTGTTTGGCTGTTCGGATGTGGCAGGTCAGTCATACAGATGTATTTTGTCATGTTGACGTGTTTTGTGGTGTTGTGCGAGTCGAATTGACCCTCCTTGTGCTGTTTTACAGTGTCCTGATTCTGTACGAGTCTTTTTCGCTTAGGTACGGTCCGTACATACGCGATGCTGGGTGAGGGTGCTGGGGTAGGGTGTTGGGGTGCGGCGTGTACAGGTGCGGGCTGTGCTACGGTGTTGGGGTGCGGCGCGTACAGGTGTGGGCTGTGCTACGGTGTTGGGGTACGGTGCGTACAGGTGCGGGGCTGTGCTACGGTGTTGGGGTGCGGCGCATACAGGTGCAGGCTGTGCTACGGTGTTGGGGTACGGTGCGTACAGGTACGGGGCTGGGCTACGGTGTTGGGGTACGGTGCGTACAGGTGCGGGCTGTGCTACGGTGTTGGGGTGCGGCACGTACAGGTGCGGGCTGTGCTACGGTGTTGGGGTACGGCGCGTACAGGTGCGGGCTGTGCTACGGTGTTGGGGTACGGTGCGTACATGTACGGGGCTGGGCTACGGTGTTGGGGTACGGTGCGTACAGGTACGTGGCTGGGCTACGGTTTTGGGGTACGGTGCGTACAGGTACGGGCTGGACTACGGTGTTGGGGTACGGTGCGTACAGGTACGGGGCTGGGCTACGGTGTTGGGGTACGGTGCATACAGGTGCGGGGCTGTGCCTGCGGTGTTGGGGTACGGTGCGGGGGGGTACGGTGCTGACATACGGGGGTACGGTGCTGACATATGCGGGGTGAGGGGGGCTGTACGACTCGTATTCGGGCACAAGTTTACCCGTGTACATGTAGGCTACAGTGTTCGCTCCGTACGGGGCCTTTTGCATGCGGTTGTGTATTCGGATGGGCGTTACGGATCGTACTTGCGCGCTCGGACTTCTGTTTTACGATTTGCACGTAATAATGTCCGGCTCCCTATCGGACACTTTTCCCGACGCTATTCGTACGTAAAAATTTACGGCTCCCTCTCGGACCATTTTCCCGATGCAATTCGTATGTATTTTTCACGTACGAATCGTACTTCGCAGTTTGTACGGTACTTGTACGATTTGTACGTAAAAAAATACGGATACGGTAAATTTTTTTAACGGATTAGAATCGGCACCTTAGGTGCCGATTCCGATCCTGTAAAACCCGGGTACGAACCGTCGTACGGAGCGTTTTCTCCATCCGACTCGTACCCGGGAAAACCACCTTACAAACCCGCAAGTACGATTCATACAGAAATACCATTTCCGTACGATTCGTACAAAACTCCGACCGGCTAAAATATGCCCACAATTCCGATCCGGGACACCGCGTACGTGACGTCCGGATGGAGTCAGGCAGCGTTTCACGAACAAGCAAGTACGATTCGTGCCTACGTCACTCCGCACGTAGCATTTTTTATGGGAGCCAAAAACTGCCGGGAAATTAAGGAGGACGCGAGGAAGGAGCACCTGTACGCGACAGACATCCATGGACCCCATCCTACGTGTCATCCCGGCCCTCATAGCCTACGACCTGGTGCACAGGAACCGCCGCAGACGCCGCAGAAGGTCAGAACAACACCCAGGGGCAAAGGTGGGGGGCAGGGGCAGGAAACATAACCCCCCCCAAGGCAAAATGTATACATGCCCTGTACATACCGTACCTCCAGGGACTGGTCACTTGGGGGGGCGTGTCCACCAAGGCCTGCGTCCCGCCACAACGGAAGTGGACGTGGACGCGTCCCGTTACCACAACAATTGTGGTACGCACCGTACCCACGCCTTAAGAGCGTGGGTACGGGTCGTACCATGCCTACCCCTACAGCACCCCAACATTTGGGGTACGGCCCGTACCCAGGCCTGAACAGCGTGGGTACGGGTCGTACCACGCCTACCCCTAAGTCACCCCAACAATGGTAGTACGGCCCGTACCCACGTTCTGTGGGCCTGGGTGCGGGCCGTACCCCTAGGGCACCCCAACAATGGTGGTATGGCCCGTACCGAGGCCTGAAGAGCGTGGGTACGGGTCGCACCATGCGTACCCCTACGTCACCCAAACAATGGTGGTACGGCCCGTACCCAGGGCTGAAGAGCGTGGGTACGGGTCGCACCACGCATACCCCTACGTCACTCCAACAATGGTGGTATGGCCCGTACCCAGGCCTGAAGAGCGTGGGTACGGGTCGCACCACGCGTACCCCTACGTCACCCCAAAAATGGTGGTACGGCCCGTACCCAGGCCTGAAGAGTGTGGGTACGGGTCGCACCACGCGTACCCCTACCTCACACCAACAATGGTGGTACGGCCCGTACCCAGGCCTGAAGAGCGTGGGTATGGGCCGTACCACCATTGTTGGGGTGCCGTAGGGGTACGGCCTGTACCCAGGGCTACAGAAGGTGGGTACGGGCCGTACCACCATTGTTGGGGTGACGTAGGGGTAGGCGTGGTACGACCCGTACCCACGCTCTGTAGGCCCGGGTACGGGCCGTACCCCTATGGCACCCCAACAATGGTGGTACGGCCTGTACCCAGGCCTTCAGAGCGTGTGGGCGGGTGGGTGGGTGTCGTGCTACGAACCACATCAGTGGACAGAGACATAGGGGTGGGTGCCTATCACTCCCAGCAGTGCCCAGTCATATGAGGGGTGGGTGCCTATCACTCCCAGCAGTGCCCAGACATATGAGGGGTGGGTGCAGAGGACCCCCAGCAGTGCCCATACATAAGAGGGGTGGGTGCAGAGGACTCCCAGCAGTGCCCAGACATATGAGGGGTGGGAGCCTATCACTCCCAGCAGTGCCCAGACATATGAGGGGTGTGTGCCTATCACTCCCAGCAGTGCCCAGACATATGAGGGGTGTGTGCCTATCACTCCCAGCAGTGCCCAGACATATGAGGGGTGAGTGCCTATCACTCCCAGCAGTGCACAGACATATGAGGGGTGGGTGCAGAGGACCCCCAGCAGTGCCCAGACATATGAGGAGTGGGTGCAGAGGACTCTCAGCAGTGCCCAGACATATGAGGGGTGGGTGCAGAGGACCCCCAGCAGTGCCCAGACATATGAGGAGTGGGTGCAGAGGACTCCCAGCAGTGCCCAGACATATGAGGGGTGGGTGCCTATCACTACAAGCAGTGCCCAGACTTATGAGTGGTGTGTGCCTATCACTCCCAGCAGTGCCCAGACATATGAGGGGTGGGTGCAGAGGACTCTCAGCAGTGCCCAGACATATGAGGGGTGGGTGCCTACCACTCCCAGCAGTGCTCAGACATATGAGGGGTGTGTGCAGAGGACCCCCAGCAGTGCCCAGACATATGAGGGGTGGGTGCAGAGGACTCCCAGCAGTGCCCAGACATATGAGGGGTGGGTGCCTATCACTCGAAGCAGTGCCCATACATATGAGGGGTGTGTGCCTATCACTCCCAGCAGTGCCCAGACATATGAGGGGTGGGTGCCTATCACTCCCAGTAGTGCACAGACATATGAGGGGTGGGTGCAGAGGACCCCCGTCAGTGCCCAGACATATGAAGGGTGGGTGCAGAGGACTCCCAGCAGTGCCCAGACATATGAGGGGTGGGTGCCTATCACTCCCAGCAGTGCCCAGACATATGAGGGGTATGTGCCTATCACTCCCAGCAGTGCCCAGGCATATGAGGGGTGTGTGCCTATCACTCGAAGCAGTGCCCATACATATGAGGGGTGTGTGCCTATCACTCCCAGCAGTGCCCAGACATATGAGGGGTGGGTGCCTATCACTCCCAGTAGTGCACAGACATATGAGGGGTGGGTGCAGAGGACCCCCGTCAGTGCCCAGACATATGAAGGGTGGGTGCAGAGGACTCCCAGCAGTGCCCAGACATATGAGGGGTGGGTGCCTATCACTCCCAGCAGTGCCCAGACATATGAGGGGTATGTGCCTATCACTCCCAGCAGTGCCCAAACATATGAGGGGTGGGTGCAGAGGACTCCCAGCAGTGCCCAGACATATGAGGGGTGGATGCAGAGGACTCCCAGCAGTGCCCAGACATATGAGGGGTGGGTGCCTATCACTCCCAGCAGTGCTCAGACATCTGAGGGGTGGGTGCAGAGGACTCCCAGCAGTGCCCAGACATATGAGGGGTGGGTGCCTATCACTCCCAGCAGTGCTCAGACATATGAGGGGTGGGTGCAGAGGACCCCCAGCAGTGCCCAGACATATGAGGGGTGGGTGCAGAGGAATCCCAGCAGTGCCCAGACATATGAGGGGTGGGTGCAGAGGACTCCCAGCAGTGCCCAGACATATGAGGGGTGGGTGCCTATCACTCTCAGCAGTGCTCAGACATATGAGGGGTGTGTGCCTATCACTCCCAGCAGTGCCCAGACATATGAGGGGTGGGTGCCTATCACTCCCAGCAGTGCCCAGACATATGAGGGGTGGATGCCTATCACTCCCAGCAGTGCCCAGACATATGAGGGGTGTGTGCCTATCACTCCCAGCAGTGCCCAGACATATGAGGGGTGGGTGCAGAGGACTCCCAGCAGTGCCCAGACATATGAGGGGTGGGTGCCTATCACTCCCAGCAGTGCACAGACATATGAGGGGTGGTGGGTGCAGAGGACCCCCAGCAGTGCCCAGACATATGAGGGGTGGGTGCAGAGGACTCCCAGCAGTGCACAGACATATGAGGGGTGGGTGCAGAGGACTCCCAGCAGTGCCCAGACATGTGAGGGGTGGGTGCAGAGGACTCCCAGCAGTGCCCAGACATATGAGGGGTGGGTGCCTATCACTCCCAGCAGTGCCCAGACATATGAGGGGTGTGTGCCTATCACTCCCAGCAGTGCCCAGACATATGAGGGGTGTGTGCCTATCACTCCCAGCAGTGCCCAGACATATGAGGGGTGGGTGCCTATTACTCCCAGCAGTGCACAGACATATGAGGGGTGGGTGCAGAAGACCCCCAGCAGTGCCCAGACATATGAGGGGTGGGTGCAGAGGACTCCCAGCAGTGCCCCGACATATGAGGGGTGGGTGCAGAGGACTTCCAGCAGTGCTCAGACATATGAGGGGTGGGTGCCTATCACTCCCAGCAGTGCCCAGACATATGAGGGGTGTGTGCCTATCACTCCCAGCAGTGCCCAGACAAATGAGGGGTGGGTGCAGAGGCCTCCCAGCAGTGGACAGAGACATGGGGGTGTGTACATCATCCTCCCATTAGCAAAACTCCATGGGTGCATGAAGGCATCCACAATGTGCGACTATGTCGATAGTGCCATGACAACACATCACTGACAGCAGTGTCTCACTCCCATGAGGATGGATGTCCTTCCCCCACTGCATGACACACCACATGTGGGTGTGATGACAAATTACACATGCATACCCACCCCTGGCGGTGGCAGCACAATACACACACTGAGATCATGCATCAAGACTGTATCCTCATGTGAAACCCCACTAAACTAACAGAGCCTAAGGGAACACACACTGTCACCCACATTCCAGGACTGATAGGAATGTACAGGTGCTGGGGCAGCCAACAAGTTGTTGCCTCCCATGGAGGGAAAAGGGTGGAGTACCCACAGATCCAATGCCCACAATTGTCAGTCTGGTGCCCAAATACCCTGCAGAACAAGTAACACATGTGTGCTAGGCTGGGAGTACACACATGCATAGTGCGGAAAAGGGACCATGTCCACATTAAGCCATGGCAACATACTCCATACACAAGTACAGTGACTACCAAGGATGGCACAGACGATGCAGGTGGAGACATTGCTGAGCAGGCATGGGCAAAGTTGAAGGGATCCCTCACACAGCAAGGAAATGTAGACACAGGTCAGCACAACAATTGGGAAACACCCTGCAGGGAAGAAGTCAGGTGCCACAGAGGAAGGAACACTCCTTGGGACAATGTCACCCTACAGTAAGAGCTTACATGACCAAAGATTATTTGCAGAGACCTTTATGATGGCACGCAGATACCAGGGTCCTCCCCATGAGCAGCACACTACAACATTTCCCAGACACCTAACACATTATCACCACCCCAACTCAGGGAGCAGCAGCACCAACAGCAATACCAGAAAAGCATTTGTGTGCAAATGAAAAACAAAATGCTTTATTCAGCATGAAAAAAAGAATTCATTTGAAATGTACACTATATACAAGGCCCATAGGCCAGTCCATATGCGAATTCCGGGGGGGGGGGACACATTGGGACGCGTCTCCCCTAGCTTTCCTGCACAGTTCAGAGTTTCTTTCCATCCACAGGGGGGGGGCATCATGTGGGGGGGAAGGCCCAGGCACCGCAGGGACAGGAGGGGCAAGGGTAGGTGTTGTGGGTGCAGGGACGGACGACTCCACCACAGGGGGTGGGGCAGCGCCAAAGGTGGTGGTTAGGATGGCGCTGCACACGGTTGCAAGGTCTGCTAGCGTCTCCCCTGCACCCGAAGGAACCACAGGCCCCAAGGAGGGGGGGGGGTCGGAGGGATGGGTTGCAGTGCTACTGGGGGAGGGTGTGGACAGGGGGGAACTCAACTCCCCTGACTGGGGACGTCCTCGACTGCTTGCGGGGTGGTGTCACACTGGGGTTGAGGGACAGACTGGCCATGAAGGACTCTTTGTCCGACTGTTGGACAGGGGAGCTAAGGGGAGTGGTTTTGGAGGAAGTAGGTCGTGAGGACTGCGGACTCCCACTGTGGCTGCGTGGTTGCGGTTTGCCCCCCGACCCAGTGGGTGTGCCTACTTCCCCCTGTGTGTGCGTGACTGGAGGTGTGCGCTTGGCCTTCCCTGTTGTTGTGCTGCCTGTGTCTGGTGGGGTGCGTGCATGGGGATGTCTGGGTGTGCTTGGGACAGGCATTGGAGTGGGAAGTGTGGATGGGGCAGGGGTGGGGGGGGACGGAGCGCTGCAGGAGACCCACTGCTGCCGTCAGTGACGAGTCCATGGACCTCAGCAACATCCGTTGGTCAGACATCGCTGATGACATGCCCTCCATGTACGACACCATCTGTGTCAGCAGTCTGGTGTGGCCATGGAGGACATTAAGTAGCGATGTCTGTCCAACCTGCAACTGCCGCAGGATGTCCACAGACTCGGCATTGACGGCAGCAGAGGAGACAGGGGCAGGGGGTGCGGTACCTGGCACGAAGGAGACATGTGGTCACCTAGCATGGACAGAAGGGACACGAGCAAGTGGGAGGGCGGTGATGGGAATGGAGGGGGCGGTGAGAGATGTACTGCTGCTTTCAGCTGTGGGAGCAGCCTTCGCCGCCTCTGGGAGCTCAGCCTCGGACCCGTCAGCGTCATAGTCGGTGTTGGGACAGGACAGGTCCTCCGCCTGACTCCCCTCGCCCTCCGTGCCACTTGCTGCGCCAGACTCCCCAGCACTGGTGGCAGCGGTGCTGGATCCCTCCTCCACGTCCGTGCCGGTGTCTCCCTCGGTGTCCCCCGACGATGCTGTGGGCAAGGTGAAGAGACAGGAAATAATCAGACACCTGTATACATATGACACATGAGTCCAAACTACATAGGTCACAGTGCATAGCATGAAACGCATCATGAGTAACATCTACAATACCACGCACATATGTAGGCCCTGCACTACACAGTTGGTTGACCCACCATGCCACTTTGATACAACGGAGAGCATGACACAACAGCAAAGAACTTGATATCGAATTATACAGAGAAGCTAGTGTCTGTGGACAGTCGAGCACAGCATCTGGACCATACACCGTTGCCAAAAATGGATGAGCAGGAACCATGTCTTTTAACTTTTGACACATGCTGGAAAGCACAAACATTAAACCCTGCACAACATGACTGGGTCAATACTTGTTGAGTGTCTGTTCCGACTATCATCACACACAGACATGGCAAGGAGACATAAGCTTTGGACATGTAGGCCTTGCCCGCACAAACCCCCCCATATCTGAGACAATGTGATTGAGACAGAGGAAGGACTTACACCTCATAATCAGGGATCACAAAAATGGGCTCCATTAAATCCTAATTGCACTCTAACTACCCTTCGTGGGGCGGACCACACATAATATTGACAAACAACCATCATCAGATAGTTGTACACAGACACACAGGCACTGGCCAGTGTGAGGATGCACAAGCCACATTGGGTCACCCTGCACAGTGTACACATGTAGCACACTTGACGTAAATACAAATGTGGCCAGGGTACAATGCCACAGAGGCCGACCTATGCTGAAGACACTGAGAATGTCCACAGTGTTGGATGATACACATGAATCCTAGGGAAAGGTGTCTCAGGGGACTGTAGTGGCCACACTGCTCCATGGCCCTGGATAGATCTGACTGCAACAGGAGCAACCATCCCCGCACTATGCATATCTCCCCCTCATTCACATCACGTCTGAGGCCACAACATCGGTCATGCATGCTGCAAGGCAGTTCATTTTAAGCCTCACACTCCTATGTTGAGACTCTGCATCAGTGCCAACAATCATGGACCCCCAAATGACTGAACAGGACCGGGCACAGGCAAGGTCCCAACACATGTCACAGACCACCCCCACACATGATGCTGCAAGCATTGGGCACTTGGATTACCTGCCAGCCTAGATTACCTTGTGCAAGAGTGACTACACACAGACCACGGAACACATGTCAAGGAGGGGAAGGGAGGAAGAACAGGACCGGTTGACTTTGGGGAACAGGATATGCACTGCACATATAAACCCTGGCAGTGTATCCAGGCGACTGAGCACTTCCAAAAGCTGGTGACATACAACAAACACACATGTACCTACCCCCTTCCTGCTGCTGCTTCTCCTGTAGCCGCCTATCCATCTCAGGGAAGACCACTGCCAGGACACGCTTCATTTGGTGAGTCAGGCGCCGGCGCCCGCCGTGTTTGCGTGGAGGTGAGTCCTCCAGCAGGACCCGGGCAATCCACCTTGTCCAGCACCGGATATCCTGCCAGCGTTTCCTCACCTGGGCCAGGCGCCGACTGCGACCCTCCACCAACCTCACGGCCCTGACGGCCCGCTTCCAAATCTCCCCCTTGGCGTAGGCGGCTACCTGTGAGGATGACAAAGTGAGACAACATCAATACACCTGCTCCATGTCACAGAGACACACATTAGAACAATTGGGCTTGTTTGAACAGGGCATAGTATGCAGCAAACTCATTGCACCTTTGTCATAGGGACATTATCCTCTGGGGAAGGCCAAATGCACTACGTGGCATTTAAAGTACACAAGTGGCATGAGGGGTGCGACAGAATCAATGATCATGGTTCACACTGTGCATCACAAGCAACACCAGGATAATGGACAGCACCTCAAAGCAGTCACATGACAATCACCTGCCATTGGGAACTGCGGGTACAAACATCACTCTGCACATGCGCCACTTGACTGGGGGGAGTCACAGGTGTGGGCCTAGCTCAGCACGTCAGACACACAGCACGGCTCCCTGCTCACATCATTTGGGTAGGGCATATGCATCCTCCATGCAGCTGGGGTGCAACACTCCACATAGACACTCACCCACATGACAGGGGACTTACACACACACCAATGTCCAGGGGCCGTACACATCATTTGGACACTATCACCACAGGTACACTCAACTCACACACATCTGTGGGTACAGTCACCTGTCACACTGGGGGGACCACACAATCACATCAGGACTATGGAAACAACATTCCCTAGTGGATTAGCCAGGCTGAATGTGGCATGCACCATGCAGTGATTGTCACAGTAAGCACAATGCAAGTGAGGAGTGCAGATATGAACCACATCAGGCTCTGCGCTTCACTGGGGACCAGGTCAAGGCTTCAAGATTTCCACGTGCTGCAACGGGAAATCTTTGGAATCTCGAGAATACTTGTGTACCGAGATCTAACTAAATACATCAGCCAATGAAGTATGGATATTTAGGACGGATATGTTCTTAAAAGAATAGAGTATTTCCTTACCCCTGAGACAAGCTTTTGGACGGGATTGTTCCCTATTTTCATTTTAGCCGGTCCCACCTTTCCTATACTATGAGCGCACTTTAAAACGGATACACAGGATGGCAGATTAAGAGGTGTGTTCCCTTATATATCCTATGAACTTACCGCACTCCCGTTAAAGAGAAGTAAGGGAAGGAATCCTCTAGTACCTACCGCTTGGATGTACTGGCTAGAATAGAAGATTCTTTATATTGTGGGAGACCATAATTAACTGTCCTGAAGAAGGTGGTCTTCTATTTTCTGTTTTCCACCGAAACGCGTCAACGCAACTTTAAAGTAAAGGAGACTATAGATCGGAATGACATCTGTTCTCCGGAAAATGCAAACACTAAGTATATAGTGTAATGAGAATAGTTGATCTAGATCATTTGTCTTCCTTTGTTTTTTGATTAGAAAGCATCTTTCTTACTTGTGTTCTCCCAGTGTTTACAAATGACTCTTAGGATGAAATTGGTTTAATGTATTTTTACTGTATGTTTTTTATTGTAATTTCTTTATTTTCTAATTGTCCAACAACTATAACATTGGGCGCAGATTTTACTGTCTTGTGATTGCTATAAAGAAATGTTTTATTATGTCATTGTTTCTAATAAAATATAGAAATTTTTAATTACGAGTCCACATGTGGTTAAGACAAGGGTGCTTGTTCTGGTGAGTGAATGGTTTGGTGTGGGTAAGAATCTTCTAGTTCACCTGATGATGTGCCAAATAGGGGAATTCTTCTCTTGACTTTTGTCTATTGGTGCTCTACCCCTATTTGTGGCAAAGAGCCCCTCTCTTTTACGTTGTTATATGTGCAGGCAAGTGCTCCTTCATGGGTCCTGGCTGCCTTATATCTCCCTTGCTGGGTTGTTTCATTTACAGGAGTACAGAGTGATTGGTCAATCTTATTTGCATCCTACGTTTCCTCCAATCCCTTTAAACCTACCCCAGTGAGGGCCTTTGCATGGTTCAAAATTTGAGCATGATGTCAAGTCAACAACCACTTTGCAACATAGTATATTGTCTTCAACCGACTTTTGCTGGCCACCTGATGTAAAATTTTGAACTGGAAACTCGGTCTCCATGACAACCAGCATGCATTTAGGCCCTTATACTTGTCCCTCATGTGTCCCCTATGTAATTTCACTATCCACACACAGGTACGGTGCGTTCCACACATACCCCTAGGGCACCACTACTCCAGTGATACGGTCCGTACACGCGTGTGTAGGGCCTGTATCACTTTGGTAGTGTTGCCGTAGGCATACGCCATTGTGATACGGGCCGTACACGCGTGTGTAGGGCCCGTATCTCTATGGCGTACGCCTACGGCAACACTACCCTAGTGCAACGGGCCGTACCCGCGCGGGTACGGCCCGTAGCACTAGGGTAGTGTTGCCGTAGGCGTACGCCATAGAGAATCCGGGCCGTAAATACACGGGTACGAGCCCTATCTCTATGGCGTACGCCTACGGCAACACTACCATAGTGCTATAGTCCGTACCCGCGCGGGTACGGCCCGTAGCACTATGGTAGTGTTGCCGTAGGCGTACGCCATAGAGATACGGGCCATACATATGCGGGTACGAGCCCTATCTCTATGGTGTATGCCTACATCAACACTACCATAGTGCTACAGGCCGTACCCACGTGTGTAGGGCCCGTAGCACTATAGTAGTGTTTGCGTAGGCGTACGCCATAGAGAGAGGGCTCGTACCTGCGTATGTATGGCCCGTATCTCTATGGCGTACGCCTACGTCAACACTACCCTAGTGCTACGGCCCCTACACACGAGGGTACGGCCCGTAGCACTAGGGTAGTGTTGGCGTAGGCGTATGCCATAGAGCTCCGGCCGTACATACGCGGTACGAGCCCTATCTCTATGGCGTGTGCCTACGCCAACACTACCATGGAGATAGGACCAGTGTGTACACGTACGTGTGTACAGTCCTTGCACACACGCGTACTCCTACCCAAACCCCATATTGTGATACGACCGTACACACGCCCTCAGAGCGTGTGTACGGTGCGTTTCACAGCTTACACTGGTGATAGGAGGTGCACAGGAAAGGAATGGAGGTGTATGACTCGCACAAGGATGGACATCAAGTCATTGTCAGTGCAGTGCATCATGTGTAGGGCCTAGGTGTGTCAGGCAGTGAGCTGGCACATGTCTCCTCATGTTTTAACCCAATAGTTGTGTGATGGCCTGTGTACACATGTTATGTGTGATGGGTCACCATGTGGCGCACTTCCCCTTCACACCTTTTACATGTGTGCATGTATTTCAAACTTGTAAAGTACTGCATCACTGGCATGGCACAGTCCCCAACACCCGCAAATGTCCCCTGATGCCAGGTACACGGATGATGACACCTGACATCTCAATACCAGCGTGCCACGATGTGACTATGTCATGTGTGTCATGTGTTCCCATGATCTTGCTGTTGGTGTTCCGTCAACGGCATCTGCTGTAGCTGCATCCAACATGTGTCTGTGTGTAGATGCCCATGTCAAACTATTACGCACACCAGGACACATGTGGAATAACATGTGACGTGTGTCTGTATGCATCTCACAGGGACTTGCGAGCTTAGGACATATCTGCGTAGTCTCAATGTCTGTGTGATCATGTTTGACATGTACCCCTTCATGGCAAGGTGTGTGGTCTGTCCTTTTTCCATGACATGTGACCTGTGCGTCTAGCTTGACGGCAGCTGTCTGTATGAGATGACATCCTTCAAATGCACATATGTGGATGTATGTCACTCCTGTAATGTGTCTGGCTGTTCACTCACACTGGCCCACAGCTGCTTTCATGGCATGTCATGTAGACCTTGACAATCCACGTTTGTAGCTGGCTCTTGGTAGGAGTATCACCTGGCTGGCATACGTGTGCAGGATGTATTGCACAGACCAGACTCTGTATGTGGCATATGTGTATTAGCTGTTGAACATGTGCTCAGTTCATTGACATTGGTGTAGTAATGTACTCAATCTTCGTTATTCCTTCCAATTTTCTGCAGGGCACCGCCTCTCCCCCGACCAATGCCAGACTTGGCTGCCATGAGGGAACGTGACTGCATACGCCGCTACCGATTCCCCCAACGGTTAATTGTGGACCTGACAAACAGGCTGGCACCACACCTCCAACCGCGACACAGTTATCCGACTGCGCTGACCTCCAACATGAAGGTGATGTCAGCCCTACATTTCTTTGCCACCGTTACGTTTCAATTGATCATAGCTGATGTGGGTGGCATGTCTCAGACCATGTTCAGCCGTGTCCTGCATGATGTTTTAGAAGCCATGTTGGAGCACCTGGATGAATTCATCCATTTTCCAACTCGTGAGCAGTTGACAGGTATCAAGGGTGAGTTCTATGCCCTGGGAGGGATGCCCCATGTAATTGGGTCCATTGATGGGACACATGTGGCTTTGGTACCACCACAGGCACAGGAGGTAGCCTTCCGTAACCGTAAACATTACCACTCCATTAATGCCCTTGTGGTGTGTCTTGCTAACATGGTGATTTCCCATGTCTGTGCACGTTTTCCAGGGTCAGCACACGATGCCTACATCATGAGGCGTAGCAGGGTGTCAGAAATGATGCTGCAGCTGCACAACGAACGTGCATGTCTTGTTGGTGAGTAGACTCTGTTTGTCCAGTATTCAGCGGTATCTTAGTATGTGACGGCATCTCCTGACCCACTTCTTTACATGATGTTTCCATGTAGGGGACTCTGGCTATCCCAACATGCCATGGCTGGTGACGCCTCTCCGCAACCCGAGAACAACTGCAGATCACCGTTACAACAACACCCATGGGCAGACCAGGTTAGTGATTGAGAGGACTTTTGGCCTCCTGAAGAGCCGATTCCGGTGCCTCCACAAGACCGGCGGGTCCCTCCCATATGCACCGGTGAAGGTCTGCAAAATCTTCCTCGTGTGCTGCATGCTGCACAACATGGCAGTGGAGAAAGCTGTGCCACTCATCCTGGATCCCGATGAGCAGGAACATCCACCCATGGAGGATGACGGCCTTGGTCACGAGGCAAGTGAGGAGGAGGAGGAGGACATCCGGAGTCAGCTCATACGCAACTTCTTCTCATAATGGTGAGTCCCTGGGTCTGAGTGTGCACGCTTTGAGCCTTGTGTGGCATGTGTTGCAATGTGTTTGTCCAGCTGACTGTATGCTAATTGACTTTGAGGTGTGTGCTGATGTGTCACTCGAGTGCTGATGTCATTCCACACATTTTAGCTGACACACTCAATTGACAACTGGCATGGTGTCAACCTTATTCATGTAGAGTACATGACCATGCATGCGGATCACTATGTTTTTCCTGACTTCTTGTGTGTCTCTCATCCCCAGGTATTTGCGCATGCTGTCTGCTCGTGGCATCGTTGTGCTCCTGCTATTCCTCATGAGAAATGCAACGTGTGCTGAATCAGCGTTACATGCACGGACATGGTGAAAATTCTCCTTTCGGTAAGGATTGCAGCAAGGCTTTTTGGGTGTGATAGTTGTTTGTAATGTGTGGGCACTGCTCCTGTGCAGGTTATGTTACTATGCATACATGTCGACTCACCTTGGGGCACATGACATGTGGCATGACTCACATGAATTGATAGTCACACTTCGTGACAGTCATCTGTTATGAGATTGTGGTTTGTGATGAAGGCATCAATGTGTGTACAACTTCCCTCTGAAACATACGGGAGGCTACGGGTGGACATATTGCGGGACATCCCCATATGATGATCAATGGG
This sequence comes from Triturus cristatus, assembly GCF_964204655.1. Classification (NCBI taxonomy): domain Eukaryota; kingdom Metazoa; phylum Chordata; class Amphibia; order Caudata; family Salamandridae; genus Triturus; species Triturus cristatus. Next base: position 287,721,476 of record NC_140579.1, read on the forward strand.
GAATTGCAGCCGCTCAGTGTGCAGCAGGGGATGTTTGGCTCAACCCCTTCACTTGTGTGCCAGTACAATGGATTTACAGCATCTGTGGTGCAAAGGGGGTGTCCGGTGTAGGTCCCACATGTTAATCCAATAGACCTGTGAGTTTGTTAATGTTGATGCTTTTGCATAGGTGTGAGCATGAGTAATAAAGGTGTTCCTCAGCATCCAAGGTGCCTCATCTCTGTCAATGCAGGTCTCTTGCCACTGTGCATGCGGCATCTCTGGCATGGTTGTCAAGGATTGTGCATATGAGTCTATGTGTAGATTAGCAACCTGCATGCTGTTTTTCATGTATTTGATTCTCTATTGTGCATGATGTCCATGGCTGTGTATGTGTTTTGGCATGTTAGTCCCCCCTACGGGCCGTCAACACCTTCTGGGGTGTGTTTCCTGTGCGCAGCTCGGCCTTCAGTTTCATGATCTGGTGTCAGTCATCTTTGGTGATTGTGCATCCTTTGTCTCCGTGTGTGCCATTGCAAACCGGTAATTCCTTCCTTGACATACACCTGTTGCAGTAGTCCTTTCTGACATCCTAGTCTTTGTGTGGATATTGTGGCATAATTCCCAGGACATGCCGCCTGCTGTTGCAGCCACTGCAGCAAGGGCACACGTAGTTTCCAGATTTGGCAACACACACTCATCAAAGGTGCTCCTCCCTTCCTCCCTCAACACATTAATTTGGCTGTCTTCGGCTTGTCTGTGCCACAGTTGCGGCCACGCGGTACCAAAGGCTGGACCGTCTGCACATACAACATGCACATTGCACGACCCTCAGGTCCTTGCATGACCCACATCACACTACAGTGTGATGTTGCAGCCACCCTCCAAGCAAGGTCCATCCACACATCTCCTGCCTGCTCTCAGGCATGCACTGAGCGCACACACAACACCTTTGCATGATGAGTGTGCAAAACCGACTGCCTACACAGCGCTGCCACGCCTTCCAGGACCTGTCACACCCACCAGGTTATGTCCCTCCTACTCCCCACCGGATCTGTACCCCTGCAAGGCCATGGGAGTGGGACTCAAGGCTTCTGCATGTAGTATGCTTTCGTCGTGAGGCACATGGCACAGGTATCATCTTTCAGCGTGTCAATCTACAATGTGTCCAGGACACCCCTATCCACCATCACATGCGCACATGCCCTCATCATGAACTCGTATGCCATTGACAGCCAGGCACTCCTCACCCTCACCAAGGACGCAGACATTTCCAGTTCCAATATTCAAGATTGCATGGGATCCATAGATGAATGGCAGAACAGCAGCCACCTGAGGCTGGACTTGTACAGGACTGAGGTCAACATCTGAGGATTGTCCCCTTACAGCTGGCTCAACTGCTTGTGTCCCACCCACAGAAGCCCCACACAGGCACCCAGTGTCCAGGCACACAAGTTGTTGTGCATCATGGATTGCTTGCTCTAATTTGCCATGGTAATCACCAGCATCTGTACCTCACACTGCAACACCCTCAGCATTATGCACATGATCCCCAGATAGATCCACTCCAATGTAAGACGGACCATCCCCCAGGTCCACAACAACATCCGTGTCAAATACTGCCCTGCCCTCTACGGAGCAGCCACATCCAAAATCCAGGGACACTTGTCCACATCCAGGCTGCATCTGCACACCTCAGCGTCAACATCCCGTGCCCCAGCCACATCACCGTCCAGCAGAGATAGCTGCAATGGATCACTGTGTGCTGCAGGATGACCTTCAGACTCCTCACCCACACTCAGGGGCAGGCCACAACCCTGATCCAAAACCAACCTTGTACCACTGTCATCCGAGACCCCGTAGTGCCATCTCCGTGCATCCAACCTTGACCTGGTCACCATTCTTCTGATCCACCATACTCCTGCATGCAGGACATAGTTCTCCCACCTGGGAACACATACCTGGGACTCCCTCCCCGGGAACCTCCAAATGAGACATGACCTCTACGCCTTAATGTTACTCTTCCAAATAGGTTTGTCCTCACAGTTTCCCTAGCACCCCCTCAGCAGCTTGAGGCCATCACAGGTGAGTATTGTGCTCCGTGTCTGCATTGAATGATACATTGTGACCCATGTGTGTCCTGTACCTGACTCTGATCCCAGGGTATGGATGTGTGGAGTTAGTTTAACACTCAGGCATAGTTTGACATTTACACACACATATGTTGGTGAATAATGCCAAATGACAGCAACATCTCATGACAAACTTAAGTATTTATTTTTGGTGGGGTAAGCTTTTGGTGGGTGAAGTAAGGTGCTCTACCGGGTGCATAGAATCCAAAGTTCACAGGGGGAGATGGCATCCGTGTCAGTTGGAGTCATGAGAGTCCAGACCACAGTGTTGGTCATCATTGGTCAGACTGTGACCAGCATGTCCATGTGGCAGAGAATGTCATTGGGTGAGGTGGTGCTGTTGCGCCAGAGGGCCAAGTGCCAGGCCAGGTGACCTGGGAGATGTGGATGGTCCGCTGACTCTCACGGTCTTTTCCGTGGACGACCCACCTTCCTCCGGGGACCCTCAGATGCAGGCCTTGACGATGTCTATGATGCTCCGTCAGAGGAATCCTCCTCCTCCCTCCCTGTGGCTGGTGCTGGTCTTCGCCTGGTGTCACAGGGAGGGCTGCCCATGTTGTCGGCAATCCGACAGAGTGAACGGCTCATGTCCGTTTGCACCGCCAGGAGCTCAACCAGTCTTGCCTCCATCTGTCCTTGGTGTTGTTGTTGACTGGCATGTTGCTCGGCCTGCAGGTTCTTCATCTCGTCGAGGGTCCCCTTGATGTCTGTGAGGCTCGACACAACCTGGCTGATGCCCCTGGTGTCACGCCGTTATGTGTCCAGGATGTGGCGCATGTGTGCCATACCGGTTTCCTCAGCTGGCTGGTCAGGTTCTCGCCTCCGCCTGCCTCCACTCCCACCACCCCTGCCCACACAAGCCGGGCCTGCCGTTGTGGGCACATCGGGTCTACGAGACCCCTGAGGGATGGCATTAGCGTGGTCATCTGCCTCCTCCTGGGTGCCCGGAGAACCTTGTCCCTCATGGTCAGACTGGCTGTGTTGTTCGGTGCGAGCAGGGCTCCTGGGTGTCTCCTGGGATGTGGCAGGAATGGGGTGGGGGTTGGCACAGATGTACCGAACGCAGGTGCTGCAGGGGCTTGGGCACCAGAGGGGCCAGGATGGTCTGGGTCATCCACGGAGTGGTGAGAGTCGTCGCTGCCGGTGGGATCATCTTCACGCTGAGCCTGGGACTGTGATTGTTCCCCCCCATTGTTGGGGGGAGGTCGATGACGTTGCCCTGTGTGTGAGAGAGAGACAATGTTAATGCTGTTTCATGCCACATCCATGTTTCATACATATTCAAGTAGTCACAGTTCCTCCAGGTGGTTGGATGTGCCTAGCATTCCTCTCAATGTACACTTGGGGATGGGTATGTTGCAGGGGACAGATTGGTATGTGCTCCTGAGTGTTTGCCAGTAGAGTTTTTGCTGGGATGCTTATTTGGCTATGGATTGGTCTTGTTGTGTCACATGTCCATTGTGAGAGTGGGTAAATCCGTTGCCTGCCCCGGGGGTGTGTGCTTGTGTGAGGGGGGGTGTGTGACCAGGCCTGCTGTTGTGTGTGGTGTGATTTGTCATTGGGTCTCCCAGGTGATGTGTCTGCCCCCTCATGGTGCATGCTGGCATGACAGTGTGTGTGAGTTCCTGTGCTGGGTATGTGAGCTAGTGGAGTTGTTGTTTGAGTGTACAGTGGTCACAGGAGGGCCTTGTGCTGCCTACAGCAGGGCCAAGTGTCAGCTACCTTGTCATTGCTTTGCCAGTCCCTGTGCATTGGGCATGGTGCATGGGTATGTACCTAGGCCATGTGGGCTGTGGGCATTGGTGTCTGGTTCTGAGTTGCACAATGTGTTGTGTGAGCCCCACCCTCCCAGCATCCCGGACATCCAGTCTTGGGTTTGTGGTTGGTGTGGCCTGGGACATGGCATTGGCTTTATTTGTGAATGGGGCATGGATACGTTAGTGGCATGAGCGTGGTTTTTAGGGTGTGGTTGTGTGCGGTGAGGGCTTGGGTTAGGTGAGTGCATTTGTTGTAGTTGGGGTGTGGATGCCATTCCCCCCATGTTACGTGAGTTGTTTGTGTACTCACCAGGCTCTGTGGCGCCTTCGACTCCGTGTACTCCCACCGGCGGAAGTGTGGCCATCACCTTCTCCTCCCAGGGATGGTAATGTACGGGTCTGCGGGGCAGCCCGCCTCCAGTGATGTTACTCTGGGCATATTCCTCATTCAGTTTCCTCTTAACTGCCCTGCGCAGATTGTACCACCTGGCCTGGCATTCATGCCTGGTCCTTCGGATGGGCGCAACAGCATTCACCTTATCGACGATCCTCTGCCACAGGCTGGTTTTTTGGGCTATGCTGGTCTGTCTGACCAATGTTCCAAACAGCTGTGGCTCGACTCTGATGACTTCGTTGACAAGGAGCTCCAGCTCCGCCGTAGTGAACTTTGGATTCTTGTCAGTGGGCATGGTGTGGGGTGTGGGTGTGGATGGTTGTGGGTGTGTGGGTGTGAATGTGACGGTGTGTGTGTGAAGGTGAAGAGGGGGTGTTTGTGAAGGAGGTTATGTGAAGGTGTGTAAGTGAAGGTGTAGTTAAGGTGTGAGTAAGGTGCAGTTGTTTGTCTGTGGTGTCTGTGAGCAGTGGGTCTGTTGCAATGGCTCATGGGTTGTGTGTGTTGGCCCTTTTTATTGGTCCATGTGTGGGTGTGGCTGTGTTTGAATTTGTGGTGGGTGTGTTATAAGAGGTGGTTGTGATTTGGTCCTCTGTTTGGCTGTTTGGATGTGGCAGGTCAGTCATAGAGATGTATTTTGTCATGTTGACGTGTTTTGTGGTGTTGTGCGAGTCGAATTGACCCTCCTTGTGCTGTTTTACAGTGTCCTGGTTCTGTACGAGTCTTTTTCGCGTAGGTATGGTCCGTACATATGCGATGCTGGGTGAGGGTGCTGGGGTACTGTGTTGGGGTGTGGCACGTACAGGTGCGGGCTGTGCTACGGTGTTGGGGTGCGGCGCGTACAGGTGCGGGCTGTGCTACGGTGTTGGGGTACGGTGCGTACAGGTGCGGGTCTGTGCTATGGTGTTGGGGTGTGGCACGTACAGGTGCGGGCTGTGCTACGGTGTTGGGGTACGGTGCATACAGGTACGGGGCTGTGCTACGGCATTGGGGTGCGGCACGTACAGGTGCGGGCTGTGCTACGGTGTTGGGGTGCGGCGCGTACAGGTGCGGGCTGTGCTACGGTGTTGAGGTACGGTGCGTACAGGTGCAGGCTGTGCTACGGTGTTGGGGTGCGGCGCGTACAGGTGCGGGCTGTGCTATGGTGTTGGGGTGTGGCGCGTACAGGTGTGGGCTGTGCTATGGTGTTGGGGTACGGTGCATACAGGTACGGGGCTGGGCTACGGTGTTGTGGTACGGTGCGTACAGGTGCGGGGCTGTGCTACGGTGTTGGGGTACGGTGCGTACAGGTACGGGGCTGGCCTATGGTTTTGGGGTATGGTGAGTACAGGTACGGGCTGGGCTACGGTGTTGGGGTACGGTGCGTACAGGTACGGGGCTGGGCTACGGTGTTGGGGTATGGTGCTTACAGGTGCGGGGCTGTGCTACGGTGTTGGGGTACGGTGCGGAGGGGAGGGTACGGTGCTGACATACGGGGGTACGGTGCTGACATGTGCGGGGTGAGGGGGGCTGTACGACTCGTATTCAGGCACAAGTTTACCCGTGTACATGTAGGCTACAGCGTTCACTCCGTACGGGGCCTTTTACATGCGGTTGTGTATTCGGACGGGCGGTACGGATCGTACTTGCGCGCTCGGACTTCTGTTTTACGATTTGCACGTAAAAATGTCCGGCTCCCTATCGGACACTTTTCCCGACGCTATTCGGACGTAAAAATTTACGGCTCCCTCTCGGACCATTTTCCCGACGCAATTCGTATGTATTTTTCACGTAAGAATCGTACTTCGCAGTTTGTACGGTACTTGTACGATTCGTACGTAACAAAATACGGATACGAGTCGGACGGTAAATTTTTTTAACGGATCGGAATCGGCACCTAAGTGTTGCACTTCAGAGGGTTGAAAGCCTTAGATTTACTATTCACACTCCAGTTTCGACAACAATAGGTAAAGTGTTAGATTGCGGTGTGGTTAGATTTACTATTCTCACTCCAGTCTAAAGTCTAAGCAACAGTAGGGAAATTGTAGGACTCTGGAGGAGTTATATTTACATTTCCCACTCCAGTCTAAGCAACAGTAGGGAAAGGGTTGGACTTCGTAGGGGCTATATTTACTATTTCCGCCACAGTCTAAGCAACAGTAGGGACATTTTGGGAGTTTCGGAGGGATTACATATAACATTAAAAACATTTTTAAAACATAGTAGGTGAAAATCTTAAATCATACTATATATAAAAAATAAACACTATATAATTTGGGAAAAAAAAAATATTTACAAATAAAATAAATACAAATAAAACTTTACAAAATCACTTCTCCACATAACAACAAAAAATCACACAAAAAATACAAATAACAATATTTATTTGAAAATATTACTTAAACACACCAAATAAAAAAAATAAAAATAAAAATTCTTAAAACAAATTTACTGACAGTCCACATGACTCACAATTGAGCAGAGAGACAGACTGAGGGTTTGGCTGAGAGAGTACTCCATCATACTTGTTCGACAAACTCTAAATTAGGCTCTTTATTTTCAATATTTCATAGTACATAACAAACAATACAGACCGTCGCCACTCATAGATCATCTTTGCCTATTGGGTTACATTCAACTTTTTCAAAAAGTGGGTACACTTTGTGATGCCTTCATCCAAAGAGAGTACACATGTCAATGGGTTACTTATAAACCACAGGTCAAATTTTTTCTTTATTTCCAATTCTCCCTACTCTAGACTCTTATTAGGTACAAATGTCCACATTACCTTATCCTGCCTTCAATAACGTAATTCCAGCCCTCCATTCTCCCTCTTGTGTTGTCAAGATGTTGTTCCCTTAGGCATGCCAAATCTGACCTTCATTTTCTTTCCCACCCTTATTTCAATCCCATCCCACATGAGGCCTACCCAGTGCTGCCCAGGGGTCGCCAACCTTTTCTGTAATAAGAGCTACTTATGGTCTATAAAAATTCTCCTGAGCTACTAATATTATTTGAGATGTAATAGACCACTTCAGACAACATTATATTAGTGTCCATCTTATGCAAGGTCACCAGCAGCGATCACATCAGTGCATCAGGAACGGTTGCTAGCAGTAATGTGAAAATGCTCTGTCAATGTTGAATGCCTCTACATTGGTAATACATAACAGCCATAGGTCTAATGCCCTGCCACCAAGTTAATAATATTAGTAAAAAATCTCCCCCAACACCATTTGATTTTTCTCATTCTAATATCAGCTTTAAATGTTCTCCACGCATCAACTTGTTCTGAAAAGACGCACATTTTTGTTTCAAATACATTCTTTTAAATTTTGGTACACATATATTAATTCAACCAAGCACAGGCTTCCAATTTAGTTGACTAGGCTGCACACAGGAGAGCTACTTACAGGGCCTTGGAGAGCTACTCGTTGGAGAAGACTATGTCATAAAGTTATGATATTGCATGCTCACTGCACCCTCATGCGCTCAGAGAAGGAGCCAGGGAAGGCAACAAAGACACATCTGATTCTGAGCAATCTAAGAGCCTTTCAACCATATCCACCCTCTCTGCACTGTTCTCTTCAGCCATCTCATCTTTCCTACACAATATTAACCTTAAACTTGAATGGCCTGGGAGGTGAAGAAGTGTGAGCTTTAGTTACGGATGAAGGGGCAGAAGTACAACTCGTGACTTGCAGAGATGGTTTGAGATGGAGTAAACCCTCATTAGCATAGATAAGACGAGGAACATGAAAAGCAATATACAAGCCATAGTGCGCAGCCAAGGCACAGGCGGATGTACCTTTGGCATGCCTACTGCACACCTGCAGCGCACAAGCGCAGCAAGACTAAGTAGTTTCCTGGTCCATGCATCGGGTAGTCACCCTTCTCCTAGGATGACCAGTGCAGGAGGAGTTCAGGAAAAACTAGACCTGCAAGGGAGATAACAGATAAAGTCTTAACATGTCTCTAGATTTGTAGGAGAGTAGGATATGCACTTATGTTGCCCCCACTAATTTTTCTGATGTATACACTGGTTTCTGGCTATAGTCAGGCTGGGTCCCTGCTAATCAGGGCCCCATCTCTCTGTTCTCTCTAAATGACTTGGGGTGCATATTAGATGCACTAGTAATTGGTTACTGTGGTGCCTTATGAGCCCCTAGTATATGGTACCTTAGGTACACAGGGCATAGGTACTTTACAGGCCTACCAGGGGCTGAAGCATATATTATGCCACCCCTGGGAAGCAGACTAAATCTGACACCTCAGGCCTGCTACTGCAGCCTGGGTGAGGTAGTGTTAGCACTCTTCACTGAGGTATAGGTTCCTATATCTCACCATACACACACATATAAGCCTATCAGTCACCCCTATGGCAGGCCCTATCAATCCTGAGGGCAGGGTGCTTGTTTTACAATGTGAGGGGGTGACTCTGCCTGAGCAGGGCCCCTCTGCAGCTGGCAGGGTCTATTCCCTGTGGCTGTTTGTGGATGCGGTTAAACCATATACCCTTAAGTGCATTATAACCTCCCGGTTAATGCTAACTATGGAATGACTGCATCAAAACATGTAGTGTTTGGTGTCAAACAACTTAGAATCATACCCCCACATCAGTCCATGATGTGGGAGTATGATCCCACCATTCTAGAGGGGATGACATGTACCTACTGTGGTAACACGGTAGAAATCTGAAAGAGCCCTGGCATCACAAAATGGATGCCACCAGCACAGACACTGGGCTGCCCTCCTGCTGCTGACCGAAACTCACAGTGGAGGAAGCCCAACAATAGGCATCCTGTCACAGGGAGGTGTCACCAGCTTCCAGACAGGATTTAGTGTATTGGAGCTGGGTGGGTGCACTCTCAGAGTGCTTTGAAGTCCTACACTGGGGAGCAGTAGGCAAAAATCAGAGGCCTACCACGTCCCGAGTGACCGTGGGCTCCTGTGAAGCATTTCCTCAAGAGGCGTCTTTGTGATCCCTTGCCCATTGGGTTGTGGGTCCCCCAAAGTCTTTCTTATCAACTAAAAGAGCTCCCATAGTTGCTCCAGGCCTGCCCTCACTCACCCTCGCTGGGTGAGTCCCTCAAACCTTGCTGGTCTGCACCATCGACTTTCTTCACTCTACACAAGACTTGCTTTTGCCAAGGCTTGTTGGCTTCAATCCGGTTGTTGACACTGCCATCAGCTGTAGACGTTGTGTGACACTCAGAATCCAGCTGCTGGTCATCTTCGCACTCTCCTGGACCTCGTGAGCAAAGAGTCAAAACACCATTGACGACCAGAAATCACCCGACATCCGTGGGCATCCATCTTCCTGGCCCCGGGTCACTGGCAAGTGACTGTGAACACTGTCCCTTCAATTTTCAGGTCTTCTCCATCTTGAATCCAGCCTTGGATTACACCGGACACTTATTCAGTCGCCGCAAGCAGCAAGTCTTCTTTGGTCTTCATAGAAAACAGCGACTCGGCCCGACACCAAAAGACACCTATGCACCCAGCTCCCTGGGTGAGGTAACTCGTGCACTCTGGTGCCCTAGTGTGTGTTGGCCCTCGAATTACTTACCTTGTAAGTGGCTTGCTTGTAGACTTCCTTGAAGTACCCTAAAACTTTAAAAATCAAACCGCGACTTGCTCCATTGTAATCAATAGGGAACCCGCGTCTGTGATCTCACAATGCGCGCGTCTCCCGTGGGTCTGTTACTTACCTGCTATCACCGCAGTTGTGACGCCCAAGCGATTCTACAGGCCCTAGGCCTTGTCATTCTGCAAGTCGACTTTCCTAAACCTCTTTTTTAGTATATGGTCTGGTACGCTCCTAGGACCCCAGCCATATTTGTGCTTAACTTATTGTGAAATGTTGATATTTGAATGTGTTCCTGGCTTCTAATCTCATAAAGAGATTAGTAGAGTGTGCCTAGAAATAAATACATATATATTTGATATATATACCTGTGTGGTGTCCGTTCATTTGGTAATTCAAGAGATTATAAGGTTAAAACAAGCTGCTTTACATTCCTCTGAGACTTAGCCTGAAGGCTGCTCTCTACAGCTACCACTAGGATAGCTTTCTTTAAAAGGTTGTCTTAAACCTATCTACCATAAGAGTCGAATTGGACTGGTGCAAGGTGGCCACTATAACTAGTGACCAGCATATGCCAGGCCAACTTCTCACATTGATGGGCAGCGTGTGGGATTCCAGCTTGCCATTGTTTTACCAGAAAATCTCTATTTGAATTACTAACTGAAAACCACTTAAGGTACTCAAGGTACATATAAAGTCAAGCTTAGTATCAATAAGTTCTACTGAACTTAGAGCTGTTTGTGAAGGGATAGCACACCCTTGCTACAGCTCAAGCTAGGATCAGTAGGCCACAAACTAGTGTAGGTAGTACAACACTGCACAACACTAGAATGTCCTCAAGGGATGGAGCCAGTGGGTCCACCCAGCCTCAGTACAAGGACATGACCTACTTTGACTTGAAGGCCATGTGTGTTGAAAGACACCTGAAGCAAGGACAGAGTCCCTCCACACAACAACTGATAAATTTGCTTACTGCAGATGATCTCAGACTGGCTCTAGGAGCTGGTGGATTTGGATCAGGGGGTGGGTCAGCCATAGTCTCTGGGTCTGATGATGGAAATCAAGATGACCCGGAGTCTGTGATTGAAGGGCCAGACCCACAAGCGTCTGCAAGGGACAGGGGAATTCTCCCTAAGAGAGCTGACAGAAGTGAAGAGAGGCCTAGGACCCCTTCAAGGGAATCTAACCACTCATATCACTCTGGGAGAGAATCTGTCCAGCAGAGGAACTCATACTTCCATAGAAACACCTCCTCTGAAAGAAGGTATAAGATGCTCCAGTATGAGGAAGCTAGGCTTGCCCTCAGAACCAAGCAATTGGCCTTAGATAGAGAAGCCTTTGAGCTAAAGAGAGCTTCTAGAAAAGAGGGGTTAGATACCCCTGGTGGCAGCAACAGTGTCCCTAGAGGCAGAGAATACATTCCAGACCATAGGAACCTGTTCAGGGTTGTTCCTCCCTACCAGAGTGGGGATGATATCCACAAATGGATAACTGCTATAGAGAGGGCCTGTAAAGTTCAACAGGTCCCCCAGAAACAGTGGGCAGCAATCTTGTGGCTCTCCTTTTCTGATAAAGGTAGAGACAAGCTCCTCACTGTTAGAGAAGAGGATGCTGATGATTATGAAGTCCTGAAGAGTGCATTGATAGATGGGTTTGGCTTAACCACTGAACAGTACAGGTTGAAGTTCAGAGACACCCAGAAAGCACAGACTCAGGACTGGACTGACTTTGTTGATTGTGCAACCAAGGCTCTAGAAGGTTGGCTGGTTGGTAGTAGAGATTTTATAATCTTATCATGAGAGAACAGATCCTTAATAATTGCCAAAACCAGTTGTTGCATCAATACCTGGTAGACTCTGATCTGAGCTCCCCCCAAGAATGGGAAAGAAGGCAGACAAATGGGTCAGAACCAGGGTGAGGCAGAAAACTTAGAACCAAGGGGGTGACACCAAGAAGCAAGATCCTAAAGGCTCTCAGAAAGGTGGGGATAAGGCAAAATACCAGAAGTCTTCACAAGGGCCCCAAAAATCTGCATCTGGTGGGGATTCACAGTCTACAAAGGGAAAAGGCCAAAAGAAGCCCTGGTGCAAATTATGTAAACAGAAAGGGCACTGGACTTCTGATTGTACAAAGTCCAAAGACCAAACCACCACCACTCAAGCCCGTAAGGCAACTGTTCCCCCTAGTACAAGTACTGGTGGAGGTGGTAATCAGAATAAGGGTGTAGTAGGGTTGACCCTGGGTTCTGATGTGGACTCTGGCCTAGTCAGAGTACCAACACAGGCAATGCTAGTTTGTGAGGGAGACCTTGATATGTCCTTCCTAGTGAGCCCCAATAATCTGGGCAAGTACAAACAGCAGCCTATAATAAATGGCAAACAGGCTTTGGCATTCAGGGACACAGGTGCTAGTGTCACCATGGTGGCAGAGGATCTAGTGGACCCTGCACAGATCATCCTGGGTGAAATGTACCAGGTAACCAATGCAAGCAATGTCAGGACTAACCATAGCCTGGCAGTTGTGAATTTCTCCTGGGGAGGGGTAACTGGCCTCAAAAAGGTAGAAGTCAGTGCAGACCTCCCTGTCGAATGTTTGTTGGGCAATGATCTGGAGACTTCAGCCTGGTCTGAAGTAGAGTTATGGACTCATGCTGAGATGTTGGGCATACCAGCAGAGGTATTTGCTGTGACCAGGTCACAGGCTAAGATGCATAACACTGAACCAGCTGTTGAAGAACCAGGGTTTAACCCAGCGGCGTCAGGGGCATGCCTAAGATCTTCGAGTTCACCTGACTTGGTATACAGAGACACGGAATACTTCTGGATGGCATCAGAGAGTTTATTAGTTGCAGCTAGTAACAGTGATCCTAGAAATACATCACGGTGTAAATTCTCAGGAGACTGCTCATTTTACTAAGGCGAGACGTCTCCTTTTATACCCAATATTCACATTATAAATGTACACCCACTGCACAAAATTCTAGCCAATAAGGTACATTTTCAAACAAAGTGTCACATAACAAAAACTCAATTTACAGTATCCCAACCCAAAAGTTAATTATTAGGAATGTCCCAAATTCAATCTCCACAAGCCGGACAAACCTATAATTGAAAGCATAACCCATGTAATGAAGAAACATAAAAAAAGAAACGGTAACAGATGCTGAACAAGATAAGGCATGTGCAAAGAAACTAAGAGTTAACAATGTCCTGAACATTGATTGGCAATCTCAGACAAAGATCGATCAGGGAAATTGGCTTTGCGGGGTCAGTTTCAGGTGCAGAGGTCAGTTTCTTACAGTTCATTTCAGAGTCAAAAAGAAACCTAGTTAATGTATACATGAACTAAGAAGGCCAGGCCACTTTATTCGCCAGGCTACCTTCACAGGCCCACGTAAGGGCAACACAAAATGGTGGCACAGAACAAAATGGAGTCAGACTCGAGAATTACAGAACCTCAGAACCTCCTTTTGCCATTACTTAGGCAATAACCTAAGACTCATGTTAATCTGAATCTAGGTCTATGTCGATATTCATTAGGTCATCAAGGTGTTGCTGTAGCATCATCTTATTATTCTCTACTTCTCTCGGAACAGGTCTCCGAACACACATAATAGCACAATTCGCTCCCTGTACACATTCGTGCTCTTGAAGATCTACTCACCTTCAGGCAGGCGATTAAAACCTTCCTGTTCCCGGTATCTAGTTGATTTATTTCCTTTTATTGTGTGTTATGTTATAGCATCTGTCAAAGCGCCAGGACGCCCCTTTGCTGGGGCAGCTGTGCGCTATAAAAATACCAAATAACATAACATAACATAACAAAGACTACAAATGGCGGGACCACACTGGATGCAAAGACAACAAGAGAAAAGGATGGTTAAAACCATACCAAGGAATGTCAAAATCTTCCATCCCCATTTGGACAGCAGTCCCCAAAACCATCCCGTCAATGACCAGTCTCCTTCGTCTACATGGATAGACTCAGAGATTTTATACAACCTAGAGATGGCTTGGTACACTGTAAGGGCATTATCTGGTATGTAAACACAGCAACTGGATCCAATCAATTTACATACTCCTCCTCGATCTGCAAGTATGATGTCTAATACCATACGGTTCTGCAAAGTCATAAGTAGGCCTGGGCTAAATTTCCGTTCCGCTCGCGGAAATTGCGATAATTTGACATTTTCGCGTTCCGCGGAGAGTGCGAAAATGTCAAAATTTCCGCATTCCGCAGCTTAGCGATAATTTGTTTCTTGCTCGCGCTGTAAAATAATACATTCTCGCGCACGCGCGATCGCCTTACCTGAATCCCCGCGTTCGCCGACAAGTTTTCCCGATCCGGTCACGTTCTCCACAAGATGTTGGATTGTTGGTAGCCATTTGCGCTGTCTCGCGACAGTTCGCGCCCGCAGTAATGTCATTGGTCGCGAGATCACGTCTTTCTTCTCGCGATCATGCACTGCGAGAAGAGTGAAAACAAGATGGCCGCGCCCGCAAGCAACCGCATGGGTAAGTTGGCGAGCCGCGACCATGCAGAAAATACCGCGAACGGGCGGGAAAAAAACTTCCGCATCTTCGCGATATTTCCGCGTGTTTGCGGAGATTTGTAACATTTTCGCGATAATTTGCGAAAGTCACTTTCGCAAATTCCGCCCACCCCTAGTCATAAGGCGGTCCGCTTGAAGCTCAGCTGAAACATTACTAGGAGCACCTGCTGTCTCATTAATAGTAGCTTCAACAACGCGGACAAGCTGTCGAATATGCTTACTATTGATCATAGGACCCCAAAAGGGCAAGAAGCCCTTGAAGAAATCTCCTACTTCCTGTGCTGCGGTATCTTCCTTATTGAAGACACCTCTACCATATCTCGTTCTATGATAGTCTGAAGCAGTAGTGTATGTAGGGGGAAGTAGAAACGCCACATAACACGTTCCTGAAAAATCAGGTGGCAACCATGTGTAGGCTCTGTCATGACAAACAAAATATGTGCCTTTAGCTGGCACAAACGGTGGAGAAGTCCAAGATGAATAGACATAGGTTTGAGCACACACACTCTTACCTAGCTGAGCTTTCGGATTCCGACCATTACCTTAAAAACAAAAGTGGCCTCGGTGGGTACAATCCAAATAGGGGGAGACCTTTTTCGTCTCTCCTTCTCTGTCAAACTGGTACTATATCCAGTCACGTTCCAACCAACGTAAGCCTGCACCTCATCCTTAGGGATAGCATTATATGCATCAATATCTCGGATCATAGCTACTATTCCCCTTATTAAGGCACTATTGCTCGAGTTATCTTTAAGGGAACGTAAGGGGCGTACCTCATTTGCATAGATAAACATGGTCTGAAAAGCCCACACAGACCCATTAAAAGAAAACGGCAAAACCAAATATGGCATACCTTTATCTGTCGTATGAGGCATAAGACCACAAACCCAACAATTAGTGGTATTTACTACTAACTGATGCTGATGCAACAACTGTATAAACGAGTTGTTGACAAATTCTGATCTCCTTGTCTGTTCATGTTCAGGCAACGTATAAAACTGGTGCATAGAAAGAGTAGTGAAAGAAAGCATAGGTTGGGAGGTG
Source organism: Triturus cristatus (assembly GCF_964204655.1). Lineage (NCBI taxonomy): Eukaryota > Metazoa > Chordata > Amphibia > Caudata > Salamandridae > Triturus > Triturus cristatus. The sequence goes on from NC_140579.1 coordinate 287,736,897, forward strand.
GGTGCAGATGTCTGTTGTGTAGCATAGACAGTCCAACCCACACAAGCTAATGTGATACTTAACCTCTTCTGTGCCCATGACGAGATAGTCTCGTCATGGAGCACGGTTGCGCTGTGCCCATGACGAGACTATCTCGTCATGAACCCCGCCCGCTAATGTAACGCCCGGCACAGGAGGGGGAAAGGGCGGGGCACTGAAGGGGTTAAAAACATCAAAAAGCACAATATTATAAAACTTTTGATATGTATCAATGTACAAAATCTTGTCTTAAGATCTATTCTCTCAACATCTCTTTCAGTTACAACAGACTCCAACCTCTAACGTGCTGCTCGCGGCAATTTTCCTTCTTCACTCAAGTGTGCATCCAGGCGTCCTAGACGTCCCTAGAACCGCAGACCTTTCGTCAATACGCGGGCCACCCCTTAAGTTCTTATACCGCGACCCTGCAGCTGAACCCGGATGGTGGTTCGAAAAAGAAAAAGAAAAATAGTCTCTTGTCTGAAAGAGTGTAATTCACAAAAAAATTCACATTTTATTTGTCCTTTTTAGACCTTAAGTTGTAGCGTTCTTTACCAGGCACAGTTTGATCCTGACAGAGTGTCTCTGGGTGTGTAGTATCAAGTCTCAAACACGGCGGCACAGCTTCTTGCAAGACTTTATCATCCGCACATTCTGACTGAGTCCATTCCAGATGTGCATCGCTAAAAGGTACAAATCTCAGAACCCTTTCACTCTCGGAATCGGCAACACCTTCCCGGACCCACTTATCATACGGTAAGGGCAAAGGTATCTTCTTACAATGGGTACCATGTACCCAGTTTTTCTTGTCGAACACCTTAATAGCAGTCCGAGTTGATAACAGGACTTGGTATGGACCGGTCCATCTTGGTTCCAAGTTCTTTGACCTCTGGAAATTCTTGGTTAGAACCCAGTCGCCAGGTTGAATCATGTGGCCTGCGTCTACAGTAACTGAAGGCAAAGTGTCATGGACCTGTTGGTGAAGAACACGCAATTTAGCAGTCAAATCATGTAAGTAGTCAACCAACATAGGGTACTCGATATCACTGTACTTCTTAGGCCTCGGCACACCCCGGACATTCGCCGGGCGTCCAAAAATAATCTTGTATGGGCTAAGTCCCACGCGAGAATGTACTGTCGTTCTCGTGGACAAAAGTGCCAATGGTAAGGCATCGGGCCATGTAAGACCAGAGCTCACTTGCACCTTGGCCAACTTCAGCTTCAGAATGCCATTATAGCACTCGACCAGGCCTGCTGACTGGGGGTGATTCGCAGCGTGAAATTTCTGTTTAATACCCAGACACGCACATACTTTCTTCATAATCTGACCCACAAATTCACTTCCATTATCACTCCATACCATCCTCGGCAAGCCATATCTGGGAAAGAATTATTTGAGCAAAACCTTGGCTGTAGACAAGGCAGTATTATCCTTTAGGGGGTAGGCCTCTATCCATCTGGAAAAAGCACAAACAACCACAAGGACATACTTCAAGTTATTGCATCTTTCCATATGAATATAGTCTATCTGCAGCACCTCGAACGGATACGTTGGAGGAGCAAAATGACCCGCTGGAGTTGGGGTTCCCTTTCCAGGATTATGCATCAAGCAAATCATGCAGTGTTTAACCAAATTCTCAGCACACTTAGGAATTCCACCATTCTGCCATACCAGAGCCAACAACTTACATATCCCTTTTGAACTAATGTGAGCCAACCCATGAGCCATAGTAACCACCGGAAGCACATATGCATCCGGCAACAACCATCACTGGTGCTCTGACAACTCAACCCAACAGCCTGTTGAATCCAACATTCCCGTACTCTCTCTCCACATACTCAATTATTTCTCAGTAGCTTCTGCCTGAATCATCTTCACACTTTCTGTTGTATCTTCACACATTCCTCCTTCCACAAACCATCTGGCAGGACCTGCAACATACATCCGACTCGTCACATCTTTCGCTGTTTCTCTCGCTACTTCATCTGCAAACGCATTCCCTTGATCCACATCATCCGTAACCTTTTTATGCGCACTACACTTCACTATCGCAATTTGGGTCGGCAAAGTAAGTGATTCAAGACGTTCACTCACTAATTGTCCATGGCTGTCCTAACTATCATTAAAACCAGCACTCTCACTTCCAACATAATAATCATCAGTGTATTACTGAGCGGACTGGACGGTCGGAACATTCTGTTGGTCAAAATAATTCATAGAAGTCTGAGGGGAAAAGGAAGGTTCATTCTGGGGAAACGTACCACGTCCCCTACCCCTAGGTACTTGTTGGAAACCACCACGACCTCTCAGACCAGACATACCATTTGCACGCTGTAGCAAGATCGGGCAACTATTCTTGAAGTGACCTTCTTCTTTACAATAAGCACACTGATTAGGGCCTAGCGGGAGTCGCGAAGCAAAAGACTCAGGCTTCTGCAACAGTTTCTGAAACTGTGGGTGTTGCTGAAACTGGGAAGGTTGCTGAAACTGACGCTGATTAGGGCGAGGCGGATAAGCCTGCTGCAGAAGAACTTTCGTTTTTAATTCTCTAGTCTTCTTCTCTACTTTATCCTTCTCATCTTTATCTCTACTCTCATAGTATTGTGCAGTAGCCAATATCTGAGCCGAAGAAGAAACAGCCCATGAACTCTCAGAGTCCTTTAACTTATTAGAAAGTTCAGGAAGTAAATTAAAAACAAAACTTATCTACAAACAACCTCTGACCACCTTCTGTACTCATATCCTGACCACTATGATCAATGAATGTTTCCTCAAACCTAGTGAAGAAATCAGACACACGCTCGTCTTTCTTTTGTTTGCATGCTGATAACTTGTCCCAATTCACCCGCAGAGGAGGCATCATAGTTTTCATTAAATTAATAATCCTACCAGGTAGTTCTGCAACTAAGGGTTCAGGTTTGGCACCTCCTACCTGCCGACCATCTGCAGCAGTAATATTAACCCACGTATCTCCTAACTCTGGCGCGTGATCCTCGTGACGGATCTTTGCCCACAAGGGTTGAGGAACTACATTACCCATCAACATATCTATGTCAGCTAAATTCATAACACACGCATCAACTGTCTGAGACAACTCCTTATAATAACCAGCAGGATTTTTACGGGGGTCAGGCAGTCTGCTTAAGAGCCAGGACCTCAGCTCTCTTCCAAGGGACATGCACCCACACTCGCTTAAAATGAGCCGGTGCAGCCGCAATACCATGAGCGGCATCAGCCACAACTGCCTCTCTCCATACAGGGGGCACCTCTCTCATAGGATACTACTTCACTTTTCTCCTAATAGAAGGGTCAGGTTCGAACAATGACTGAGGTGGAAGTCTAGACCTAAAAGTGAGTAGTGTCTCTACCGCTTCCTCAACATCGGAACCCACTATCGTCCCTTTAGCAAATTCAGACTGAACATTAAGCAATACCAGTGGAATTGAACCCAACTGATTATCTTCCCACTCCTGACGAAGGAAGGTACACATGACATCAAAAACATACCTTTGTTTTGGTGCCTCCCACTGTAGGAAGATATCCATTACCACTTGTGGACTGTACTTGGAGGTATTCGAAACCCATCTACGACCAAGGAGATCTAACACTGCCCGCTTTTCGGGACCAGGGAGCTGACTACGTCTCTGCTGACGTTCAGAAACGGGGGTCATATTCAGTGACCCAAAGAAAGGAGACAAAAGACTAGTGACAGTTTCAGTAATTCTTTGCCGAGCAGAAGGAGAAGAAGTTGACATGAGGACAGGAGACAAAGTGTGACAGAGACGTAGGGACAGAAATAAGAGAAGTCGAAGATAAAGGAGTGTAAGGCAAAGGAATTTGAGGCAAGGCTGGTGGCAAGGCTGGCGGCCATGGAGGGGGCTGCACCGGGGGAGGTAGAACTACCTGTGAAGCAACGGGTGGCTGAACAACAACAGGGGGTTGAACGACAACAAGGGGTGCAACAACTGGAGGTAACGGAGGTGCAGTAGCACCCTGCACATAAGGGGGTGGTAATCTCAGTAAATGTGACATCAAAGGATCCTTTTCAGGGTATACAGTCACATTTGAAAGGGGAGGTGGCAAATCCGGGTAAAATTTGTCAATGGCCATGCAATGTTGTCTATCTGACACTTCAATCGCACGATCTTCTTCATCTTCCTTAAACTGCCTAGCAGCTTGCATTACCGATATATTCCTTTCCTTCCTATCTCTCTTAGCTTGCTTAATTTCTCGCTGTTTGGCTTCCTTACGCCAAAGGCGGAAAGAGTCAAACATCGCCTGCCGGGCTTTCTTCTTAAATAGCGCAACTTCTAGGTTATCTAAAACATCTGATTCAAAACTACCATGTTTAGGCCATCGTAAAACACCATCTTTCCTTGTATAACGGACCCATACTTCATTAAAGGTAATGGGACCTACACCATGCTTTGAATAGAGCTCATAAGTTGGAGTTCCAACCGGAGGTATCGGACACGAGTCCTCCAATCGGGAATCCCTATTACAACTACAACAAAACCATTTCCTAAATTTGCTAAAACCAGGCATCTTTTAGCTCACTAGTCTTGCTTCAAACTTCAAGGGGTTATCAAAAAATGATACACTCGCAAATATACGAACCCCCCGGCTTCGACTATTGCAATGGCCGAATCAAAACCAAGAAACAAAACGAAGTCGTGGGAGCGACCCACTTATACTTAACCAAAATGTCTGTCACGCCACCAGAAGACCGTCTAAAGTCTCACCTTACAAATCATCACAAGAGGGTCCAAGACAGGGTGACAGTCAGGGCAGCAGTCCTTCGCAGCCGTCGGAAAGGGGAAGCCTCACAGAAAAAAACCTTCGGTCCACGTCGACATGCAGGGGTCGATGAAGTGGCGGCCGTCCTCCAGAAATTCCTCACAGGGCTCCTCACAATCTTCGGGCTTGGACCAGTACCGCTGAAGTCGCCCCACGCTGGGCGCCAGTTGAAGAACCGGGGTTTAACCCGGCGGCGTCAGGGGCACGCCTAAGATCTTCGTGTTCACCTGCCTTGGTATACAGAGACACGGAATACTTCTGGATGGCATCAGAGACCAAGTTTATTAGTTGCAGCTAGTAACAGTGATCCTAGAAATACATCACGGTGTAAATTCTCAGGAGACTGCTCATTTTACTAAGGCGAGACGTCTCCTTTTATACCCAATATTCACATTATAAATGTACACCCACAGCACAAAATTCTAGCCAATAAGGTACATTTTCAAACAAAGTGTCACATAACAAAAACTCAATTTACAGTATCCCAACCCAAAAGTTAATTATTAGGAATGTCCCAAATTCAATCTCCACAAGCCGGACAAACCTATAATTGAAAGCATAACCCATGTAATGAAGAAACATAAAAAAAGAAACGGTAACAGATAAGGCATGTCCAAGAAAACTAAAAGTTAACGATGTCCTGAACATTGATTGGCAATCGCAGACAAAGATCGATCAGGGAAATTGGCTTTGCGGGGTCAGTTTCAGGTGCAGAGGTCAGATTCTTACAGTTAATTTCAGAGTCAAAAAGAAACCTACTTAATGTATACATGAACTAAGAAGGCCAGGCCACTTTATTCGCCAGGCTACCTTCACAGGCCTACGTGAGGGCAACACAAAATGGTGGCACAGAACAAAATGGAGTAAGACTCGAGAATTACAGAACCTCACTCTTGATCCTGAAACTATGGTCCAGATGCTACCCAAGAGGAGGAGCAGTAGGGTTAAGGCTGTGCCTTCCCCTCTGTCTCAGATCACAGATTCCCCTCCTGAGGGAGGAGAAGCAGAGCCTGAAGAAGGAACTGTCCCAGAGGAACTTGAGCCTGATCAGGTTGAGTTCTTGGGGGCAGGGGGGCCTTCCAGGGAGGATCTGAGTAAGGAGAAAAAGTGCTGCCCCTCTCTTGAACCCCTCAGACAGCAGGCTGCTGCTGAGGCTGCTGGGAGTGCTAGTGGGTCCCATACGGTTTATTGGGATGAGGGACTCCTATATTCTGAGGCTAGAGATCCTACCCCTGGAGCCACCAGGAGGTTGGTAATACCTCAGAAGTTTAGGGGGTTCCTCTTGACCCTAGCACATGACATCCCATTGGCAGGACACTTGGGCCAAAACAAGACCTGGGACAGGCCTGTCCCTCATTTTGATTGGCCACACATGTCAGAGGACACCAAGGAGTTTTGTCGATCCTGTGTCACTTGCCAAGCCAGTGGCAAGTCAGGTGGCACAACAAAGGCCCCCCTGATACCACTACCTGTGGTGGGGGTTCCCTTTGAAAGGGTAGGGATTGACATTGTTGTGCCCCTTGACCCTCCAACAGCATCTGGGCACAGGTTTATCCTGGTGGTAGTGGATCATGCCACCAGGTACCCAGAAGCAATTCCCCTCAGGACCACCATAGCCCCTGTGGTGGCAAGAGCCCTCATTGGAGTTTTCTCCACAGTTGGTTTCCCGAAGGAGGTTATATGTGACAGAGATACAAACGTTATGTCAGGATATCTGAAAGCAATGTGGAAGGAGTGTGGTGTCAACTACAAATTCACCACTCCCTATCACCCACAATGCAATGGGCTTGTTGAGAGATTCAACAAAACCCTTAAGGGGATGATTAAAGGCCTCCCAGAAAAACGTAGGCGAAAATGGGACCTTTTACTTCCCTGCCTTCTGTTTGCATACAGGGAGGTCCCTCAAAAGGGGATTGGCTACAGCCCTTTTGAACTTCTGTTTGGGCACCCTGTCAGAGGTCCATTATGTTTGGTGAAGGAGGGATGGGTGTTACCTCTCAAACCTCCCAAACAGGATGTGATGGACTATGTACTTGGTCTCCGCTCCCGGATGGCAGAGTACATGAAGAAGGCCACCAAAAACCTGGAGGCTAGCCAAGCATTGCAAAAAGCTTGGCATGACCAAAAGGCTGTCCTGACTGTTTACCAGCCAGGCCAGAAAGTGTGGGTGTTGGGACCTGTGATCCCAGCAGATCTCCAGGACAAATGGAGTGACCCCCATACAATTGTTGAGAAAAAGGGAGAAGTCACCTACTTGGTGGATCTTGGAACTCCCAGGAGCCCCCTTAGGGTGCTCCATGTCAACAGATTAAAGCCATATGTGGACAGGGCTGACATGGGCCTGCTCATGGCAACTGATGAGGACCAGGAGGAGGAGAGTGACCCTCTCCCTGACCTGCTCTCACAGAACCCTGATGATGGGTCAGTTGATGGTGTTGCTTTGGCAAGCAGCCTCACTGAACATCAACAAACTGAATGCAGACAAGTTCTGCAACAGTTCAGACATATGTTTAGCCTGACCCCAAGGCAGACTTCCTGGTGCACCCATGAGGTGGACACTGGAGACAGTCTGCCTGTCAAGAGTAAAATCTACAGGCAACCTGACCATGTCAGGGACTGTATTAGGACTGAAGTCCAGAAAATGTTGGAATTAGGAGTTATTGAGCCTTCCGATAGCCCTTGGGCTAGTCCAGTAGTCCTAGTGCCAAAACCTCACACCCAGGGTGGTAAGAAAGAGATGAGGTTTTGTGTAGACTACAGAGGCCTCAATGCAGTCACCAGGACTGACGCCTACCCAATTCCAAGGGCAGATGAGCTCATTGATACTTTGGCCTCAGCCAAATATCTGAGCACATTTGACCTAACAGCTGGCTACTGGCAAATCAAGTTAGCTGATGATGCCAATGCCAAAACTGCATTTTCAACCCCTGGTGGGCACTATCACTTTGTGGTAATGCCCTTTGGTTTGAAAAATGCACCTGCAACTTTTCAGAGGTTGGTGAATAAAGTTCTGACTGGTATGGAAACTTATTGCTCAGCTTATCTAGATTATATTGCTGTCTTTAGTTCCACCTGGCAGGATCACCTGGTCCACCTCACAAATGTTTTGGAGGCCCTGCAGAAAGCAGGCCTCACCATCAAGGCCACTAAGTTCCAGATAGGGCAGAGTCAGGTTTTGTACCTGGGCCACCTTGTAGGTGGAGGTCAGGTTCAACGATTGCAGAGCAAGATCCAGACCATAATGGACTGGGTAGCTCCAACAACCCAGACACAGGTTAGAGCCTTTTTAGGCCTGACTGGGTAGTATAGGAGGTTTGTTAAGGGATATGGATCTATAGTGACCCCCTTAAATGATCTTACCTCTAAGAACATGCCAAAGAAGGTTTAGTGGACAGCTAGCTTTCAGAAGGCATTTGATGACCTCAAGCAGGCAATGTGCACTGCCCCCATCTTACAGAGTCCAGACTACCAAAAGAAGTTCATTGTCCAAACAGATGCTTCAGAGCTGGGTGTGGGAGCTGTACTGTCTCAACTAAATGATGAAGGTCAAGACCAGCCAGTAGCTTTCATAAGCAGAAGGCTGACCCCTAGAGAGAAACGTTGGTCAGCTATAGAGAGGGAGGCCTTTGCTGTGGTGTGGGCCCTGAAGAAGCTGAGGCCATACTTGTTTGGCACTCACTTCATAGTTCAGACTGACCACAAGCCCCTCCTATGGCTCAAACAGTGAAAGGTGAAAATCCTAAACTGCTCAGGTGGTCCATTTCCCTACAGGGGATGGACTATACAGTGGAACATAGACCTGGGACCCAACATGCCAATGCAGATGGACTCTCAAGGTATTTCCACTTAGAACATGAAGACTCAACTGGTCAAGGTTAGTTTAATGTCCCTGCGTTGGGGGGGGGGGGGTTGTGTAGGAGAGTAGGATCTGCACTTATGTTGCCCCCACTTTTTCTCTGATGTATACACTGGTTTCTGGCTATAGTCAGGCTGGGTCCCTGCTAATCAGGGCCCCAGTCTCTCTGTTCTCTCTAAACGACTTGGAGTGCATATTAGGTGCACTAGTGATTGGTTACTGTGGTGCCTTATGAGCCCCTAGTATATGGTACCTCAGGTACCAAGGGCATAGGTACTTTACAGGCCTACTAGGGGCTGAAGCATGTAGTATGCCACCCCTGGGAAGCAGACTAAATCTGACACCTCAGGCCTGCTACTGCAGCCTGGGTGAGGTAGTGTTAGCACTCCTCACTGAGGTATAGGTTCCTATATCTCACCATACACACACATATAAACCTATCAGTCACCCCTATGTCAGGCCCTATCAATCCTGAGGGCAGGGTGCTTGGTTTACAATGTGAGGGGGTGCCTCTGCCTGAGCAGGGCTCCTCTGCAGCTGGCAGAGTCTATTCTCTGTGGCTGTTTGTGGATGCGGTTAAACCATATACCCTTAAGTGCATTATAACCTCCCGGTTAATGCTAACTATGGAATGACTGCATCAAAACATGTCGTGTTTGGTGTCAAACAACTTGGAATCATACCCCCACATCAGTCCATGATGTGGGAGTATGATCCCACCCTTCTAGAGGGGATGACATGTACCTACTGGGGTAACACGGTAGAAATCTGAAAGAGCCCTGGCATCACAAAATGGATGCCACCAGCGCAGACACTGGGCTGCCCTCCTGCTGCTGACCGAAACTCACAGTGGAGGAAGCCCAACAATAGGCATCCTGTCACAGGGAGGTGTCACCACCTTCTAGACAGGATTTAGTGTATTGGAGCTGGGTGGGTGAACTCTTAGAGTGCTTTGAAGTCCTGCACTGGGGGAGCAGTAGGCTCCTCTGTGCATATGCCAGCTCAAACCGGTTCAGGGGATACTAGCCCCTGCTCTGGCGCAAAACTGGACATAGAGGAGTGGGTGTAACCATTTATTTATTTATTTAATAGTTTTATAAAGCGCGTAGTAACTCAGAGAGCATCCCAGCGCTAAACCTGAATCTCCAAAGGTTTCTGCCGTCTGACGGGATTATATTTGTGGGAAAAAAAGAGTCTTTAGAGTTTTTCTGACCTGGAGGTAGTTCAGTTCTGTCCTGAGTCTCCGTGGTAGGCGGTTCCAGTGTTTGGCCGTGTGGACCGAAAAACGACGGCCACCGGTCCTGGCCTTTTTGACTCTGGGAACCGAGATCAGATTTTCTCCACTAGAACGGAGATCTCTCTCCGCTTTGTAGGGAATTAGGAGTTCTTTCAGAAGGGGAGGGTCATTATTGTTGAGGGTTTTATGGGCCAGGCAGAGGGCCTTGAAGACCACCCTTTCTCTGACTGGGAGCCAGTGGAGAGACTTGAGCGCTGGCCTAGCAGAGGATCTTGCCGGTGTGTCCGTAAGTAGGCGGGCGGCGGCGTTTTGGACTTTCTGCAGGGTGTTAAGGGTGGTTTCGGGGGCTCCCAAGTAGATGGCGTTACAGTAGTCCAATCTTGCCAGAATTAGACCCTGGATGAGGAGCCTCCTTGCGGTTTCGGGGAGCAAGGGAAAGATCTTCCTGCAGGCTCTGAGTAGGCCAAAGCATGTCCCTGCCGTCCTTTTTGCCTGAGTTTTAAAGCTCATGTCCTTCTCGATCCATACACCTAGGCTTTTGACCTCGTCCTTGGGTGCGGGAGGATTACCTAGGCAGCTAGGCCAAAGGTGAGGTGGCAGGGAGGGCCCCTTGTGGCCCATCAACAGTATCTCTGTCTTGGACCCGTTCAATTTCAATGATGAAAGATTCATCCATCGGTGGACTTCGGAGAGGCAGCCGTGAAGGTATGAGGGGGCTTGGTGGGGGTGTGAAAGGGTTACGACCAACTGAGTGTCGTCGGCGTAGTTGATAACTGATACGCCGAATGAACTGACCCTCTTCTCCAGTGGGGCCATGTAAACGTTGAATAACGTAGGGCTCAAAGAAGAGCCCTGCGGTACTCCACATCGGAGGGGGATGAAGGGTGAGTGGCTATCATTTTCCCGTACCTGGAAGGAACGTCCTGATAGAAAGGATTTTATCCACTTCAAAGCCATACCTTTCAGTCCAACTTCTCCCAGTCGGTGGATTAGGGTGGGGTGGTCTACAGTGTTGAAGGCCGCACTGAGGTCCAGGAGGATCACTGCCACTGATCCTCCCGTGTCCAGAATGCTTCTGGCCTTCTCCACTGCTGCCAGGAGGGCGATGTCCGTGCCCTGACCTGGGCGAAACCCTGTCTGGGAGGTCCCTAATAGGTTATTGCTCTCTAGGCAGAGTGATAATTGCTTGTTGACCAGCTTCTCCGCGATTTTGCTGTTTCCTGGGAGAAGGGAGATGGGTCTGTAGTTAGAGAGGTCCTGTGAGTCTAGGGAGGGTTTTTTTAAAAGGCCTTTAACTGCTGCTGCTTTCCAGCTAAGAGGGACTATGCCCTCCGAGAGGGAGGAGTTGATTAGGGCCGTGAGGGGGGGGATGATGGTACTTGATACCTTTTTCAGGAAGCGGAGGGGTGCAGGGTCGAGGGGGGAACCACTTTTAATTGAAGCCAAGGTTGCCCCTACCTCTTCCGTTGTTACAGGGCCAAAGACGTCCAGGGAGGGTTGAGGGCTAGCCGATGGCAGGGGGGGATTTGAGATGGTGATAGTAAGATCCTGGTCCAAATGGGCCGGTTCGGGGGAGGGTATAGCAAGGAGAATTTTTTTAATCTTCTCGTCAAAGAAGGTGGCCAAGTTGTTGCATTTGGCTTCAGCTTCTTTGGGGTCGAGAGATTTAAGTGGGGGATCGGGGGCGTGAATGAGTTCTTTAAGAACAGAGTAAGTTTCTTGAGCCGAGCTGGCCGCGTTTCTGATTCTGTTCTCGTAAAAGCAGATTTTTGTGCTACGGAGCTCTTTTTTGTAAGATTTTATAGAGGTACGGAACATTTCTTTTTTTCCTTCTGTTTTTTCCTTCCTCCAAAGGCGTTCATTCTTTTTACAAGCCTTGCGCAGGAGGTTGAGTTCCGGGGTGTACCAGGGTGAGGGATTCACTCTCTTGATGTGTTTCAGAGAGTGAGTTTTTGGCAGAATGGCGTCGAGCGATTGGGTGATCCAAGTGTTGAATTCTTTGTCCCCTGCTACGGTGTTAAGAGAGGGGTCAGGGACGTTTTCCCTGAGTTTAGCTGCCCAATCGTCTGGTTCCAGTTTCTGCCATCGCCTGGTGTACGTTCTGATTTTGGGGGGTTGAGGGGGCGGAGTGGTAATATCCCATACGAGGGGGACCAGGAAGTGGTCCGTCCATGGAAGGGGGATATGGTCAAGGGTTTTCAGGTCGGGGATATTGGAAAGGATGGGATCAAGCAGTTGCCCTCTTTCATGAGTGGCCTGAGGATTTTTAAGGTCAAGGCCCATTGAGGCAAAGTCTTGGAGTAGTTCACTGGCCTGTTTGTCAGCCGGGTCCAAGAAGTGTACATTAAGATCTCCCAATAGTATGTAATTGGTGGTTGACGTACATTTGATGGAAGTCTGATCCCTGATTTTATTAGGAAAGTCTGCTAAGTTGCCAGGCGGGCGGTATACCAGTGTTCCTGACAGTGAAGTAACTGGAGAGATTTGTATCGTATAGTGGCAGCTTTCGTATCCCTTGATGTTACCATCAGATGTTCTGCAGGTGAAGCCGTCCTTAAGGATTATGGCTAGTCCACCTCCCCTGCCCTCAGGTCTATTCAATGAGCACATGAAGTACCCGGGGGGGAGTGCTAGGACGGTGTCGGGCCACTGCTCGGAGTGAGTCAGGTTTCCGTAAGAAACAAGATATCTAGGGCGTGGTTTGTGATTAGGAGGTTGACTTCGTGCGAATGTTTCACGAGCGATCTGCAGTTAAGTAGGCCTAGGAGCAAGCCCTTGGGTGCCGGGGGTTGTTCGGCGGGATAGCAGAGGTTGCAACCGGAGTATTGCATATCACCCTTCAAGATATGCGAACAGGAGGGATGTTTGTTGATGTTTAAGGCTAATAATTCCTCACGGGTGTAAGTCCGGTCTGGAAGGGGCAGAGTGACTGGGCCTAAGGCCGGCTGGGCCCGGACGGGCCCAGACGGGCTTGCCTTTGGCGCGCCTTCGGCGCGCTGACGGCGCGCCCGCTGCGCCCGTCCGCTGCGCGTCCGGTGATTGCACATCCTTATAGGTGGGAAAGGGGGCGGGTGGGCGTGGCCTAAGGTAGGCGTGGCCTCGATTCCTCGCCGTCAATGGCGGCAAAAAGTTAGTTTTTGCTTCGTTCGGTGCAGCGAAGGGGTCGCTGTTTAGGCGTTTCTCGAGCCCGCTGCGGAGGTGCCTGACGGGTGAGTGCGCTTTAAAATACAATTTTATAAATGGTGACACAAGAAAAAACAATTTTTTTAAAATCGGTGGTCTCCCGGCTTCCGCCTCAGGAGATTGCAAGGGTTCTGATTGATTTACGCTGTCGGCAGCGTTTTATACTGTGACGGGTGGGCGTGGCCTAAGGTAGGCGTGGCCTCGATTCCTCGCCGTCAATGGCGGCAAAAAGTTAGTTTTTGCTTCGTTCGGTGCAGCGAAGGGGTCGCTGTTTAGGCGTTTCTCGAGCCCGCTGCGGAGGTGCCTGACGGGTGAGTGCGCTTTAAAATACAATTTTATAAATGGTGACACAAGAAAAAACAATTTTTTTAAAATCGGTGGTCTCCCGGCTTCCGCCTCAGGAGATTGCAAGGGTTCACCACCCTGACCCTCCTGGAGGAGTGGACGACGCTTTACAAGAAGAATCCTGGCCCTGCGACGTTCCACTACATTTGGCAGACAGAAGAATCTCCCTTGGAGTCAAGGAGTGACTCCCCTGCTTAGCAGGCACCAAAACTTGAAACAACGGTCGAAAACTTTCCCGCTCCAGCCGGAGTTCAAAGTCCCTGCAACCCCAGAAGTGGATTTCCTGACCTCTCGTCGGCCATTTTGAGTCCCCAGCGAAGCTGTGGCGTCTGGACCCTACGAGTGACGAGGAACTGCGATACCTGGGAACCGTGCACTATTGTCGAGTGCAACCCCTTCACAACGTTCAACGAACTTGTGCTTTGGACCATTTGTGGCCCAAGCCTCCAGCAGGTTTTGCAGCAAAAATCAGAGGCCTACCACGTCCCGAGTGAAGCATTTCCTCAAAAGGCGTCTTTGCGATCCCTTGCCCGTTGACTTGTGGGTCCCCCGAAGACTTTCTTATCAACTAAAAGGGCTCCCCTGGTTGCTCCATGCCTGCCCTCACTCACCCTTGCTGGGTGAGTCCCTCAGACCTTGCTGGTCTGCACCATCGACGTTCTTCACTCTACAAGAGACTTGCTTTTGCCAAGGCTTGTTGGCTCCAATTCCGTTTGCCAACACCGCCATCAGCTGCAGACGTCGTGGGACACTCCGAATCCAGCTGCTGGTCATCATCGAACTCTCCTGGACCTCGTGAGCGAAGAGTCAAAACACCATCGACGACCTGAAATCACCCGACATCCGTGGGCATCCATCTTCCTGGCCCCGGGTCACTGGCAAGTGACTGTGAACACTGTCCCTTCAATTTTCAGGTCTTCTCCATCTTGAATCCAGCCTTGGATTCCACCGGACACTTCTTCCGTCGCCGCAAGCAAGTAGTCTTCTTTGGTCTCCATAGAAAACAGCGACGCGACCCGACACCAAAAGACACCTATGCACCCGGCTTCCCTGGGTGAGGTAACTTGTGCACTCCGGTGCCCTAGTGTGTATCCGCCCTCAAATTACTTACCTTGTAAGTGGCTTGCTTGTAGACTTCCTCGAAGTACCCTAAAACTTTAAAAATCAAACCGCGACTTGCTCCATTGTAATCAATAGGGAACCCGCGTCTGTGATCTCACACTGCACGCGTCTCCCGTGGGTCTGTTACTTACCTGCTATCACTGCAGTCGTGACGCCCAAGCGATTCTACAGGCCCTAGGCCTTGTCATTCTGCAAGTCGACTTTCCTAAACCTCTTTTTTAGTATATGGTCTGGTACGCCCCTAGGGCCCCAGCCGTATTTGTGCTTAACTTATTGTGAAACGTTGATATTTGAATGTGTTCCTGGCTTCTAATCTCATAAAGAGATTAGTAGAGTGTGTCTAGAAATAAATACATATATATGTGATATATATACCTGTGTGGTGTCCTTTCATTTGGTAATTCAAGAGATTATAAGGTAAAACAAGCTGCTTTACATTCCTCTGAGACTTAGCCTGAAGGCTGCTCTCCACAGCTACCACTAGGATAGCTTTCTTTAAAAGGTTGTCTTAAACCTATCTACCATAAGAGTCGAATTGGACTGGTGCAAGGTGGTCTCTATAACTAGTGACCAGCATATGCCAGGCCAACTTCTCACAAGATTCCTCTTAATAAAACCTCTTGGAATTCATTCTCTAACTCAACATAGCTTCCTTCCCATGATCCCCTATTAGCCACAAACTCTAGAGAATCAGTGTGGAGGCCTAGCCTTTACCTAATTATTCTTGATGTGGCCAGCCAAAAATGTCTCACCCTTCATACCTGTGTATCATTTACCCCTAGTCTTGTGGCCTGAATAACTACCAGAATGTTAGTCAGAAGTTAGCATTTTCGATATACGCCATAATTCATCAAATAAATTCCTTCTGATGATGGTGCACAATGCACATGAATCTGCCATTATATTGACAACCACTGCATACATTTTTAAAACATTAGACAACCCTTTATTTTTCTTTCCTCCTGGATTACTCTGATTTAAGCATGAGACTACACCTTCACTTAGTTTTTCCTCCTCATCCATCCAAGTTGCAATGTTGACCATCCTTTTTAAAATGTCCTTTCCTTTTGCAACTATTGCAAACATTGTCAATGGTAGAAGTTAATGACTTAGATACCACATCTATAACATGTATATATTTTTTGGAATAGATTCTTACCCTTTCCATTAGGTTCACATCTTTTTCTTCTTTTTTTTCATGATTCTGCCACGTCGGTTTCCTGGTGCACCTTATCTGGCAAATGTTTGCTGTTTTCTGTGCCTGGTGCATGCCGCGTCTGTTTCCTGGTGCGCCTTTTCTGTCACCTGTTTGCTGTTTTCTGTGCCTGGTGCACCTTGTCTGGTGCCTGTTTGCTGTGTTCTATTGTTTTTACCAATGCTTGCAGTGGCTTTGCCATTTGTCTGTGCCGGTGCTTGTTACAGACTATGGTGGTGTCGGGCCTGTTGTCCCTTCTCAGCTCCAGTGGTATGCCTGTGGGCTGGAGTCTGGAGGCTTCTTCCTGAGCCCTTTGGGTGGGGACCACACCCTGTTCTCCTTGCTGGTTGTTGAGAACCCTTAACCTAAGCAGCAGCTGTTCCTGTTCTCCGGTTGCTGAAAGAAGATTCTGGTTGCAGCAAGGAGACTTCTGTTTTCTTTTCCCAGGTTGTAGATCCTCTCTCAGCTACAATCAGGCAGGATCGTTCCTTTCTTAACCAACATCATCGTGAAAGGAACTACGCGCTGTTTTTGTTATTTGCAGTTTTTTGTTATTTTGCATTTTGAAAACAAGTTGCATATCGCGCTGAAGCGCTCTTTGAGCATTTACATGTTTGGTGATTTTGGCACTGTTGTACATCGCGCTGAAGCGCTCTTTGGACGTTTACATATTGATGATTCTGGCATTTTGGGCACATCGCGCTGAAGCGTTCTTGGGGGGATTTGCATACCTGATGACTTTGGCATTTTGTCATATCGCGCTGAAGCGCTCTTTGAACATTTGCATATTTGGACTCCGTGCTTCGCGCTGATGCGCTTTCCTGGACATTTGCATATTTGAACTCTGATACATAGCGCTGAAGCACTACTATGGGCATTTGAATATTAATCTGCCTCATTAGCATATGTATATGTATTAGCAAATGTCATTGTTTAACCCATGTTAAATAAAGTCAAAGAGTGTACTAAGCACAAAAGGAAAGCTAATCAAGGACAACGTCTCCTTCCAGGTCTCCCTCCCCGCAGTACCCTCCCTAATTCCCTTCCCCCCGTCTAGCCACTTTGATACTCAGTGCAGTTAAGCTTGATTCAAGGCTGCTGAAAGGTGGGCTTCTTGAGGGTACTGCTCCTAAGGAACCCAACGGAATTTTACCAGTTTTGAAATTTTTTGTCTCCGTCTTTACTCTGTTACTGCAGTGATACCATTGACTGCTGCCTTATGGACTTCCTGTACATATTTCTAAGATAATTATATGCTCCTAGCAAAAACAAAAAATCATACATTCAAAATATAATAATCAATTAAAATAATATAAAAAATCATTACAATCAAAAAATCATTACAAAAATTCTAAAATACAAAGTACTAAACATAGGAACAAACAATATTAAACAACAATATACAAAATAACTGCATGACCTACCCCCCCACCCATCACCTTGAGACCCTCATGGGTGAGTAGCGCGCTTCACAAATCCCCGATTGATTGGTTGATCGTTAAATGGTTGTATCGGTACCTGCTCAGAAGTGTTCTTGTACTTTTGTGGACATGTTTTTCACCAGTTTACTTGTTCATATATAATATGCTCAGAGCCACAGGTTTTTAGGATTGCCCCATACCTGGCCACACATCAGTAAATTGCCTCTTCATTCCTCTTGAATTACATTTTTATTCTTCTTGCACCATGTTTACTTTTTTTCAACACCATTTCTTTATGTGCTTGACTGCTTCCTGGAAAAGATTAATGTTCACAATATTTCCTAAAGGTGGATGATTCTTGAACTCCTTCAACCCAATCGCTCCCAGGCAATGTTTCAGGAAAGTTAATTGGCTCTATGGTTTACATTCTCAATCCTCCAAAACATTCACATAACTATTAACAAATGCAATCACATTTCCAATTCTATTTTCAGGTCACTAGGTTCTGCGAGCAATGGTGGTGGTGACAGAATACTAGTCATTTCAGGCCACATGTACAAAATTTAAGAATTGCGATTTCCTAATTGGGATTATTACCAAATCATAATTAGGAGTACACAATTGTTAATGTAAGGATACGTGAAAATCTTAGATAGCGATTCTTAATGTGTTGCAATTCAACCTACCGCATGAATATTAATAAGGTAGGTTGCAGTTTGTGACACATTAGGAAGGATAGCCATCACAGTGATGGTGGTCTGCTGGTGTCAGCTGACCACCATGTCTGTGATTGCTTTTAAATAAAGTAATCAGCAATTTTTTTAAATGCAGCCCATTTTCCTTAAACGAAAACGGGATGCATTTAAAGAAATAAAAAAATGAAAATTTAAGAGTGGGCAGTGGTTCGTGGGACCACTGCTCACTCTTAAAAATATTTTTTTCCATTCTCAAAGGGGAATAGGTCTCATTGGGACCCCTTCAAATTTGCAAATAGATCACTACCTAATTTAAGGAGTCGGCAAAGTGTTAAATTATCGTGGCAGCAGAGTCCGTGCGGGCTTCCAATCTGCCCAAGTGCGCATCCCGAATTAGAACTCGGTTGTAAAACATTAATACATTCCATTCAGATTTTATTTTCAAAGGGATGCTCAAAACACGCACATTCCAAATTCGGAATCACAAACACAAATTGCTATTGGGTAACGTGTTACCAAATCACAATTTGTGCTTTGAACATACGTAAAAGCATTTTTGAAGTTGGCCTTTGAGTGCAATAATACTCTTGCAACAGGGTAAATTCCAAATTCTCTTTTAAAAAAATTATAAATAAATGACTAAAGCATGACATTTTACACCATCATCTGTGTCTCTGTCCCTCAAACTTCCAAAATCACAATGCAAAAATAAATCAAACTGGCCAAACTTATTCTTTAGTAACTTCAAACAATCGGCAACACCTCTGCAGCAATAAAAACCTCAGAGGCAGACACCATTGTAAGAGAAAAATCCAACATGAATTCCAATTTCCGGTCATGCAGCTTATGTCCAAGAGTGCATACTCACACACGCAATATGCCGGGCACCACCCCCTCAAATCTGCTCCAGTGCCATTGAAATTACTAGTGGTGACACAATGTACAGGATGGCTTCTCCTGAAGCACAACGCAGGAGTGCCACATAAACAGCAGATTCAAGATCCACGGGGTGAAGTCCATTCATGGAGCACAGAGTTCAACTGGTCAAGAACAGAGAGTCCTGCTCCAGGTGTCCAGACATCAATCCGCTGTTGGTCCCAACACTACTACCTGCAAGCCAATGTACCTAATTTCATGGTGTGCTGCTAGGAGCTCTGAAAGTGTTTTTCTTTTTTAAATTAGAAATAATGTTTATTTATATGTGTTTAAGTTAGCGTAACTAGGCTGTAAAATGTAATTTACTGGACCACAGCCAACTTGCTGAAGAAAATGTGCTTTTGAAATTGCATGAACAAGTTTCCTATGTGCATGTTCCTCTTCAGTGTTTTTCATTTTTATAAAATAGACTCAATGGGATTCATTTCACAGTGTTGTTTTCTCGTACTGAATAATATGTGTGCGTGGGAGGAAGGCATGTCAGGATGTTCTTGTATGTTGCAATATTCAAGGCCTTTTACTTTTGCCTGTTCAATGCTTTATTCAATGCTTTATTTAGTTTGTAAATTCACTATGTTTTTTACCGGAGGAAAGTGGAGATCTGTTGGGGATTATTTTTAACCAATTAGGCATTTGCACTATTTCAAACTCCCTAGTTCGCCCCGGTTTGTACTGTTTGGCGGAGAGAATGTGTAGCAAACAGAAACCACTACCATTGCTGCACACTTGCAGTACCATTTTGGGGCAATATACTCTGTGGCTGCAATGCACTTAAGGGCACCACATTTAAGGAAACAGGAAGCCTGTATGCGTACCCATCACTGAAGTGTGGCAGTCGGCAGTGTTGTTAACACTAGCATTTGACCTTTTTTTGCTTTTTGCAGCAGTGTTTTGCTTGTCAACCAATTTTCGTCATTTTACTTTCAGTCATTTTAGACTGTGATTAAACGTTTTGGGCCTGATTATGATTTCGGTCGGAGTTGCCTCCAACCGACATATCTGCGGTTTCGGAACCGACTGACCTTGGGTCGCAGTCTGAAACTGCAATTACGATGCGACCGCACATGGTCCGGTTGCAATCTTCCATTTCGCTATGGGAGCTTGTGCGGTGGTCGGAAACCGGCCACAGCACAAGCTCCCACAGAGAAATGGGAGTTACTGTAAATTCCTGCACTCTGTGGTAGGCACCTCGGAGTGCCAGCCACATGGTGCAAGGATTTACAGGGCGGGCACAAGAGGTGTCCCCCGGCCCACAACCGTAGGCCGTGGAGAGAAGGGGGCCCTGCTAAGGGGCCTCCTGAGTAGCTTTCCAACAGAAAGCTCAACATGGAAAGCCTGTTGGAAACCAACATCATAATCCCGACGACGGAAGCGCCGTTCGTTAGTGATTATGATTGACTTCCAAAACGTCAACAAGCTCCTTGAGCCCGTCGGAAGCCAGTCGGGTTGACCGGCCGGTTTAAACTCTGACCACCATCTTTGTAATAAGGTGGTTGGAGCTTAAACCATGGATATCGGTCGGCATGCCTCCGACCAGCGGTCGGAGGCGGTCCGACCGACATCCAAATGAGGCCCTTTTTGTTTTACTGGGGGAAAGTAGAACTAAGTTGTGGATTATTTTTAACTAATAAGGCATTTGCGCTATTTTGAGCTCTCCGGTCTGCCCCACTTTACACTGTTTGGCTGAGAGAGCACCTGGTAACAGAAACCACTACTATTCCTGGACACTAGAGACTGCCACTTTGGGAAGATTTACGCCATCTGTCCTTGTCTGTACCTGACTGTCGGCATTTGCCAGAACCTCTGCTTCTTGCTCTCCAAATGAGGTGAGGTTAACATATACAGGGCAAGAATTACACTCCTCAGTGTTTTAAGCATACACAGGATACGGTGGTTGGCCCCTTCTATTGCAACCTCTGTGAAGTCTCGTCTGGGAAAGTTACAATATACAGTTGGAATACTAAGTCCGGACGAGAATGCGGAGCCCATTAGGTATCACAAATGGACAATGGGAGATATTTTATTCAATCTAAGCATCAGGTGACAGCCATTTTCAGTATATACTGCAACACCAGGTCCATTCCTAAACATGTTACTTAACTTTGGGATCTGTCTACCCATAGCCCTGATAATTGTTTCATCACTGAGACCTGGCTACATCATATGGCCCTTCTGGAATGTAGCTATTGCTTTCCCTGATAGCTAAAGCTAGTGAGGCTCGACAGAGAAAGCAGAGCAGGAGAGGGTGTGGCAATTCCATGCTCTGGTAACGTGAATGTATCCACCATTTGCACTCATCTTTCTAATCAGCTACAGATGATGGCATTTCGACATTTAGACTTGAAAGATTTTAGTCTCTTGTTGCTAGACCTACTATCCCCGCTTATTTTAGAATCAGCTAACTTCTTGCTTTTGGAGGACTTCAACTTTCATTGGGAGGATACAGCAGGGAAGTCAACCTACTGTTGTCAGACTTGGGGATGGTTGGACTGACACAATGGGTAGAAGGCCCAACACATTTAGCCAGTCATACACTTGATTTAATATTTAGTAATTCAACCTGGCTCATTGTTGGGGGCGTGGCCTGTTGAGCTGCGGAATGGCCGCTCTGTGAGCGAGCTCCACCGGCGGAGACCCAATCTTACATTTATCCTGATAATTAGAGCGTTGTTACCGAGCTAATTACTGCTCCGAGTACTCCCGGACAAGTTGTGCATCGCGTGAGCTGACCAGCTTCCCTGCACGTGACATCAGTGGCAAGATCCAAGCCCGAGGGGAGATGAACACGGCCTCGTGCGGTCGCCTTCCTGGTGGGTGGACGGACTGCTCGGGAACTCAAGCCTGTGGCGCGCCACATTTTGTGGGCCGCACCTGGGGAGAGCGCCCGCTGAGGATCCTGTGAGAGGTGGAGTTGGCTGCCGGGCACCCGGGACTGAGGAGGTGAGGTGCGTGCCCACATTTATTTACAGAGCGGTGCCGCTTTAGCCCCATTGTCCGTGTGCGGACCTTGCGCGGTAGCGCTATCGTAAAGGGAAAGACATTGTCTCCCTAAGCTTGGTGGTGCGAGTCCTTTGGCGATAGACCACATATTGAAAGCCCGTGGGACGGAGGAATTCACCGGCGCGGCCCGCATCTGAGACAACGATGCAGAGACTGGTGGAGGTGAGGGGTGATGGTCATGTGGTGACTGGGCGCCATTTCCTCATTCAACCTGAAGTGTGTAGGGGCCCAGACAGGAGTACAGGTGGTTGGATACCGACATTGAGAGGTCTATCGCCGGAGTACCCCACAGGACTGGTGGAGGACTGGTAGGCGTGTGCTCGGGTGCATCTGCGACCCCTCCCTGACTTTTGTTGAACTCTATTTAGCGTTCATGCTGGCTAGCGGGGTTCGCTGTCTGCTGTATGGCCTCCTCCTTGCACACCGGAGGGGTGGGCACTGAGATGGCGAGATCGCATCTGTGGAGTTATATGAGGCAGGCGAGGACTGTGACCGGCAGGGCCGAGACTGTGCCATTCCTCAGCTCCCAAGCGCCACAGAGGACCTGTATTGCACACGTAGGTGCTCCACGTTAAGCCGGTGAATTGTGCACGCACGATCAGCGACACCTGCATACACCATGGGGAAGCAAGATGCAAAACAAGCCCTACAAGCTAACTTTTGAACAGAGGCGGACCAGGAGGCTCACGGAGTCTGATCCAGAAGCAAACGCGGAGTGATCATCGGAAGCCCAGGCAGACAACCGTGGTGAAGATCTGCGCACTCTGATGCTTGAAATGAGATCCAGTCTGCAAAACATCGACACCAAGCTAGACACATTGACTGCCCAACTGGATGCCGTAAAGACACAGGTGGGTGCGCCTGAGACCCGACTGGACATTCACGAAAATAGGGCCTCAGACTTTCATGAATTGCAAGTGGAAACCAAAGAACAACTGTTGCATATGGATAAGGTGTTAGGTATAATCCGCGCTAAGAATGAAGATTTGGAGGCCAGGTCACGCCGCAAGAACCTGCGCATCACGGGCATACCGGAAACGCCAGCCATAAACAAGATGGAGACCTTTGTGGCCGACCTCCTTCGCGAGCTCTTCGAGGACCACCTCTCTGTGGTATTTGCCGTGGAGCGAGCACATCGCACCCTGGGTCCAAAACCACCGGTTGGTGTGACACCCAGACCCATCCTGGCTAAGATCTTGAACTATCAGGACCAAGACCTTATCCTCTGCTTGGCACGTGAGAAGGGGACTATTACGCACAAAGGTAACCAGATCTTCTTCTACCCTGACTTTATGCCTGCGGTGCAGTCGGCGCGACATGAGTTCCTACCTGCTAAACGTCTCCTACTACAGGCCCAAATCCCTTACTCACTTCTATACCCCACAAAACTCAAAGTCACCTTTGATGGAACTGCTCATTTCTTTACAGATGACAAGTCCTCCCTAAAATTCGCCAAATACGTTGGTTGGAAGAGGCCCAAACAAGGTCCCAATTCTGCAGACCGGGCGGAAGACAGGCTGAGCGATAATGACTAACTTATTGCAGCCCGGATCCCTCTCTCTGCCTTGCCCTACTATGTCTTACATTGTAGTGGGGACTCGTGGGCCGCTTACATTGTGGAACTGGGGGTGGTGGTTCCAAGTGGATGCTTTTGGGACTTCTCTGCTCTGTTGGGTATGTTGACTTTGGGCGCCGACTAGTTGGATGCCACTGCATACTTTGTTGGCGGGGTTTAAGTGGGGAAATCCATTCTTCTCTGTTTTGTTTTTTATATGATGCTATGCCACACATATCGATTGTTTCATCAGGATATTTGGTGTGATGCTATTCCAGTTTGTTAATTTCCAGGCATAGCTCTTTGCAGTTCTCTTGGCCACCCTGTGATTGCAGGGGAGTACACTGGTGGTACTACGCCCCTATGTTAGGTGACCCTCTGCAAGTAGCGCTGTATCAGCCCTATAGGAGCCCCCGGGATGGCATAGACACAGTGGAGACCTTGCGCTGGGCGTGGAAAGAGCTGCGGAAAAGAGCTGGTGTCCTTATATTGTATGCTCCTTCCATGCCTCTGGCTCATAATCCCATGTTGCCCAATGTTGGCGATAGAATCAGCAAGGCTGTAGCACAACGACTGCGATTGCATACCTTCGCGGATCTATACCCTGAAGGGACGTTCCAGCCGCCCCCGGTTTCGGAGGAGGGCGAGACGGTACCATTCTCTGACCTTTTTATATATCATAAACTCCGCGCCGCCTGCCGATCCCCACATGACACGTTCCCGAACCCCCCAGAAGCTTTGTCTGCACTAGAAAACTTGCTTAAAACAGCCTCCTCTCGCAGTCTAATTACACGGATCTATACACACATGCAGAACTCGGCACCTGTGACACAGCCCTGGGCATTCCTGGGATGGAATGAGGACCTCCCTTGTCCGCTCACGGATGACTATTGGGCCTATTGTTGTGATCAACTCATGGCGCTGTCCCCTAACTATAAGCTTCGGGTAATGCATTTTACATTTTTACATAGATTTTACAGGACACCTGTTGGGTTGCACCGCATGGGATTGAAAGACGATGACAACTGTTGGAAATGTGGCGCGCCCACAGCAAACTTTCTGCACATAGCATGGAGTTGTCCCCGTCTGACACCATATTGGTCCAATGTCTTCACTGCTATCCATCAGATAATTGCCGCTCCTGCTGATCCTGACTCTCTGCTGGGTCTGCTGGGATATGTGAAGGAATCACCGGTCAAGGTCCGAAAGTTGCATGCCATGCTCCTATTGTCTGCTAAACGCCAAATTGTCACACACTGGGGGCGGAGGAGGATAACTTCTCTAAATGACTGGATTAGAGATGTCACATATGGCCATTCACAGCTGTCCACTTTCTGGGAGTTAATGCCCTCCACGTCAAGACCTAGGGACCTTTGAGAACCGTTTGTAATGTGGGCTCGTGAGCGTAGTGTGGAAGATGGTACTGCACCGATGTGATATTGAAGAGTATAGATGCTGGTGCGTGAGGGGCAGACTGGAGGGATGGAGCTGTGGCCACTACTATACATCAGAATCCACAAGGTATGCATCACATGGAATGGGTGGGTAAAGACTCCCATGCCGCGAAATCGACTGGACTCTGTTTAATGGTTATGAGCACCTGTACTCTGACTAATTTCACTTTTCTTCTATATAGCACTGACTGTGGACTGAGCACGCGTACATCACATTTGTTATTGACATGCTACGTGTAATATGATCATTTATGTCATAAGTCTGTACTGGCTAGTTGGTGTTTTCCTTTTTCTTTGCAATGTCTGTTGCATTGTACCAAAATGCAAATAAAAAGAAATAAACAAATTAAAAAAACCTGCCTCATTGTTAGGTGACCTGAGCTACTTGAACAGACCACTATCTCACTGGATTAGAAATGCCATTGACTACTAACCCCAGATTGCGGTGTGAGGAGTGTCTACAACTGGCCCGTTTCTAGATTTTATTTTACCTAAATAACACAGGGAATTACCTCCAACTCCCAGATTTGAACAGAGCCTGTAATATTGAAATGGCCAACACAAACATTCAAGAATCCCTTACTAAGGCTCTTGACATGGTTGCCCCACTTAGACCAATTAAGAAAAGGCTGAACAAAATACAAGCAGCATTTGATACTGATGAGCTTAAACAAGAAGAGTTCAATAGTAAGAAACTTGAAAGGCACCGCTTGGCGGAGAGAGCATGTGGCAAACAGAAACCACTACTATTCCTAGACACTTGAAGCTGCCACCTTGGGTCGGTTTACATTCTAGTGGCTTCAGTGCACTTAGGGTTGCCACATTTTAGCAAGCAGGAAGCGTGGATGTGCAGCAGACGTGTGCAGCAGGTGAACCACTGGCACGCCAAAGGCCTACCAAAGACAAGCCCATCTGTGCCCATCTGCACCGACTGTCATTAGTTGCCAGAACCTCTGCTTCTTTCTCTCCAGACGAGGTGAGGTTAACATATACAGGAGTGTTACACTCTTTCTGAGGGAGGAGTGTCCACAGTAACAGCATGATTACTTGGTGTTTTAAGAATGCCCCAGATACAGATTTAGAGCAGCCCATAGTACCAAAACAGCTCTCCTGGCCACCACTGATATAATTAGAATTAGTTTGGAAGAAGGCAGATGGATGATACTGATTCTGCTGGAACTTTCCACGGTGTTTGATACGGTATCTCATGTAATTCTCATTCTGAGACTGTATGACATTGGAGTGCACAGACTGGCACTGGCCTGGCTGAGGGACTTTCTTACAGATAGGACCCAATTGGTGTTGGGCTTTGGTACTCCACCCACCTGGCTCAGGTGATCCTCTTTCCCGGATAGGAATTGCCCAATCCAATAAGGAGGAAAGTAGTTTCTTTCTAAGTTTTTTCACTTCTAGGTGAGATATGACTATTTAAGTGGAGCCTGGGAATTGGTATTTGCAGTGCAATGCTCCTGCTATGATGAGAAGTGTTTTTGATGCCATGTGTTGCTATTTCCTTCCAGTTTAGGTTCCTCTGATGTTGCTCTGGAGTTTGGTTCCCTACTTTCATTTTTAGAGGGTTTTTGCTTTGGCTTATTTTCCTCCTCAACAGTGGTTTCTTTCCTTGGACACTTACCTGCTGCTGTTTACTCCAACATCAGTCAGTACAGTGCCTGCAGAAAGGAATTGCCCATACCCCACTGTCAAATCATGAAAGCCGCAAAGACCATGGCCGCGTCCAGCCCTTAAAAGATTGCGACACCTGCATATTCCAGAACCCGCTGTAGAAATGGACCCTGTCGCAGACTCACCAAGTACCATTCAACAACAAGAAGCTACAGTATTTTCTTTGAGGAACAAAAACACAGCCTTATGTAAGTTAAAGAGGCTCTCTCTATGCTTAAGCCCAACCCTAGCAAGTAAGGAGGAAGTTGATCAGAAAAATCTTCATCAAGTTTCAACGTCTCAGTTTGTTCCCAAAGAAGGCAATCATTTGCTTCTACTTCTGATTACTGTAGTGGTGGAAAATGAAAGCGAGAGCTCCGTAATGGCTTTATTAGATTCTGGAGCCACTGGAAATGTTGTTGACCTTGAATGGGCAGCAGATCATAAGTTATTTAAACAACTGAAGTGGAAGATTGACCCTTTTCACAAAGTAGGTGGTTCACCATTAATATCTTGGTCAGTTAGAGAGTGTATTGCCCCACTCAAGATGTCCATGTATAATCATTAAGAGACTAGTATTTGATGTCATTGCGTCTCCTAATCATCCTAGGCCTTCCTTGGCTGTGCAATCATAATTCCTACATAAATTGGATGGCCTGATTTTGCTTGAATTCCACTTCACCAAAGAAGGAGGAAGCCCTGCCTATCATATATAAAGATATGGCAGTTATAGCATCTCTAGCGTGTATTCCAGAACCTTACAAAGAGTTTTGTGATGTGTTCATTCCACTTGTGAAGAAACAACTTCCACCCCATTGATTTTGCAATTAAGTAATTAACGTGAAGCCAGGTGTTTAAATTACTTATGGACGAATGTACTCGCTGTCTGAAAGTGAGAGGCGTTACAACAGTACTTGCACAAAAGTTTACAACAAAGATTAATTACGCCCTCAACTTCACCAGCTGATGCTCCCTTATTGTTTGTCACGTGGAAAGACAGTGGACTCAGATCATGTATTTATTACAGAAGCTTGAACGAAATCACCATAAAGGATTGTTACCCATTACCTTTAATTAAAACCACCCTGGGAGCCATATGTGTGATGGAAGAGGCCCTTAGGGGCCACCCGGGTTACTTACAACCACCTGCTATGCCTTCCCAAGAAAGAAGAGTCGGTCAGACAGTAGAGAATACAAACGTTATTTATTAGCAATGCTCTGCAGAGGAGCCCAATCTGACCTGCACCCTAAAATGCCTGCCGAGGGACTGACCCCCCAACAGTCTGCAACACATAAGGCATCTTCCCAAGAGCCTCAATCATGCCCATAATGGAAAGTTACTAGCCTGGGCCAAACATGAACAAAGGAGGCACAGGAGGATGAGCTACCACATGCCAGATGGGTACATGTAATCTACAATTCAAGGCTACAACGCTGAGTCTCAGCATCTCCTAACGTGGGAGCAGAACTACACACTCAAATAGGTATATGAGAGCAGAATGGCCTATTCATTAGTAAGTCGGGAAGCAGCCTTGGACAGGAGAGAAAATAATAACAAAGTACAGTGTTCTGCTGAGGCAAGCAATACTGAATAATGAGGCCTAGTACGGGCACAGCCCAAGCAGTCTAATAGAGATTACGAAATACAAAATGGAGTCACACTTGCTAACTGAAGCCTGCACATTACGGGGATAACTCAGTGGGTTGCATAACGTGAACATAAGTGGCGTCTATTTAGCCACACATTGCTAACCTAATATAGCATGAAACGAGTGCATTGCGGAAATGGGATTTTCAAACCTAACACGTGGATCTCAGTATGTTACCAAATTGAATCTAAAGGGGGTTTACCCTCTCCTAGGAATTAAGAATGGGTATGAATGGAAAACCACCTTTCGAACCCATGATCGACATTGTAAGTATAGAGTGATGCCGTTTAGCCTCAGTAATGCCCCCTCTGTCTTTCAGCGATGTATGGATAGTATTTTATTGAATGTCTTGAACATTTTTGTTGTTTTCTATTTTTACATTACACTGATATTTTCTAAGTCTTTAGTCAACCACAGGAAATAGGTGAAGGACGTACTACAACTCCTCGGTCAAAATTATCCTACTTGTAAGCCAGAAAAATGTATTTTTAGAAGTCCAAGAAGTAGAATGTTTGGGGTTCATCTTGACTCCACGAGGATTGTCCATGAATCTACGAAAGGTGTAATCTGTCTTAAACTGGCCTTCTCCAACTACCATAAAAGACGTTCAGAGCTTTCTTGGCTTTGTCATTTTTTATCATCAGTTTGTAAAGGACTTATCCACATATTCCAATGATATTTCCTGAACTTAGAAGAGGGAACATCTTAAAGAGGGGTATTTCTGGGATGAGAAAGCAGAGAAGGCATTTCAAGCTCCAAAGTCTGCCTTCACCAAGGCACCCGTCCTTTGCCACCCAAATCCTACTTGCAAATTCTTGGTTCAAACTGGTTCTCTGCAGTGGGAGCGATACTACTCCAATTTCAAGAGGATGATCTAAAGGAGTACCTGATCTTCTACTACTCTAGTTGTCTTTCTCCAGCAGAAAGAAATTATTCTGTCCTTGAAAGGGAGCTACTAGCTATAAAAGAAGCATGTACAAAGTGGAGACATCTATTGTTGGAAGCGAGGCATGTTTTTGAGATCAGAACTGACCTCAGAAACTTACAAGTTTTGAAAACCATCCAGTGTAGGAACAGCCGTCAGGTAACATAAACATATTTCTTTTCCAATATGAGTATATCATCACTTATATTTCTGGCACTCATAACATACTTGCAGATGGTTTATTTAGACCCTGATGCTTCAGATATTAAAACAATGAACATCATTTAACCCGATCGTATTATTTCCATTACAACTACCTTACTGAAAGAACTCCAAACAGCACAACAGCAACTGAATTATCAAAGAAGTGGGAATTGCCAAGATTCTCTACAGTCAACACTACATAATGGCCTTTTTGTTCCCACTGCAGCACTGCAAAAGATAGTGCTTTTTTTATGCCATGATTCTTAGGTGGTGGTCCATCGAGGAATTCAGTACACCTACCAACTACTCTCTTAATCCTTTTGGTGGCCCACAATGAAACACAGGGTGACTCACTATGTAAGATCTTGTTCCATTTGTGCTCATATGAAGACATCACATAGGAAACCAGTAGGTTTGTTACAGCCTTTACCCGTCGCCAAAAGTCCTTGGGAAACTGTTGCCACAGACTTCATAGTCAAATTGCCACCATCGAAAGGGAAAACAGTGATAATGGTTGCGATCAATACGTTTTCTAAGACAGTAAATATTTTGCCTTTTAGCAAACTGCCAACTGCTAAATAAATATCACAGAGATTTAGCAAGAATATTTTGATACTACTTGGTACTTCCAAGACCATCATCTCTGATCAAGATCCACAATTCGTCTCTCGATTCCAGGAATATTTTTCTTCTGCCCTGGGCATCTCTTGAGCTTCAGCCTCTGGATTTCATCCACAAACCAATGGTGTCACTGAGAGAGCTAATTTGACTCTAGACCAGGTGTCTCCAACGAGTAGCTTGTGAGCTTCCAGTACCTCTCCAACTATCTGTGAGTAGCTCTCCTGTGTACTGCCCAGCCTACTTATATCGAATCTTATGCTTGAGTGAAT
Organism: Triturus cristatus; assembly: GCF_964204655.1. Taxonomy (NCBI): domain Eukaryota; kingdom Metazoa; phylum Chordata; class Amphibia; order Caudata; family Salamandridae; genus Triturus; species Triturus cristatus. The sequence goes on from NC_140579.1 coordinate 287,767,042, forward strand.
TATTATATGTATAGTAAAATTTAAAAGAGTGTACTCAAGAAAATGTGTCTATTTTCAGAACTCATAAATTGATGTTTGGTGAAAAATTGTTGCGTTTTCAAAAATGTTTTTAAAGATGTTATTGAGTTGGAGAGATTTCTTATTCACATTATTACCTTAGAGCCAAGTGGAGTGCAGCTAAGGCTTTTATTTATTACCCATGTACAGTCTTTTCAAATTGTCAAAGTATTTTATTACATAAGTGCTGGAAACCCTGTCTCATGCACTGATGTGGTCACTGTAAACAATCTTGGATGGGGTGGTCACTATTACATCACTAATATTAGTAGCTCTGGATGATTTCCATTGGATATAAGTAGCTCATATTACAGAAAAGACTATTGACCCCTGCTCTAGAATAATACCAGAAGTGTGTTTGAAATGCTGCAAGCGATAATTGGGTTTCCGTATTACCATATGCAGAATTTATGTATAATAATAGTTGCATAGTGTTACAAAAGTCACCCCTTTTTTCTGTATGCAAGTATTCCTTCCTAAGGTTTTTTATTAAACCTTTACTATTCTGGATTATGTTCCAGCAGTCATTGAACTCATACAACAGCAAGACAAAGTCCATAGATTAGTTGCTGATAATTTATAGAGGGCTTAATCTGAAATGAAGAAGCAGGTAGATAGACTTAGGCTGCAGGAACCCGACTATGGGGTGGTGGAAAAGGTCTGACTGTCTTCTCGCCTTTTTGCCTATCAAGGGGTACCCTATAAATCAAAGCACGATTTTTAGGACCCTTCACCATTGTCTGAAAAATGTATCCTGTAGTCGTTCATCTCAGGTTGCCTTCATCTTGGAAAATCGATCCAACATTCCATGTATCTCAGTTGAAACCCTTTGTCTTCGGTGATTTCGCAAGTAATCCTCCTCCACCTCCCCCAGTAGAGATAGATGGCCAAACAGAATATGAGATTACTGATATTGTTGATTCTCAACTCTTTCGAAGTAAGCTACAACTTTTGGTGGAAGGGTTACCCAATATCGGAGCAGTCCTGGGAACCTGCTACTGCAGTAAATGCCCCAGTTTAGTTCAAAGATTTTTTCTTTGGCATCTGGGTACACCTTGTGCTCCGAGGATGGGGTATACCTTTGGGCTTCAGCGCTCCATCTGCTTGGCTCACACCCTGGTTCCGTTGCACAGGGTGTCGGGCTGAGTCACCACTTACCTTGGTGGTCTTTGGAGGGTGGGAGTTGGGTGCTGGTAGAACGTCTCTTTTCCCTGGCAGGAGGAAAGAGTTTGGTATGCGCCGTGTCAGCGTCCCAATGCCAGTATGGGTGCCATCTTAGATTGGGTTTCAAATTTGATCCAAGATTGCGTCCCTCAATCCAGGATAGGAATTGCCCAATCCAATATGGAGGAAAGTAGTTCCTATGTAAGATTTTTTCTCTTCCAGGTTAGATAGGACTATTTACGCAGAGTCTGGGGACTGGTCTTTTCGGCGCAATGCTCCTGATATGCTTAGTAGTGTTTTGATGCTCTGTCTTGCTATTTCCTTCCAGTTTAGGTTCAAATGGTGGTGCTTTGGAGTATGGTTCCCTGCTGTCGTCTTTTTTGTTTTTTAAACTATATTTTCATTTTATCATTCATACAATTGGCAGTCAAGGCAATTCTTGATTCTATCATGCAAATATTGAAAATACATTGGTAGGGTTAACATGGCATATTCCAATGTTACATGGGAACAAGAATAAGGTCCCACCCTCCTCGGGGTTTCATGTGGCGTCCCTGGCCACCAGTCAAGACAGTACCATGTACAATCATTTGGAAACACTGGCTTGTACCTCCAAAATGTTGTGATGTTTAACCTCGTCAGTGTCGGGGCCTGTATCTGCGTCTGTCATCTCCCTAGAGGTGGGGGCTAGGAGCTTATCCATCAGAGCACACCATGTGTTTATCACATCTTCGAGTTTGTCCTCCTTTCTGCTCAAGCATATGCGTACCTCCTCGGCTAGGGCCCACTCGGCCACAGCTTTGTGCCAAAGCACTGTCATTAGGGCACGCTGAGACAGCCATGTGGTAGCAACTTTACAGCGAGCCGACACCATTGCCAACTAACCAAATTTGTAAGGCCCTGTTGGCATCTAAATAGTCCTAAGAATCAGCATTGAGGAGTCAGTTCAATGCATAACCAAGTGGCATGCACCTATTCTGTGATTACTAGCCGCCAGAAGGAGTATATTGCGTCACATGATGCAGGAATCTGCCCCTCTAGTGTCACAGCGTGGACATGTATCTGGGCGGAACTGGTCCATTCTATGAAGGTTTATGGGCATCAAAAAAGTTATTTGCCCGAAGTTTTAATGTATCAGTAGAAAGTGGGCATTACTCAAAACTGTATGAGTGAGTTTGCATGCTCGCTGCCCATCTGCATCCACAATCAGGGTGTCAACGTCTAGATTCCAGGGCACTAGAGCCCGGTGAGGAGCATATATTGTGTCTGAACGCACTGCCCTATAAAGATGCGTGATTAAGTGCCTGCTCGTGCCACACGTGAGGAGGATCTCAAGAGTGTGAGTAGACAGTGGAGCTGCTGAATAGCATGGCCAGGCATGCTTGGCCGTTTCGGCCAAGCCCACGTGATATAGAAATTGTCCCTGGCCTAGAACAAACTCATCTCTGGCGTTCTCAAAGGAGATGAAATATTCATCTGGGTATAGCGCTCTCCATTGTTTGCTACCCCCCTTCTTCTAGGCTTGGAAGAACATATTAAGTGCCATCAGTCTGACTGGCTTGAGAATCCAGATTGGGAGCTCCCTACGGAACAGTGTGCTCACGAGAACAGTCATGACAAACCAATGCCATAACCGAGCTGTTAGTCTTACAATGTATAAGAGTTTCCCCTGGTGTGCCCTTCTCCTCCATTAACAACTTGGGGAGATGTCCCACGTCCACCCTACCCTCCGGTAGCTGTTTTTCCAAGCTAGGGTCCGTGTCGACCCATCGAGCTGCATGTTGCAGCTGAGCAGAATAATAATAGAGGGCCAGACCCTGGAAATCCAATGCTACTCTACTGCACCCACCGGCCCACAAGATTGATGGGAGGAGTCAATTTAGTTGGTGAAACATTAATGTCGGGATGGGGCACAGGGTATTTTGATGTATGTACAGACATCCTGGCAGAAGCACCTTCTTGGAGATGGCCAGTCTGCCCATCAAGGACAGGGGTAGTGTGTTCCAGAAAGATACCAATTTCTTAAGAGAATCCAAGACTTTGCCCATATTAAGTGCATTTGTTGTGCCTGACAGTGAGCTATCTGTATTCCCAGGTACCTAAAGGACACTAATTCCCAATGCAAACCCAGCTAAGGGGTGGGGGTGGTCGGCCGGGGTGCCAATTACAAAGGCAAGCAGGACTATAAGAGATTTTGATTGATTAATTCAGAGACCCGATATGTCACCAAAGTCCTCCAGGAGACGCAAGATCTCAGGCATTGCTGTAGGGGTTGACGAGATATAGAATATCACATCTTCTGCATACAATGAAATGACATGATGGACATTGCCTAGTTGCATGCTATATGGCCGCTAGTGCTGTCTGGCCTTAATGGCTAACAGCTCAATCGGGCGAACAGGACTGGGGACAGCGAACAACCTTGTCTGGTGCCTCGCCCCAATGTCCAGGCCTCTGAGTGGACCTGACTCACCTGGACCCTGGTGACGGCGTCTGAGTAAAGCAGTTTGATCCATTCCCGGTATTGTGGACCAAACTCTATTACTCTGAGAACCTCCAATAGGTATCCCCAGTCAACCGTATCAAACGCTTTTGCTAGCTCGATTGAGATAAGCCCCATCTCAACACCTCTATCCTGGGTTTTGTGTAATACGTGTGTGAGTCTTCTAAGATTCATGCTTGTGTGTTTGCCTGGAATTAAGATGCACTGGTCCTCGTAGACCATTGTCGACATGTGAGGGACGTGACGTTTTGCCAGATATTTGTATGTCTGAATTAAATATTATTATTGGCCTATACGCTGCTTGGTTTAACCATTCTCCCCCTGGTTTTATGAGCATACAGATCTCCCCCACATGCATTGTTGGTGGGAGAGACCCAGCATCACTTGCCTCAAGATAGACTTTGAGCAGGCGTTGAGTCATCTTTGCCAGGTAGGCCTAGTAGAATTCGGTTTGAAACCCATCCCCCCGAGGCCCTTCGAATGAGGGAGCATTCTCATGGCCACTCTGAGTTCCTCGAGTGCCAGGAGAGTTCCAACTCTGTTTTGGCCATATCAGTTAACTGCAAGAAGACAAGACTCTCCAGGAGCGGAATGTAACCTGCCGCGGTGATGGTAGGGTCCGCTGTGTACACTTCCTGTAAGTAAGACCTGAATGCTTCTGCTATGCCCTGCCTTGTAGCCACTGACCTGTCCTCCGGGGGCAGTAAACATTTTATTGTTGGGGAGGATTGCTCCCTGCGCAGTATCCATGCTAAGAGGCAGCCCGTTTTGTCTCCTTCCCTATGTAGTCACTGCCTGTACTGGTTTAAAGTGTATCTGTCAAGGTGGACCCAGAGATCCTCTATATGCCCACGTACTTCCTGTGCCACCATCTGTATGTTCGGGTGTGTCAAGTCCCCGGTTTGAACTGTGGCAAACCGTGTTTCCTCATTGTGTAGTTCTAGTTGGCGGAGGACTCCACATGTTAATCCTATACAGCCCCCCCCCCAGTACTGATTTCAGGGCCTCCCACTCATTAGCCCTATGCTCTGTGGCGTCCCATTTTATAGCCAAATACGAAGTCATGGTCTGGGTTAATGTGTCCCGTTCTACTGGATCAGTTAATACCTCTGCCGACATTCTCCAATGTCTGCATGTCTGCCGATGATTGCCCCAAGTCCATTTACAACTGACAGGGAGTGGTCAGAGAGGAAACGTCCCAGGTGTGTTACCTCCATATCTTTCAGTGTTCCATAGCCAGCGCATAAAATTCTATCTAGTCTACTAAATGTGTTATCTGTCGTGGAGTGGCATATGTACACTTCGGCTTGGTTTTCGCTGTCTCCATATATCTGTGAGTCCCAGGTTATGCATCACTTCCTGTAGAGTGGCTGTCATAAGCGGCTTGGTGTTTGCTCTTGGGGGGCAACCTGTCTTGTTCGCCATCTAGGACACAATTAAAGTTCCCCATCCATAGTAAGGGAGATTCGGTCTCCTGCATCACCAGGTCCTGAATACTCTTAAAGAATGTCGGGTCGTCAGTGTTAGGGGCATAGGTATTGAGGAGGGTAATTGCTCTACCATCAATGGAGCCCTGCAAAAGTACGTATCTCCCACCTACATCTGCTTCTGAATGTCAGTGAGAACGGGACGCATGGTGCCACGCATATCCCTGTTCCCTGTGCATAAGTGGAACATGAGGAATAGTATATTTGGCCTCGCCACTCGTTGTCAGGCACAACGCACCTGCATCATCAAGGTGTGTTTCCTGTGAGAGTGCTAACTAATCTTGTGCTGTTTGAGAGATGTAAGCACCCTGTATCGCTTCTTGTACAAGCCCAGATTCCTTACGTTCCAGGTCAGGAACCCACAGGAACTCTCCATTGCACTTGGAATGCTGTTGTGTCGTCTCCCCCGCCACATGTAGTTTAGCGTGTTTCCTGACTGCCTTCAAGGAGAGAAACTCACTACTAAACAACCAAAATGACTGAAATTAACAATCAATCCCCCACGGGCGTACATGGATCACCCATTGTCCTACCTGCACCCACCCCCTGCCTGTGTCAGGACCTGCACAGTATTACGCTCATCCAACTGGGACAGCAACTAACAAACTACTGACTCCCAGCCCAACCTCTTGTAGCTGCTCCACCCTGTTTAACCTTCGCCATTCAACATAAAAAATGCTGCGATAGCCTCTCTAAGTGAATGCCGCTGCCCGCGTCCCGCGCAGGGGGACACTCAGCAGGGCAGCCTTCTAGTGGCCGCCCGTCGGAGCCTCCCTCCCTCTCCCCCCCCCGCTCCGCCTCTCTAGTAGGCCGCGCCTCGGGGAGGGGAGGCCCCCAATGGGTTTGTCCTGGGGAGGCGTGCCACAAGGATGGGCGAGGCTAGACCCCCCTTTTAGGCGCCTCACCCCCTCAGTTCTTCCTCTGCTTCCTGCGCCGCTCCTCCTGGCCACGCGAATTTGTGGTCGACGATCGTGGTCGTCTCCGTCCTGGCAGCGTCGCGTTGATTGGGAGATGCGAGATCGGCCTCTGCCTCCGTCCCCTCACCCCGACTCGGTCGTGTCCTGTCCTCGGAGCTGCTCGCTTAGGTGGTGAGTGATCTGGAGGGCCTGGCAGTGGCCCCCCCCCCTCCTTTCTGAGGTCAGAAATTTGTCCCAGCAGCTGGCGACAATCATTCTGTTGCTCAGGGGTCAGGGTGGAAGAGAGGATGACACCATCCACTGACCCATCTTGCTCCTTGACTGACAGGAGGTCAGGAAGAGGCTCGGTCTCCTCCTCCATTCCAGCATCTGTCGCTAAGAGCATGCCCACTTGGGACCTCTCCAAGTGGGGCTTTGAGGCGGTTGACATGTAGGACCCTTAAGGGGTTCCTAGGAGACTTCAGGTCCACCAAATAGGTACCCGGACTCTTGCGATCCAATACCTCAAAGGGACCGGTCCACTTATCCTGGAGCGCACAGGGCTCCACGGGGGCCAAGACCCATACCTTCTGTCCAGGCTGAAGCTCTACCAGAGTGGCATTCTGGTCGTACCACCGCTTCATCTCCTCCTGGCTGGCTTCCAGGTTTGCCTTAGCAAGTTCCCTGAAACGCCTAGTTTGGTTTCTGAAGGCCAGCATGTAACTATATACATTCTGGGGAGGTTTCCTGGGAGATTGTTCCCAGCCTTCCTTGACCAGACTTAGAGGTCCTCTCACTGGGTGTCCGTACAGAAGCTCAAAGGGACTGAACCCTAGAGACTTCTGTGGCACCTCTCTGTAAGCAAAGAGAATGCATGGTAAGAGGACGTCCCACTTATGCCTCATGGGTCCTTCCAGGCCCATTATCATGCCTTTGAGGGTTCGGTTGAATCTCTCAACCAACCCGTTTCCTTGGGGGTGGTAAGGTGTGGTGAACTTGTAGGTTACACCACACTCTTGCCAAAGGGATTTCATATATTCAGATATGAAATTGGTATCTCGGTCAGACACCACCTCTAGAGGGAATCCCACTCGGGAGAAAATTCCCATCAGCGCACGTCCCACCACGGGGGCCGTCACTGTCCTCAGAGGGATGGCTTCCGGGTACCGGGTGGCATGGTCCACCAGGACCAGGATGAACCTATTGCCCATCGTTGTCCTGGGGTCCAGTGGCCCTACAATGTCAATTCCCACTCGCTGGAATGGGGTACCAACCACCGGGAATGGTTGGAGTGGAGCCTTCTGCTTCCTTCCACTCTTCCCACTTCCCTGGCAAGTTTGGCATGTTCTGCAGTGAGTTTCTGAACTACTGTGCATTTGGGGCCAAAAGAAGTGGGTGACAAGCCTTTCAAAGGTCTTGTCCTGCCCCAAATGTCCTGCTAAGGGTACATCGTGAGCCAGCCCCAGTAGGAAGGCTCTGAAGCGCTGGGGTACCACCAGCACACGGGCTGACCCAGGCTCAGCAACCTTAGGCTCAGAATACAGGAGGTCGTTCTCCCAGTAAATGAAATGTGTTCCGGACTGATCACCGTTGGCCTGGTCTGCAGCCTGCTGCTGCATACCCACAAGAGAAGGGCATTCTTTCTGCTCCCTGCAGAATTCTTCCCTGGAGGGTCCTCCTTCTTGCTGCCAATAGGTCAGCTCAGGCAGGTCCCCCAGTTCAGCTATCTGTTCCCCAGTAGGTTCCAGGGCATCCCCCTCAAGGTCTGCTCCCTCCTGGACCGTGGGAACTTCAGGAGCTGGTTTCCCGCGCCCCCTGCTCCTTCTCTTTAAGGCCGGTCCCTGGGCCTCCCTCTCAGGCTCCAGGACCTCTTGAGTACCTCTACTGGCTGCCATGGACCATGTGGTGACACACGCCCAATCCGGCATACCCAACATCTCCAGGTGAGCACTCCGCTCCACCTTAGCCCAAGGTGAGCTTTCCAAGTCGTTCCCTAACAGACAGTCTAAAGGCATGGGGGGCCTCACAGCTACCTGAAGAGTACCAGAGACCTCCCCCCACTCAAAGGGAACCTGAGCCACTGGGCAGTGACTCTCGGTGTTGTCGGCGGCAACAACCGGCTAGAATGCTCCTGGGACAACCTGCTCCTGAGACACCAGGTGGCGCTTGACAGCCGTCACACTGGCTCCTGTGTCTCTGAGAGCATCAACCCTATGGCCATTTATGGTCACCCACTGCCTGTATTTTTTAGTGTTGGAGTCGTAGCCACCGAGACGACGTCGTCAGAGCTACTTAGATGCGCCCATGCGCGCTGACGTCAGTTCTTTCTTTTTCGCGCAGCAGCGCAGATCCGAGAGAGTGCGGTACCCCTAGTTAAAAGTTTTAACTTGGTTTCTGACAACTTCCTTTGTTGTGTACTTGACTCCTGGAGCAATAGAGATGCCCGGGTTTAAGTCCTGTAGGGCATGCCGTCGAAACATGTCGGTGTCGGACCCTCACGACATGTATCTCTTCTGCTTGGGGCACGCCCATGACCCCGAGGCTTGCCCCGATTGCCGGGCCATTGTGCGGAATGCTTTGCGGGAGAGTTCCCGAAAGTTGTTGGAGGTTCGGCAATCGGTTCCACGCTGATCGAGGTCCCGATCCCGTGGGAGGTCAAGGGACCGGTCGCAGAGCCATCAGCATCACTCGTCGGAATCGGGGACAGGTAAGTCTCAGCGCCATAAAAAGTAAAAGAAGCGTTGTCGCTCTTCTTCTACCCCTCACCGGTCGTGGTGGAGGGGGTGGGCGGTAACTCTAACACAGGAGTCCCTGTAGACAAGGGTGTGGCGCTCCGCCATAGCCCGACGCCTGCCGACCCCAGCTTTCTCACACAACACCCGATGCCAGAGAGTCTGGTTGTCCAGGCTTCTGTCTCGCCGAGTGCGTTCCCTTCTGCTCCTCCGGACAAGGAATCTAGGAAACTGGAGCAATTTGGGAAAAAGATTTTCACATCTGCCAGCTCTGGGTTGTGGGCGGTGAATACTGCGTGCCTGCTAGGCCGCTATTCGCATTCTGTATGGGACACTGTGGCACCGGTGCTGCCTCAGTGCCCTGTGGAAGCATGGGCGGTTCTCTCCCAAGCCATTACTGAAGGGAGAGATGCTGCGAAATTTACTATTTATTGTGGGCTTGACACGGCCGATTCGCTCGGTAGGGCACTTTCCACAACTGTGGCGCTCCGTCGTTATGCTTGGCTCCGCACTACTGGCTTCTCTGGGGATGTCCAAAACACACTGTTGGACATGCCCTTTGATGGTACACACCTCTTTGGTGATAAGGCGGTGGGGAGAACCTTGGTTAGATCTATTCGCCACCGAAGAGAACGCTCAATGTCAGCAGTTTTGCACGGTGGAGTTTCCAAGGCGGCGTCGCTAGGCGGCGCTTTTCATCGCGAGTGGAGTTGCGGTCTGTTGTACGCCTTTCCGCTTATACCACTTCTGCCCAGAGTGCTGAAGAAGATCAGGCGCGACCGGGCCCAAGTCATTCTGGTGGCACAGGACTGGGCTCGAAGAGTTTGGTATCCTGAGCTACTCAGTATGAGCGTGGATCCCCTGATCCGTCTGCCTCTTCGGGAGGATCTCCTGTCGCAGCAACAGGGGACGGTCCTCCACCCGAACCTGTCCAGCCTCCACCTCCTTGCGTGGAGATTGAGTGGTGACAGCTGATGCCATTTGACTTACCTCCCAAAGTCTGCAATGTGATTCTCTCAGCAAGGCGTCCCTCCACTAAAACGGTATACGCCTGTCGATGGAAAAAATTTATGGCATGGTGCACAGCAAAATCTGTTGATCCTCTTGCTGCCCCTCTTTCTGAAGTCCTATTGTTCCTTTCCTTGGCCCAGCAGGGCTCTGCTTTGGGCACTATCAAGGGCTACCTCTCTGCTCGTTCAGCCTTTCTTAGGTTGCCTGATCAGCCCTCTCTTTTTCAAGTCCCTGGTTGTCAATAGATTTCTCAAAGGCATGCCTCAATGGGATTTGAACTTGGTTCTCACATATCTAATATGCGCACCATTTGAGCCTCTTTATAACTGTCCATTGCGGTTATTGACTTTGAAAACTGTCTTCCTGGTGGCCATCACCTCCGCTCAGCGTGTGAGTGAGCTTCAGGATCTTTCCTGCAAACCTCCTTTCCTGGCAATTCATCCGGACAAGGTTGTGCTTCGACCGCGTCCCTCCTTTATACCAAAAGTAGTCTCTGCCTTTCATCTTGGGCAAACTGTAACTTTGCCCACTTTCTTTCCGCCTGCGCACCCTTCAAGAGAAGAGGAGAGGCTCCACCATCTGGACCCAAAACGTGCGCTCTCGTTCTATCTCAACCGCACACAACAGTTCCGGGTGGATGACCAGCTCTTTGTTGGCTATGTGGGCGCCAAGAAAAGCCTGTTACTCTCTGGCTAAAAAGGAACCTCCGGTTGGGCTGCGCGCCCATTCTACCAGGGCCACGGCAGCTACCACAGCATTGGGACGTGGTGTCCCCATGCAAGACATCTGTCAGGCAGCCACTTGGGCCTCGTTGCATACTTTCACTTAGTACTATTGTCTTGACAGTCAGGTCCGGAGAGACGGCTTCTTTGGCCGTTCAGTTCTCAGTGACTTTCTGGTGTAATCTCACTTCACAGACCCACCACCGGGGTTGGTATTGCTTGAGTATGTATTCTACCAAAAGTAGTCTCTGCCTTTCATCTTGGGCAAACTGTAACTTTGCCCACTTTCTTTCCGCCTGCACACCCTTCAAGAGAAGAGGAGAGGCTCCACCATCTGGACCCAAAACGTGCGCTCTCGTTCTATCTCAACTGCACACAACAGTTCCGGGTGGATGACCAGCTCTTTGTTGGCTACGTGGGCGCCAAGAAAAGCCTGTTACTCTCTGGCTAAAAAGGAACCTCCGGTTGGGCTGCGTGCCCATTCTACCAGGGCCACGGCAGCTACCACAGCATTGGGACGTGGTGTCCCCATGCAAGACATCTGTCAGGCAGCCACTTGGGCCTCGTTGCATACTTTCACTTAGCACTATTGTCTTGACAGTCAGGTCCGGAGAGACGGCTTCTTTGGCCGTTCAGTTCTCAGTGACTTTCTGGTGTAATCTCACTTCACAGACCCACCACCGGGGTTGGTATTGCTTGAGTATGTATTCTAAGGAAAGGAATCTATCACTAATGTGTCTCTTTCAGATACACAAGTTACTTACTTGTGTAACGATATATCTGTAAGAGACATTAGTTAGTGATAGATTCCTTACCGCCCGCCCATCCTCCCCGTTCTGCGAACTGTTCTCTAGGGTTCAGGTTATCCCTTTCAGGGCCCTAATTCTATTGCACCAGTAGTCGGTCTCTGGCATGGCTCTGCGCTTCTGGTGCAGAAAAGTTGTGTACAGAACTGACATCAGCGTGCATGGGCGCATCTACGTAGCTCTGATGAAGTCATCTCGGCAGCTACGACGCCAGCGACGTACGCGGAGCCATACGATGACGCCTACCGACGCACAGGGAACTGCTGACGAAAACTTTCGGGATCCAGTCTGACACCTGGGGATATTCTAAGGTAAGGAATCTATCACCAACTAATGTCTCTTACAGATATATCGTTACACAAGTAAGTAACTTGTGCTTTATTGCGGCAACTTCCCCCTGTAGTGTGGTGATATTCCCCTCTGCTGTCTGTACCTTGTCTGCAGCGTTCCACAAATCGGCATGCAGGAGGTTCACATCTGTAGAGACTGCCTCAATCTTATTTCCGAGTGCCCTACGGGATCCATGAATGGCAGCTAGGAGCTCTGCATGAAACGGTTTTAGGATTCCATCGGGGTGCTGTTCTGCCATCTCCTCTCTCCCTTGTCATGTGAGTCTGTGGGGTTGCTGCCACAGCATGGTGCATTTTGAGATTGTATTGGCTGAATGTGAGCTTGGGGCTTGGTCTTTTCCCATGGTTTCGGGCTGAACAATGGAGGTCCGTGGCCCACCAAGGCAAGAGTCCTCAAAGAGAACCCCTGTGTCACGTCGCAAATGTGGGGCTGTCCCGCTCCGATAGGCGCCACACAACACATGCTGAAGGGACTGTGGGTGGCCGCTGCTGCACCATGTTCTTGCTCCGACCTGGCCCAGGCATGGTAACTTGGTGGTATCTCCCCTCCACTGGGGCCGCCGACTCCTGCCCAATCCCAGGCCCGTAGTGCGGCAGCTGCTTAGGTGTAACCTGCTTGCGCCACTGAAATTTCTAACAGCATGGGGATTTCACAGCCGTGTTGTCCAAAATCATTACCCCTCACCCAAGGAGGTATGCTTCCCACAACAGACGTGGGCACATTGGCCCCGTACTGGTGCTTCCGGTAGTGCAGGTGTTTATCCCCAGCTGTTGTCTTGAGCGCCGCACTGCCACCCGGGGCAGGGCTCACAGGCTCCTCTTATATCAGGCCGCCTAGGTGCTCCATAGCTGCCGTCGCACAAGAGCCCGCGAGGGGTATCTTACTTCCCGTGTCCATAGCACCTTCGCAAGGCCCCGCTGTGTCCCTCACTTACCGGGGACCTCACAAGGAGCTCCATGCATCATTCCAGTGTCTCAAGGGGGGCGGACAAATGCCACAGCAGGTCTCCGGGTGCGTTTGGCGGGTCGCCAGACCTGATGGCCTCCTCCGATTAGGTCAACCCACCGTGGTACCTCTCAGTCTGGCCGGGTCGGCTCGTTGTTTCTGCCGCCTCCAGTCCACAGTAACCGCTGCAGGAGGAAGGTGGATGCTTGGCTGGGGTCGCATGCTGTGAAGCCCGATCACCCTCCGCGGCTGGCGTCACACCTCTACGCAGCGGGGATGACTCATTAATGCGGGCCGCTCCTCTGGAAAAGCTCCAGACTCCTCCCCGAACAGACCCAGCCAGGGCCTCTGATGCCAACTCAGATATGCTGGCAGCAAGGGTCACCGTGAGACCTTGTCACCTCCTGCGGCTGGTATGACACCACAGCGCTGCTGGGATGCCTCGTGGATGCAGGCCATTATTCTGGAGAAGCCCCAGACTCCTACCCCGAATAAGCCCAGACAAGGCTTCCTGTCCCTACAAGGGCCACTGCAGAGGAAGACGCGCTAGCTCTAGCAGTGCACGCTTGATCGCTGAACGCTGTAAGCAAGCCTTGCTCCTAAAGTTTTAATTGTTTTTATAACTCTTAAACCGTTTTAACCTTGATTGTGATACTGTGTACTACACACTTTCTACCTCACCTGGCCGCTCTGATCTCCTCCCACGCACGCGCTCACGTAGGTCTAGTGACCGTGAGGGTGTCAGCTGCTGCACAGCAGGGCTGATTGGCGGGGAGGAGCCAGGGGTCACGGGGGCATATATTCATCGCACTGGAGCGGACGCGCTGTCAGAGGAAGACGCGCTAGCTCTAGCAGTGCACGCTTGATCGCTGAACGCTGTAAGCAAGCCTTGCTCCTAAAGTTTTAATTGTTTTTATAACTCTTAAACCGTTTTAACCTTGATTGTGATACTGTGTACTACACACTTTCTACCTCACCTGGCCGCTCTGATCTCCTCCCACGCACGCGCTCACTTAGGTCTAGTGACCGTGAGGGTGTCAGCTGCTGCACAGCAGGGCTGATTGGCGGGGAGGAGCCAGGGGTCACGGGGGCTTATATTCTTCGCACTGGAGCGGACGCGCTGTCAGAGGAAGACGCGCTAGCTCTAGCAGTGCACGCTTGATCGCTGAACGCTGTAAGCAAGCCTTGCTGCTAAAGTTTTAATTGTTTTTATAACTCTTAAACCGTTTTAACCTTGATTGTGATACTGTGTACTACACACTTTCTACCTCACCTGGCCGCTCTGATCTCCTCCCACGCACGCGCTCACATAGGTCTAGTGACCGTGAGGGTGTCAGCTGCTGCACAGCAGGGCTGATTGGCGGGGAGGAGCCAGGGGTCACGGGGGCTTATATTCTTCGCACTGGAGCGGACGCGCTGTCAGAGGAAGACGCGCTAGCTCTAGCAGTGCACGCTTGATCGCTGGACGCTGTAAGCAAGCCTTGCTGCTAAAGTTTTAATTGTTTTTATAACTCTTAAACCGTTTTAACCTTGATTGTGATACTGTGTACTACACACTTTCTACCTCACCTGGCCGCTCTGATCTCCTCCCACGCACGCGCTCACGTAGGTCTAGTGACCGTGAGGGTGTCAGCTGCTGCACAGCAGGGCTGATTGGCGGGGAGGAGCCAGGGGTCACGGGGGCTTATATTCTTCGCACTGGAGCGGACGCGCTGTCAGAGGAAGACGCGCTAGCTCTAGCAGTGCACGCTTGATCGCTGAACGCTGTAAGCAAGCCTTGCTCCTAAAGTTTTAATTGTTTTTATAACTCTTAAACCGTTTTAACCTTGATTGTGATACTGTGTACTACACACTTTCTACCTCACCTGGCCGCTCTGATCTCCTCCCACGCACGCGCTCACGTAGGTCTAGTGACCGTGAGGGTGTCAGCTGCTGCACAGCAGGGCTGATTGGCGGGGAGGAGCCAGGGGTCACGGGGGCATATACTCTTCGCACTGGAGCGGACGCGCGCAGCGGGCGCGCCAAAGGCGCGCCAAAGGCAAGCCCGTCTGCGCCCGTCCGCGCCCTGCCGGGCCCAGGGGCCAAAATCTCTGCCCGAACTCTATCCTACACTAGCGTAGAATTAAGAACCCTTAACCGGGACCACTACCCCTTGAATAGGGAGACTACTGGTGTTCTTAGGAGAGAAGGCCTCCTCATACCAGCAGAGGATAGGCCCACGCGCCCCAGTCCTACTCTGGCCCAGACCTCCTCCACTTCGACGCCTCAAGTACTGAAAGTAATGGTCCTGAATACACGCTCCCTCCAAAAACACGCCATAGAAATTCTCACGTTTCTACAAAACGAGGCCCCAGACATCCTGGCCTTGTCGGCAACTTGGTTAGATGAAGAATCGGGACCCACTATACTGGCGGCGCTCCCAGACGGTTATGACATATTCTGGCACAACCGCCCCGTTGGTAAAAGAGGAGGAGGGGTAGCGTTCCTTTTCAAAAAACACTTAAGGATAGAGAAAGTTTCCGGTGAAACTCTGGCAGGGGCTGACATGCTGACCATTAAGATCTGTCATCACTCCTCGAGCATCACGATCTCCATGCTCTACCGCCCCCCGAAATGCCCCCCCAACTTCACCAACCTCCTAATCGAATCTATCACCAACCTCCGCTCACGCTTTCAACACCTCCTGGTAATGGGAGATTTTAATTTCCACTGGGATCAACAACCCAGGGAGGCTCAGGCTCGCCAATTAGAAGAGACTCTAACCGAGCTCGGCTTCTCCCAATTAATTACCACTCCTACTCATGTGCAGGGACACACTCTGGACCTGGTCTGGTCCACCATCCCTTCTTTATTACTTAAAGAAGTCATCCCATGCCCCTGGTCAGATCACTCTTGTATTCTTTTGTTACTTCCCCTTACTGAATGCACAAGGCCACCCACTGCGACCTGGAAGCTCGTGCGCACCTGGTCCAAAATAGAAGGCCAGACGCTTCTAAACGCCCTCCGCGATCTCCCTCCCATAAAATGGGCGTCAGCGGATTTAGAATCTGAGGACGATTTAGAAGGGGGGGTCGCTGCCTTTTCCGATCGACTCTCTGCAGCAATTAACACAGTGGCCCCGGAAAAGAAAATTAAAATCTGCATTAAAGGCAAAGGGGCCCCGTGGTTTTCGAAAGAACTTAGGACTTCCAAACGAGTTCTACGCCAGCATGAACGACTATGGCGGAAACACTACAATCCTCAGGCACTGGCAGACTACAGAAGAGAACTAGCCTCATATAAAAAAGCGCTGCTGCGTAGTAAGGCAATTTTCTATGAAAACAGAATCCTGTCTGCCCCCAATAAACAAAAAGAAACGTTTAGAATCCTGAAGGAACTTAGTCAAAAACAATCGCAGACCACCCCACCCAGCAAGGTACAATGTAATAACTTCCTCACATATTTTTCAAAGAAAATCCAGGACATCCTGATGGAGATCGGCATTTCTCCCTGCACACCTTCACCTAAAGTAGTGGATGACTCACAGGTCATGACGGCCGAGTCCCTTTCCTTCTTCCCACTCCTTGGAATGGATGCCCTCCGAGGCCTGGCCAAAAAGACTAAATCTGGCTCCCCAGCCGACCCCTGCCCGCCTAGGATTTTTAACCTTGCATTCCCAGAAATCGAGCACGACATCCTGGCTCTTCTCAATGCCTCCCTACGCTTAGGGAAGGTTCCTAACGGCTTCAAGGAAGCTAGAATTACCCCCCTCCTTAAAAAACCCGGAGCTGATATATCCAATATGAAGAACTACCGCCCCATTTCCCAACTCCCCTTCCTCGCTAAAATACTTGAACAGCACGTGCTGCAGAATCTTTCCAGATTCCTTGAAGATCACCATTTCCTGGGGGATAGGCAAGCAGGCTTTCGGGCCCACCATAGCACCGAACTGGTAATGCTATCGGTCCTCGACGACATCAGACTAAATGCTGACAAGAAGATGCCTTGCGTGTTGATCCTTCTCGACCTGTCGGCAGCTTTCGACACGGTCAACCACGTCACTCTGCTGGAAAGATTACGCTCACTGGGATTGGTAGGACCTGCCCTACAATGGGTCGCCTCCTTTCTGACAGATCGCACCCAAAGAATCCAGATGGGCGATTGGGTCTCGGAGAAAGGCCCTATTACCTGTGGAGTCCCGCAAGGATCTGCACTCTCACCTCTTCTGTTCAACATATATCTCAGTCCTTTAATCAAGGCCTTATCGGATATGGACTGCCAGATTTTTAACTATGCAGATGACACGCAGCTCATTCTCCACATTGAGAACTCCCCCCATGCACAAGCCAGGGCAAAAGAGATTTTAAGTTTTATGGTCAACTGGATGATGGCAAATTCACTTAAAATTAACCCTGACAAAACCGAAGTCCTGGCAATGTCAGATGACCACAATCCGTGGAACTCCCTGTACTGGCCCCAGGAGCTGGGTGAGGCCCCTGTCCCGATCCCGGTGGTCAAAAGCCTGGGCATCAAAATAGATGACAAGCTTACCCTGGCCAACCAAGTTTCCACGGTCTTTGGCACCTGTGTGGGACTTCTCCGACTGCTAAGGAGACTGTCCCCCATTCTCTCATTTTCTACTATGAGAACTATTGTTTCTGCCATTATCTTGGCCCGGCTCGATTATGCCAACTCCCTGTACATTGGTCTCCCTGACTTCTTGGTTAGAAGACTGCAGATAGCAATGAATGATGCCGCTAGGCTCATTTTCAAATTACCGAGACACACTCGAGCCTCGACTCTTCTCCAACGCCTTCACTGGCTCCCGGTGAAACAAAGGGCTAAATTCAAGGGCCTGTGCATCGCCCATAAAGCCATTTATGGCCAAGCTCCCTCATACATCAAACAGCGCCTCACAAAATACGTACCAGGACGTGTACTCAGGTCCTCCACAGGGAGTCTGCTTCACTGTCCCAGCTTCAACTATGTCTCCAAAGGGGGGAGGGCCTTCTCCTCCGTTATTCCCACTCTCTGGAACAAGCTTCCCAGCCAACTTCGAGCTGAAGACCGCCTTCTCCCTTTTAGGAAACAACTGAAAACCATCCTGTTTGTTGAAGCCTGGGCTTAACATAGCGATCAAGTGCACTGCTTGGATTCTACGCTACTCTTCTTCTATAGCGCTTAGAGACCTTTTCGGTATTAAGCGCTCAACAAATCCAATTTAACATAACATAACATAACATAACAGACCAATGACCCCTTCTACGGGCTCTCAGGGGGCGCCACCATGATTTTTTGGGCAATAATGTGGAAAGAGCTGCATAGCTGCAGGTTAATTAAGAATTACAATGTAGGCTGGCCATGTTGCTTGTATATGTAGAACAATGGTTCCCTTGGGTAGAAACAATGCGTATTGCAATTAGCCGTAGTTACTTCAGCATCACATATAATACATTTTTAAGAATATTTTTTGAAAAAAGAGGAAGGAACAAGTTTTCGTTAATTTATATATCAGAATTGATGGCATTCATTATGTAAACAAAAACACATTACAAAAATGTTTTACTTTCAAATTCATACAGTGATACACAATGGTGAAATGGTGGTGCTCAGTAGTGATCTGTTTATACACAGTGCAGTGAGGTGAGGTGGGGGGGCGGTGTGGTTTCTTTTCAAGGGGCCAGATTCCAAAATGCAGTAACAGGTAAGTTAAACAAATTGTATAGTTGGTTACAACTGTGTCCTGCAATCTGTGCCACAGTAGATCGTCGACGTTTCAACCCTACGGGCGCTTGTTGGAGTGTCACAAGCGGGTCTTCATCAGGACTATGGGGGAGGAAGGGCCGCCCTGGAATTTCAAGGGCGGTCAAGTCAATAGTTTGAGGGGGTTGGTTATTCTGGCAGCATGTCAACTGTGATATGAATTGCACAGAAGATCAAGGAATGATTGCTTTCCTGAACTGGTAACACGGAGTCCTCACGAAACACTGCTTCCTAGTTTCGTGAGGACTCTGTGTTACCAGATTGCAGGACACAGTTGTAACCAACTATACAATTTGTTTAACTTACCTGTTACTGCATTTTGGAATCTGGCCCCATGAAAAGAAACCACACCGCCCCCCCCCACCTCACCTCACTGCACTGTGTATAAACAGATCACCACTGAGCACCACCATTTCACCATTGTGTATAACTGTATGAATTTGAAAGTAAAACATTTTTGTAATGTGTTTTTGTTTACATAATGAATGCCATCAATTCTGATATATAAATCAACGGAAACTTTTTCAGTGTTCTTGTTCCTTCCTCTTTTTTCAAAAAATATTCTTAAAAATGTATTATATGTGATGCTGAAGTAACTACGGCTAATTGCAATACGCATTGTTTCTACCCAAGGGAACCATTGTTCTACATATATTAAATACCCAGGTTCCTAGGGACACAGGGTTACCCCATTGTGTTAATAGGCCATGTTGCTTGGCAACGCCCTCCCTGCTGTTGTCTTTGGAGGGTTTCTGCTTCAGCTTTTTTCCTTCTTCAACAGTGGATTCTGTCCTTGGACACTTACCTGCTGTTGCTTACTCCACCATCATTGAGTACAGTGGCTGCAGAAAGGAATTGCCTATACCTCAGGGTCAAACCCTCAAAGCTGCGAAGATCTCTGGTGCACCAAGCCCTTAACAATTGGTTCCATGCCTCCTTTGAAACCAAGAATCGTCACTAACACCTGTGGTGTTCCTCAAGGGTCGGTGCTGAGTTCCACGCTTTTTAATATATACATGGCTACTTTGGCTAAGATTGTGGATCCGTTTGGAATTGAGATCCTCTCTTACGCAGAGAACACCGGATTAATAATCTCATTTGAATATGATCTAGAGTTAGCAAAATCTAGACTTTTTATTTGCATATGGAAAGTTGGCCTTTGAATGAAATAGAAGTGTTTACAGTTGAATGAGGTAAAGACAGAAATCCTAGCATTCAGCAAGGCCAAGTAAAATTGGTCTTAGGACTGGTGTCCTAGTGAACGGGGAACTGCCCTGGGCCCTAAACAGGTGGTAAAAAACCTGGGTATTCTCTTAAATGATGAGCTTCCGATGGCTGACCAGGTTAAAGCAATTTGGGGCTCATGTTTTGGCATTTTCTCCTGCTTAAGAACGCATTCTCTTGGCTTTCGCATAACTGTAGAATTACCTTTACTCCCGCCCTCATAACTAGTTGGTTAAACAATGGCAACGCTCACTTGGTTGCCACTAATGAGGCACACCTGACTAGATTGCAGGCGATGCAGAATAATGCAGCCAGCCTAGTATGCAACCTTCCCTATGGCTCTCCTTCAGAACTTATGCTAAGATCCTTACATTGGCTTCCTATCAGGAAACGTTGTATTTTCAATACTTTCTGCCTTACTCATAGACCATTGTATGGGGTAGGCCCTACCTATCTCCAATCCAGAATTAGTTTTTACCACCCAGGTAGATACCTCAGATCCTCCAATATGGCACTGGAATTCCCGTGTCATATTAGAACTGCCTGCAATCGTAGTCGTTCCTTCTCTTATCTGGCTCTGCACCATTGAAATAGTTTGCCAACCCAAATTCGTTCATGTCAGAATTTTCACATTTTTAAGAAACCTATAAAAACGTGGTTATTTTTAGTTTTTGTTGTCTTTTAGACTTTCACCTTTCTCTGGAGTAGTAACTCTAGTGCCGGAATACTCCTTCGAGAGAGAGTTGTTGCAATTTACAAGAACAATTAACATTACATTACATAACAATTCTGTTAAGTGTTGCAAATCTATTTCCTTCTTATTTTCTACGCAAAATAGGTGTCCCTAGTGTTACTTGTTTTATGTATCATGTTTTTACGAAAAGTCATTAGTTTTTGTCACTATTGCTTCATTTCACTCCATGTTGAGTTTGTGTTTTTTCACTGTTTGAATTGAATTAAATGTGTCCTTTCTGGGATGTGTGAAAGATTTTCCTTGCCTTTCATACCGAACTGTCTCCAAGGTAGACTTTCTGCTGATTTACACTTAGACCTGTGGCTCCTTAGTTGGAGGCAGACTTCATCTCAGTCCTCTTCTTGATTTATACTTGTACTCTCCCTTGACTTACAAACTGAGTAGATTTATTTTAGCCTTAGAGCCTGACCTAGCGGGCTCTACCGGCCATTAAAGACTCGCTCCAGCGTTAAAGGCCAGAGCCGAAGATGAAGGCCTTTAACAAGGGAGGGCTCTAAGGTTATTAGAACATTTTGGGCAAAATGTTCGAATTTGTAAAAACAAAGGCCTCACAGAGCCCGAGGGGATTTAATTCCCCTCAGGCCATAGAGGCCTTTGTTCACAGCAGTAGCTGTGAATGAAAACAACATTAGGAAGTTGTCTACCGGCCCGTAGAAGCCCAGATCACTCCATTGTCTGCAATGGAGTGCTCAACATTCAAATGTTCTAATTTAGCTTATGCTATTCTCTATGTTATGATCTCTCACAATTGGCTTTACATTTATGCATTATTGATGCTTATTTGTATCTGACTACCTAACTACTTTTTGCTTTCTGTAAGGATTCCTAATTTCTAACAAACCCTTATGGTTTTCACTTTGAATTTTGTCCTGCAAAGGTTTTCTTTATTTGCACAAGGACCCCCATCATTTGCCACTCGCACTGCCTGATCCTGTGCATCAGCTCTTTAAATAAAATGATAGTAAACAATAGCAAAGGATGCAAAGGACAGAATAGAATTAGAATGAGATTGTTTGTACATAATTTAACAAAAAATATGCACCCCAAAAATTGTCCGTTATTAGGGAATTCTGGAATCGGGTGGAGTATTTAGGCTGTTAGGAGTTTCATTACGTTATTATCAATTGGGCATTGTGAAATGAGTTGTCTTGAGGGGTGAGTTGTCCTATCCGGATCGTGACAATACACTCATAATGTATGAACTAATCCTAGGTATTATTAGATTATTCACAAGGATAGAAATGCTAGCTAAGGGTAGGTTACCGCTGACCGAGAACCTAACTTGGTGTGATTAGAAGCACCTAAGGTGCTACTTTGTGTGATGTGTTTTATTTTCAATCCTGTATCCTTTATTTGTTTTAGTTTTATGTATTGCATTTCAAGTGTCGTTTTGAAAATCATATTGTGATTAGTTAGTGTTATTATTGCATGTATTGGGAACTAGGTTGAGATTACAATGATTTAGTCTTTTGAATATGTCTGTGATTGCTTCCTGTGGGGGAGAGATTCTGTCCTCAGTTGGTACCCCACTCACAAAATGCTCTTGGACCGTGGATTATGCACATGTATGTGCCTTAAAGAATGGATTACAATTACTGCTGGCAATAAAAAAAGTTAACATTTCCTGTGCATGTTCCATTTGAAGTGAAACAGATTGAGAATTTGTGGTGTGTTATGTTTGAGGTAAAGTCGGAGCCTAGACCTGCGCAGCTCAAAGCCTTCAATGAGTGGGACTACTTGGCGAATGAAAAAGCACATAATAAAAAGTTGAAAGGGCAAATTGGTAAAGTTGTCAATCGTTGGATGGATGTGAGATTGTGTTTGCACAAAAAAAGGCACCGAGATAGGAGCACTAGAAACTGTTCGTGCGTTCCCTGCAATTACTGATGAATTCGCTGAAAAGAAAACAAAAGATGACAAAAATTAGGGCAAGGTTCCAGGTAATTTGCCTGAGATCTCTTGTGTAAACCTAACTGCTTAATTTTCTGCACACTGGATGCTGTAGGTATTCCGACAACAGATGAGGATGCTTTAAAATAAAATCACAAGAAGCAAGTATTAAAATGTTTTTGATTCTCCCAGCAGAAGACTTACCTCTGGATGTACTGTCATAAAGTTGGTTTGGGATTTTCCAGGAAAAGAAATTGGGTTGATTAAAAGTGCAGAGCCAGTGCAGATCACAGTCAAACCATATGCAGTGTATCCCTGCACTGCACAATACAAGCTTACTCATGAAGCAGAAAAATGAATTTAACCATCACAATTACAGTACTCTCAAGAGGAAGTTATTTATTTGAGACTCCAAATTGAAATGGGAGTAAGGAAGATGTCCAAAGAAAACATTTCTGTGATTCATAGAATGAACCCACCAACAACACAGACAGAAGTGAGGGTGTTTCTAGGAATGGTTAACGTCTGTTGTCAGTGGATTCAAAACTTTCCTCTGTTTGCAAAGCCTTTACAGAGGCTGACTCAAAGTGATGTGAGGAACGCAGTGCCTTGGGACAATGAATGCAAGTCTTCCTGGTGCAGTTTCTGTGGCGCCCCTGCTCTGGGCATGCCAAATTATTAGAAATATTTGTATTTATTTTGTCATGAAAGAGAAGGGTGCACATTTTCTGTTTTGACTCAGCAACATGACGGAGTGAAACGGTCCATTGCATGCTTTTCTGCTACATTAGACCCAATGGCCACCGCTAGCCCAGGATGCATAAAGCAATAGATGATTGTGATGGGACACACACTTATTGTGCTGGTGCCACCTATACTTGAGACATTCTTAACTTGGACACATACTCTTCTTCTTACAAACAGTTACTTCACTAAGAATAAACAAATTATTATGGTGGCAAACAGCATTTCAAATAAATGTTGCAGTACCCTCAATCCTGTGACATTTCTGCCATTGCCAAAGAAGGAGCTTGATGGTAAAATAGATGAAAGTGACCATGTTTGTATTGATGTGACAGAATTGTGCACCTAACACAGACTGGATATTCAAGATGTACCACTTGGCCAATTGTATTTTATTTGTTGATCGTTCTTGTCTGAGAGACCATTATAGAACTCTTTGAGCAGCATATGCAGTTGCACAATAGCACATATTATAGGAGCATCATACTTCTGTAATGTAACTTCAGCACAAGTAGCAGAATGGATCTCAATTAGCATCAATACTAAAAATGTGCTGGAAATTAAAAGCAACACAAGAGGATTCGTTGATGGGGTACTATTGGATTGAAATAAAGAACCAAACAAAAGGAAAAAATACCTGGAAAACAGCCCTAGAAGAAGCATTGACAAATCTTAAAATGCAAGAAGCATGGAACACCAATTACACCTTTGCAACTTTAAAAAAAAAGCTAATAATGCGGCAAAACAAATAGCTTGGATTTCAGATAAAGCCGCGTTAGCAAAGAAAAAACATGGCCGGACGGTACTAGCCTCATACGAGAGATGCACCCCTCAACCATATTTAGTCAATTACATCACAACTGCTACCCAACAACTGCTACTCCGAATTCGGATGAGGGCTTTCATCTCAAAAGATCAGGTTCCAGCATGGAAACAAACATGGCCAACATCACTCTGCAGACTATGTGGTCAAGCAGAAGAAACTCTGACTCATTTATTGTGTATTTTTCCATCGCTAAATAATTTGAGACGTTTTTATTTATTACATGCATTCCGGAGATACCAAATTAGATAATGTCAGCCAGCAGTCATGTTAGTACTGAACAGCAACACGCTACAGGTAGCATGCAGGGCCTCCAGATTTTTGCAGAAAGTCAGTCTCCTAATACAGAAAAGTGAAAAATAGTATATGGGAACAAAATCTTTTAAAATTAAATGATTGAGGTGCAAATAATAGTTTAGGAATCTAAAGATTATATCTTTTTTAAAATATGACTGTATAAAATGTTTGTGTATTTTTTATTGTTTTATATGTCAATTGGAAGATGTCAGCACAAAAAATTGTAAAGGTTTTAATTAACTATATACAATAAAATTATTACAGGATCTCAATTACAAGAGCTTACTGCATGGCCAGTAGACTGAGTGTTACTATACAGATAGCTACACGGTTTTGGGGTGGTTCATGATTTTGGCCAATAATGGTGACAAAGAGCTTTCTTGACAAATGCTGGCACCCTTATTAAAAATGGGTAATACATTCTGTTTTTTTTGGAGGCCCTACAATTCTCAAAACAATTGCCGTTGTTAAATGTGCCATACTCAGGAGTGGAGACGACACATCTTCAGTAATCAATAATTTTGAGGATGAGGCAGTGAAGTACTGTGCTTTTGTGTCTGGTACGTTAGAAATAAATGATAAATGTGAAACAAATCATCTGGATCACTTGAGAAGTTGCAGGTATTGCAGAATATAGTGTCAGAGAATGAAAAGAAAAAATGAGAGAAAGCAGGATGGTTAAAAGACAGCAATGAGATTTGGATTTGGATGTGAGATGATGAAAGATTTGTACTACCTGATTCTATTTTGTTGCAGATGGCAAGATACATTAATTGGCTTACTTATGTGGGACGTGGTGGTATGTTGTCAGTTAAAAGGTATTGGTTTTATCCACATTTCAGGAAAATTGTAGGGACACTATCTCAGAGATGTGCCTCTGTCAGCAGGTGAACATCGGTAGGAGGACAAATCGACAGGATAGTCAGGAGGTCCGTTCACAAGATTACAGTAAAAAAAATTAACATGCCCCTTATAATAATCTGAGATATATTTTAGCAATTGACTGTTATTTACCCAACCTGCTGGTGCAACTCACTGACTGCAGCCAAGATAAACCAAGGCAATTGATCTCTAGATGTGGTTTGCCAACATATTTAGAGTCAGATAGAGGAACTCATTTTAAAAATGAGGTCATGAGAGTCCTGTGCATGGCACTGAAAGTGGAGCAGAAATGACATTGTGGATATCACGCAGAAAAATTAAATTAGGAATGTAGGGCCAAGCAAAGTTGACTAAGGTGTCTGCACACTGAAACGACCCGATGTCCTTCCCTTAGTTTTGCTGTGTATGAGGAGCATGGCCAAAAAAACAGGCTTGTCTCCACATGAAGTCTTAATGAGGGAAGGTATGAGGATTCCATGTATTCCTACAGCTGTACTTATTATACAAAATATGATCTGATTATGGATTATTGCAAAGGTATGTCTGTTTTGATAAGCTCTGTCTCTCACCATGTGAATTTGGTTACACCTTCTTCATGTGAAGAACCCTGCCATGACCTACAGCCTGGTGACTGGGTCGTGATGAAGAAACATATTTGTAGAAACAGTTTGGAGCCTCGATGTAAAGTCCTGTGTCCCAGTTGATCTTAGTGGCAAATACTGCTGTGAAGTGTAGAGGTTTGCCACATTTGATACAAGCATCCCACATGAAGAGAGTGAATACTGCAGATGAAGAAGAAGTGACACAAACCACTAATTCACAAGGTCAAGCTCGAGTTCACTACCTGGATCAAGGCACAGGCACAAGTGGCCATCGCGGAATGCTTTTTCCTTGAGACAAAGCCAGTCAGTCAGTCAAACAACTTTATTCGGTTTACAGCTGTAAAACCAAAAAAGTTAACGTATACATAAAAACAGTAATAAAAATTCATAAAACCATTTATCCAATTCAATACATACAAGAAGTTAATTCATAAATAAAATGCCCGTTATAATCAATGCTCCAGTAGGGTCAAAGGTTTATTTAGACCTAGAGTTGGATGATGTCCACAGTTCTGGTGGTGATTGTAACACTAGCAGGGGACTTAATTAATACGTTACTGTTGAAATGAAGATCCTTCAAGTATGAATAATAAAATGTATAACTCTTTATTGGCAGCACATTCAATATGCATCCAACTGCTACAGATACAAAGTTCTTTTACCCCAACAGTTGTCCTACCATCCCAGCTCTCCATCTAGAATGTGGAACCCCAATGAAAACATCACATGTCGCATGCAGTGGCATGCGACACTGAACCTGACTTAAAGATACATGCACCTAACTCTTAATGTATGTAACATATCTCCCTTATTTAACAAAAGAATAACAGCAAAGAGATAAAAGCATGATAACCCCCAATTAGCAATTACATATCATTTGCATATCTTTTGGGAACTCTAATTTCTCGTTTGCAGTCTTTGACTCTGTGAGCCACAGAATCACCCTTATTGTGATCATCACTCTTGTTGAGTGAAACATCTTTTGTGGCATAAAATTTTATACATTTCGCCAACTTACCCACATTCCAGATTTTGCCATCTTGTGTCATAACACTGTTTTCAAAAACTTTTTTTACTTGAATAGGATCACCAAACTTATTGTCACCTTTACAAATTAGCCCCTGCTTTAGTATCCTCACCCAATCTTCTTCTTGAAACTCATGAGGCCTTGCCTTCCATTTCTCATCATATCTCCTTTTGGTTATAAACTGTTTAGCTTCCACACGTCTAGCAACCACTTCCAAATTCTCCTTATCTGAATCAAAATAATGAGACTTTTCTTTTAACCACCAAGGTAACACCAATGAGGCCGGATCCCTTCCTTTAAAAAGTTTAAATGGACTAACTTCAGTTGTAGTATGTGGTGTGATCCTATAAGTCCATAACCGTTCTCTCAAAGCACTTATCCAATCTGCTCCAAACTTTACCGCTTCAGTGACAAATCCCTTCAAAACTCGATTAAATTGTTCTACTTGTGCATTCTCATGTGGTTCGTATAAAGAAGTAAATCTATGAGTGATATTGCATTTTTTTAAGAACTCACCCATTTCTCCCGAGGTTAACTGAACCCCATTATCAGTGACCAAACATGAAGGACAACCTTCTCTGGCAAAAACATCTTTGAAAAACCCAATGACCGCACTAGTAGTAGCCTTCGGGACAAATTTCACTTCAGGCCACTTTGAATGATAATCAACTATCAATAAAGCGTAACGTGAACTTTCTGGCAGAATATGGAAAGGGCCTGAAATATCAAAAGCTATTTTTTTCCAAGGTACGGACGGCCATTTTACCATTTTAAGTGGTGGAGTATGAACCTTAAGCGTTCTTTCACTAGATACGCATTCAGGACATTCCCTGACTATCTTATCAATAAATCTATCAATGCCTGGCCACCAGAAAAACAATCTAATTAAACGCTTCATTGATGAAATGCCCGGATGTGTCTTGTGAGCAATTCCCAAAATCACATCATACATTCCTTCTGGTGGAATACACTTTCCTGACTTGAAAATAAAATCACCATCTAGCTCTAATTCTTCTATTACCCTGAAAAACGGTATAACTTCTGGACTTATTCTATCCTTTCTAGGCCAGCCATGTTTGATGTAGTCTTTTAACAATAACCACTTAGCATCCTTCTGCTCACAATCCTTCCAATGGGTTTCAGATATGTCTTGAAATTTTCCTTGAAGTACATCTTCAATAGTCAACACAACATCAACCTCACCTACAGAATTAATTCCACTCTGTTTGCACGGTAGGCGTGACAAACAGTCTGCAGTGACATTCTTCTTGCCAGGAACATATACCGTACTGGATATAGCTTCCACATTAGATTTTTTGGGAACAACACCCTCACCTGAAAGTGTATGTCCTAAATATTCTACAGATTCTCTGAATAGCTTACATTTGTGTGCTTTAAGATTCAAACCATTTTGTTCCAGTCTTTTACACACTTCTTGTAAATGTATTTGATGCTCATGTGTATCTTTTGAGAAAACCAAAATATCATCTTGGAAGCATTTAACATATGAATCAATATCCTTGAAAATCTGGAACGTAATTCTTTGAAATACGGAAGCTGCGGATGCCAAACCAAAAGGCATGCAAGTGTACTGAAACAAACCCTGTGGAGTGATGAACGCAGTGTATTTTCTAGAGTCTTCAGTTAGTTCTATCTGATGATATGCCGATCTGAGATCGAGAGTAGAAAATATCTTTGCACCATGTAAGAATGATACAAGTTCATTAATGTTTGGCAAAGGGTGGCAGTCAACGATAATATTAGAATTTAACGCTCTTAAGTCCACACACACTCTCAACTTTTTGTCAGGTTTCCGCACCAAAACTATGGAAGAAACCCATTCTGATGACTCTGTGGGTTCAATGATGCCCTCTCTAAGTAATTCATCTAACATCTCCTTGAGTTCATCCCTGATGTTAATGGGAACATTTCTAAGTTTTTGTATGACAGGCATGTGATTACTCTTAAGTACAATTCTGTGTGAAAAATCTTTGAGCTTACCCAACTTATCCATAAAAACTTTCCCAAAACTTCTAATGAGTTTTCTTGCATGGTCCTTATCTATTGTATTTGTTTCTTCCACCTGACTCTTCTCAACTGCCGATACTGAATTCATGAGATGATCCTCACATAAGGAAACTGGTTCTATGGATCTTGCATTTAGTATGATACCAAATTTCCATTGATCCAACCATCCCAATACATTTACCCCTTTTTGTGAAATGTATAATTTGACATTTGCCATTCGGTGTTTGAAATGTAAGCAAACTGAAAAAAAACCAATCATGTCAATCCTTGTCCCACAAAAACTCTCAGCAACTATGTCAGGTTCTTCCAACATGTCTAACGGAATAACATTTGCCAAAACTGAAATGTAATATTCATGAGAAATAATGGTCCAAGGGGAACCTGAATCTACCATAAGCAATAGATCAACACCGCAAACTTGGAAAACACATTTAGGAGAACTGATATGTTTTGGAATATGATCGCCCACTACAGATACAACAAAACCATGCTCTTGGACTGTATTGATACAGGTGTTGTCTTCCTCTGAAATTGATGAAATAGGTCCCTGCTTTTGGAATTGTGCACGTCTGTCTCTACACATATTGCTGAAGTGTCCAATCCTATTGCAGATTTTACATTCTCTCTTCAACGCAGGACATCCTGGAAATGAAGCATAATGCTTTTTGTTCCCACATCTGAAACACATTCCTTGGTTGTTAGTTCCTTCAAAATGTTTTTGATAGTATTGCTTTGATCTATTAAAGCTTTGCTTCCCAAAGTTTTGTGTTACATTTTGTTTTGTTGTAACTTTATGACCGACTGCACATATTTCCTCTTCCGTTATTTTTTTTTCAGTATTCTTTTTAATAGTGTCCATCCATAGATCCGACTGTTCTTGCGCTTTAGCTGTGGCAATAGTCTCATTTAAATTTGGGTCAGCCATCACCCATAATTTATCCTGAATTTTTTTACATTTAACATGAACTATTATTTGGTCACGTATCATTTCGTCTGACATGCTTCCAAAATTGCAGTGCATGCTCAAAGACCTTAACGATGTCAGAAAATCATCAAACGATTCCTCCTCTTTTTGTTTCCTGGTGTAGAATTTAAAACGATTTAGAGCTATACTAATGGTTGGTTTGAATCTTTTTTCTAATCTTGCCAGAGCTTCTGTGTAGACGTTCATTGAGTCACCACTTGCATTTGGAATGTTAATCTGAGGAAGTGACCCGAAAATGACTTGCCCTTCTGAACCTAAACAATGTAATAATATACTTTTTTTCCTTTCCGAACCCATCCTTTCACCATCAACTGCTTTCATATAATTTAAAAACTCTTCTTTCCATCTTTGCCATGGCATGGGTGGATCTCCTTTAACTTGTAAAAATTTTGCAGGAGGATCAAATTGCATTTTTATTTTGCTAGTGATTTCTTAATTATTCATAAAAATATTTTATGTAGTTGTTTAAGATTTGAAGGTGTACAATTTTATAACAAAAAATATGAAAAAAAAACAAATTAAACTGCTTGACCACACTTTGTATTATATATTTCTACCTTTGCTTACTCATTGTATGTCCTTTTTTTTTGACAACAAACTTTATTGGCATTTGTAAGGACACCGGGGAATTTGTCCCCATACACGGTACCAAGATGAAGAAAAGAACAGTGAGAAGTGGCATCCTTGTTCAGCCCCCCCATTGTATGTCCTTTTAACGTTTCCAAATCTTTATATGTTGTCGCTCCAAAAATTAATAGCTAACCTTTAGTAACTTGTGCTGTTCATGAGAGGAAAAATAACTTCTTGTTCTCCCTTTTTTTTTTTTTTGTTTAAACGAACAAAAATTAGTACAGTGCTTACTTCACACGCACCTAACGCGTTGCTCTAGCTTCGGTTGTTGGCCTGGAAACACTTGATTACGTGCGTGTGATCCTTTGCGCACCAACGTGTTGGTTATTGTGGACGTTGCTTGGCAACACACCTCCGTGCGTGTGATCTCATGCGCACGTATTCGTCACTCCATGCGTGACGACAACGAAAGGGAATGGAAGGTTGAGGAAAACGCTGAGCCGCTGAGTAAGTTTAAAAAATGCTAAATGATGTTATTAACTTACAACTGTGCCGAACCTCTCACAAAAGCTGTCGTATTCTTCAGTAGAATATGAGACATTACATAACCCTAAAATAACGGGCTGCAATGCGTTGGTATGATGATGATTCCAAAGCTGTAACTCGGCAAACTTTTCTTCTTCTGCTCAAAATTACACGCCAAGCAATCCAAAATAATTATGTACGCAAGAGTCCTTGATCTCTGCTGTGCGATTTACTCCCACAATAGACCAAACAAGCTAACTTCTGGGAATACGCTGCGTTCTCGGTCTCCGTATTTCTTCACATAAACACCGGCAATTGCTGCTGATCAAACACAGGTGTCACCACTTTTCCACATAAACACCGGCAATTGCTGCTGATCAAACACAGATGTCCCCACTTTTCCACAGAAACCGCCGATACAATTAATGTACATGAATTGTTCAAATTCTTTCCCAATGAGGTGAAAATCGCCGAAAATTGTTCAACCACTGAATTACTCTGTGCTGCCCAGTGGTTTCCCGTCGTCGCCAATGTTGAAATGAAGATCCTTCAAGGTTAAATAATAAAATGTATAACTCTTTATTGGCAGCACATTCAATATGCATCCAACTGCTACAGATACAAAGTTCTTTTACCCCAACAGTTGTCCTACCATCCCAGCTCTCCATCTAGAATGTGGAACCCCAATGAAAACATCACATGTCGCATGCAGTGGCATGCGACACTAAACCTGACTTAAAGATACATGCACCTAACTCTTAATGTATGTAAAAGTTACCCTCCAGAATACTGCCCTCTAGTCACATATTGCCCTACTTTTTACTGCGGATTTGAGAAAGTTAAGAACAAATAAAACAGAATCTGCGGATAGCAGGTGTAAGTAGATCAAAGCTGGGCGAGCCTGCCTGAATTTCAATCTCTTTAAAACCGGAACTATTAGTTTTCTCGGGGGGATTGCATAGAATCTGCAAAAGAATAAAAAATTAAGTAAATTCTGCGGAGACACACCATCTCAGCCGCAGGATGCTAAAGTCTGTCCTCTATGGCAACCCCCAGGGAAAGCTAACAGGAGATGGAAGAAACCCAGGTGGAACCTAGTCAGCGGAAAACGGTCATATGTGCTACAAGAACCTAAAAGATAAGGCTCTATAGTTGGTGATGTTTTCAAGATTATAAATTTTCGCACACTGGGTTTCTGCAATTCAAGCCCTTCCCTCTCTAGTTTCATTAGACTACAGAAGGACACCCTGACCCAAACCAAATCCTTTTTAGATACCGTTTCCGGGTTGGTATATAAATCTGGTCTGCCTAGTCTATCAAAACTGGACCTTATATATCATAGCCATGATATGTGGTGTGCGTAATCCAGTGACATGCACTCTTCCAGTATCCTCTGGGTCAGCAGCAGTTCCTCATTCCGCTATGTTTTCAACCAAACAATTAGTGGGCGTAGGACAAAGGTATCACTCAGGTAAGGGACCCCCAGTTCTTCATGTACAACCATATTTGTGGTCTCATTTGGGACACCCAGTAACCGCTTCAGGAACCTGTTCTCGGCCACTTGCAAATCTTCCATAACTACATGCCCCCATATTTCACTACCATAAGCAGCCAACCGGCATATTTGGCCTGATATATCTTTAAACGTGCTGCTATCATTCTTTTACCTATTTTGGTAGCAAAATTGAAAATGGCTACATTAGCTCGTGCTAAGTCACCCCTATTTCTCTGCTTTAGTGGGCCCCAGTTCTGGTGTTCGTCTAGTATTACTCCCAAATATGAGAAAACCTCGGTACAGGGGGCATTCGCAGTACCTACTCTAAACTGAAAGGACTTTTTCGTACGGTTACCTGTTTGCATGACAAATGACTTTGAATCATTTATGGACAAGTCCCTGTCCTTCATGAAAGTGGAGTAAGAATCAAGCAGGGTTTGTAAGCCCCTGGCGGTCCTACTTATCAGGACTGTGTTATTCGCGTATAATAAAACCGGGAGTCCCCGACGGCCTACCCGTGGAAAATCAACCGTTGTGTCTTGTAATACGCTATCTAAATCATTAATATATTGATTAAACAAAAAAGGGGCCAAAATACAGCCCTGCCTTACACCTTGCTTTATATCCACAGAGCCAGAGACTCTGAGGTCCTGAGAAAATCTGACCTGTGCCCTGGTTGCTTGATAAAGACTTTCTAAGAAAGAAATGATATTGTTGTCTACCCCAATAGCAAGCATGGATTGCCAGAGTTTACCCCTATTCACGCAGTCAAACGTGAAAGACAAATCCATAAATGCTAAATAGATCGTACCGGGGCGAGCAACCGTATACTTATTCAGGATCACAGACAGGTTAAGGCATAGGGCCATGGTGGACCTTCCGGGGCGAAACCCATACTGGATGTCTGATAAGATAGCATTCTCCTCTGTCCAGGTTGTCAACCTTTCCAAAAGCACCTGACCCACCCCCTTGACCACCGAATCCAAGAAGGAGATAGGCCTGTAACAATGGGTACTATCACGGTTGCCCTTCTTAAAAACTGGCACTATGGTTGACATTGCCCAAGGCCCAGGGCAACCGGATCTTGCCGCTGCATTCAAAACCGTGGCAAGAACAGGAGCCCAGGGGGTTGAATTGGATTTAAAAAGATCAGCTGTGATACTGTCAGGTCCCGGGGGTTTATTACTGGTCAATCGCATGATACCTTCTTTGACCTCAGAACAACTAAAAACCAAAACAGAATCTTCCACCACCCTAGGTGTGAGCAAGTTAGCTCAGGGGGGCACTCAAATATATCTTCATAGTAGTGTACCCACTCTTCCTCTGTTATATTGGCAGCTACCACTCTCTCATCTTCAGGGTTTTAAAAGGGGCTATTAATTCTCTTCCAGAATCTCGAGCTATCCTTCAGTGTGCTTGCATCGAAAAGGTTCCTCCATATTTACTCTTTTAAAGCAGATTTTCGTCTTACAAGTTCTTTCTTGTATTCCCTACGGCAAGATTTCGCCTGAATAGGGTCCCTAGGGCATTTGCTGAGTGCCTACCGCAGTTTCCTAGCCGCCTTTGAACAAAGGGAGTCAAACCATCTAGGAGACTGACTGGTGGATCGCCTCACTGGGGTGCTTAGAAACTCACTTATTTTATCTGAGATGGTGTTAAAGGCGCAGATAACTTCATTAGGCGACGAAGTCGCAGAACAGCACTTAGCCAGCTCGCTGGCGCACGAAGACGTCAAGTATTCATAAAACACATCTGGAGCTATCTGGGTCCATTTTAACCGCCTCCCACCATCAGTTGGTCTCACCACCCCACTTTGAACAGCTCCACCACTGTATACCTTATAGGGTCCCTGAAATTGCACACATAGGGGGTTATGATCACTGTAAATACTTGCTTCTATGGCAAATCCCACAAATAGATCTAGTATGGGCGAGGATACCAAAATTAATTCTATGAATGATCCATCACCCCTACCTTTAAAAGATGGAATAGCTAATTTACTACGTGAATCAGATAAACACATTAGGGACGGCATGTCAAATTCATGGAGGAGGTCATTCAGTGACTCCCCCTACCTGGAGTGTTCAAAGTGGATACCCTGAACACGTGGACACCCCATCTCGGCCACCGAAACTAACCTGGGGTCACCACATGTGTGAGTATTAAAGTCCCCAGCAATCCCAAGGTCTCCAAAGGTCGTATTCATGTGCTGCTTTCGCTGTTCCACGATACTGAGTTATAGAAATTTATGAGGCCCAGCTTACGGTGCCCCCTATGAAGTTCCAATGCCTGCATGCATGGATTTTTTAAAGACATAACCTTTAAACCACATTCAACTGCTAGGGAGAAATAGATTATAAGGCCACCCCTTCATCTTCCCACATATGATGAGATAGTTGGGACTGAAAATGTCTTGTAACCCTCCAATGGTGGAATATCTCCCGTTAGCCAAGTCTCCTGTAAACAAATTACGCTAAATTGCTTAACACATACAATCCATGAAGGGTCAGAGAACTTGCTAGCAAGTCCGGCAATATTCCAGGATATGAAATTTCTTTTACTGGTATCTGCGGACCTACTACTTGGTTGTGGGGTTGCCTGCAAATTGGCAGGTTTTGCTTGATTCTAAGAATCAGGCCCATTAAGTCAGTGACAAGCATCTAAAGTTGTCAAGGGCGTAAAACGATTAGCCAACTCGAGAGTAGGGAGGGGTGGCAACTCCCGCCAGCCATGTCCAGTAGTGTTCCAGTGATTTGACTCTGGTGCCCAATTAGAAGTCGGGTTCATTGTTGATCGATGCAAAGACATATAACTGTTATTTGGACCATAAAAAGTGGTCGCCAAACAGATACGACCAGAAGGTTCGGGTTTATAAAAAAAAAAACAAGAGATAAGGCAACAATTGACATCTTGGGGCCTTGAGAGGAATTGTTGATAGCGGAAAACAGAATCCTTTCAGCAAGATGAGGTTGGTTAAAATTGATAATGATACAGTCGCCATTGAATGATTTTCGTGAACTTCCCACCCAGTTAACCCTACGCACCATGTTTATATCATTCGCTGCCCTTGCTCCTAGTGCCGTGTTACAGGATAACCAATGTAGTACTTTGTTCTTTAATTGAGGGTAATCCTCCCTCGAAAATTGGGGGAGGATAGGTACATTCCCCAGTACCACAGCATATGGAGTTGACTCTGGTGGCAAATGAATATCAGGCAGGTTATTCATAAGATTGTTCAAAGGGCCATTGACCTTGCCTCTTTCCGGTTGTTGCTCCACTTGTACATTGCTCTCCTGCGAAGATTGGGAGCAGACGTTCAAGCTTCCCCTAGTGTCCGAAGTCATGCCTGGGGCCCTGACAGGATGAAATGAGGATAGTGGCAGGGTCAATTGGGGCTAAACTGTATTACTTGAGGGCTTTGAAGAAAGGAGTAAAGAGGACTTAGATACAGTGTTTGGGGCTCCAGGTTTTGAGCCATCCACTGTTGAAGGGACCATTGATAGATTAGCTTTATCCGTGTCACCCCCAAGCAGTGACCTACTGCTAAGCCTGGAAATACTGCCTTCAATCAGAGACTTTTGCCTAAACTTTTTTCGTGTGTATTGACTAAAACAATCACATTTTTGACTACTTTTTCGGTCAGATTTAATCAGACAAAGGTAAATCAATTACATTGCATTTTCATTTTTCAAAACATCTAATATTTCATAGTCCTAAACTGCACCGTGATATCCACATTACCCTTTTTTTTTTTTAAATATATACAACAATTTTTTAAATTTTTGACACCTTCTAAAAATACAAAACTTGACAAAAAAACATTCAACTCTTTTCAGCATTCATACCCACTCACACCCATTCATATTAATCATTATATACAAAACAAACTAAGTGAAAACGTGTCAATGACACGTATAGGCCATCCATAAAAATAGTAATCTCGTTTTTTAAACTCTTTGTTCTTTGAAAAAGTCTTTTTGTCAATTGGTTGGCCTTAACTAGTAAGGTCTACGCGTTTCGGAACCCTTTTCTTGCTGGGATCCTCGTCAGGACCATTGTGCACTGCAGCTTAAATGCAGTCTGTGCCTCGCAGGGGGATTAGATGAACTAAACGTCTACCTCTGTCTGCCAAGCCAAAAGTTTCTGCTTTTAGGTGTACGTAGAGGTGCAGAATATCCGATATCTCGGTCCCAATTACATCCGACTCCTCGATTTAGATAATTCTAACACAGTCCGTGTGTTGAAATGGCTTCAAAGTTGCCAGTTACGGAGCATAGCAGCTGCGTGAGAGAACCCCACTGAGACGCGGGAATTTCGTTTCATTGAGTGTGACGAACACAACTGGCAACTTTGAAGCCATTTCAACACACGGACTGTGTTAGAATTATCTAAATCGAGGAGTCGGAGTTTTCACTTATTTAAAAAAAAAAAAAAAAAAAAGGGTAATGTGGATATCACGGTGCAGTTTAGGACTATGAAATATTAGATGTTTTGAAAAATGAAAATGCAATGTAATTGATTTACCTTTGTCTGATTAAATCTGACCGAAAAAGTAGTCAAAAATGTGATTGTTTTAGTCAATACACACGAAAAAAGTTTAGGCAAAAGCCTTTTGCAGCATTGGCACTTTGTTTGGTACTTATTAGTAGACTTGGCCTTGCTGCCATTAAGTCAAAACCCAGAACTGTTTTTTCAATCAGAGACAGCCGTTGAATAATTGGACCAAGTTTAATATCCAAAATGGCTTTGGAACAATTCTGCATGACTTCTAAAAAAGGCTTCATGTCTGCGTTAATCGACTCTTGCCTGGTAGATGTATTCTTGGGTATCGTTTCGGCTCTTGGCCTTTTCGCCTTCCCCCCAGGTGTCTGGCCTTTTCTTTTCACCCCCGAACCTTGATTAGCCCGTTCTGCACCTCCCGGCCTCCCTCGTGTGATTGGTCTGTTGGTGGATGCATTTGCAGAATGGTTGGTGGCTGCATTCCCCACTTGCCCATTATGAGGATCTTCGATAGCTCCCCCGGAGGAGATAATCAAGACGGTGGGGCTAAAAGGTACCTGTCGACCCCAACAATGATTAATCGAGCCATTCAGTCCAGCTAGATCTTGTGATCCTGAGATTTTAAGAGGATCGTCGCTACTATCCACCTGGGTAACTGCGCATGTTGGCTGAGAGGGGAGAGAAATAACAGGGGATCTGGAAAGGCGCCGGTTCACCAATTCTATCTCCTTGTCCAACACTGATACCGCACACAGTAAAAATGAGTCCATGGTCACTGTGGAGCCTAAAGAACCTGCCGGGGCCTCTACCCCGCGCTTCCCGATCGAAAACCGTCTCCCTTATATTACACCAGTACCACGGCTAATATATTGGTCACTAGTCCCTAAAGGGTCCCGGACAAAATAAGCAAAACAGAAAAGGGGTGTGTATGGACAATATGTCCCTACCTGCTCGATGAGTTATGTCAAGGAGGTCCTGGTTGGAGTTGATGCCGAATAACAGAGAGACTGGTCTTACTCTGGTCCCGCTGGGAGAGTGTTGAGTTCGGAGTAGCTTGGTAACAATGATGTACAGGCCAAAGGGTAGGCCCAGCCCCTTCCGGGCTCTGCGCTGCAGGAGTCCCGTAGATGATTTATGCACCTCCTGGTGCGCGTGAGTGATGGTGCTGGTGGCACACCAGCGCGATGGCTTGTAGACTGCGGCAGTGGCAGGGCAAACAGACAACCAAAGCAGGAACGGGCTCCCGCGCTGCGGGAGTCTCGTAGATGATTTATGCGCCTCCTGGCGCAAGTGAGTGACGGTGCTGGGGGCTTGTAGACAGCGGCAGGGCAAACAGACAACCAAAGCAATTCTAAAACAGCAAACACTTCTATTTCTCAAAATGTTCTCTTCAGAAAAGTTGGGAGCCATGATAAGTTCCATCTGGGCATTTTTCTGGTTGGCGGTTTCTCGTATGTTCAAACGCGAGTCCAAAAAGCCTTTTGAGAAATAAAAGATTTTGCTGTTTTAGAAATTTTGGCACAAATTTAGTGCATGGATATAACTATTGAACATTTTCAGGATTTCGAGATTGATTTTGAACAAAAATAGGAAAAACTCATCATGCTGACCAATGACATATGAGTTATATAGGACTATTGGAAAGCCTTGAGGAAGCCCTTTTGGGGCGAAACGCGCGTCGGCTGTTGTATGTGGCAAAAGAAAATAATAAACTGGAACGATCTACAGCTGCGCTTGGCGTTCAATGATGTTGGACGATTTATGTTTGTTGAAATGTGATCAACACATTAGAGGATGAAAGTAACATATATAGTTTGTGCTCTGGTGTCATTGTTTTGATTGCAACATATATCACTTTTTGTGTACTTAGGATTCGATGCTCTAGGTGGATGAGCATTAGACACCAATGTTGCTCCTGACATGCTCCTTTGATGTTCTTTGAGTTAATGCATGATTACAATAAGGAGACACTATTGATGTGCAGATTACTATAAGCATATCCTCTATATCTCATATAATCAACTTGTGGTGGCTTGTAGACAGCGGCAGGGCAAACAGATAACAAAAGCAGAAACGGGCTTGAGACAAAGCATTCCAAAATGGTCACCAGTGTATGCGCATGTGTCGTGATGAACCAGTGGCCATTGTGGGATGATTTTTCTTATGAAGAAAAAACATTGTATGATTGCCACCCATACATGTGTCATTTCGTTATGAGAAATAACAAGAAAGCTGCTGGTGTCATGAGCATGTCAAAAATGGCAATGGCAGACATTTTTATTTGTTTTTTGTTTTTTAAAATGCCAACGGAAACAAGCATTGGCAAGGAGAGCAATTGAGAATGGTGTTTAGACCATCCTACTTTATCCTGTATAATGTCACATTTTGCACCACTTTTCACTCACCCACATTCCAAGAATGTCCTCTCTTCTTTATTTTGGGCTCTATGCTGTTCCCCCATTTCAGTCATGAATGCCTATTATTTTTATTTCCATAACTGATTTTCTGTATGCTGATGATTATTTCTGTTTCTTTAATTTCTTTGAGCTTGTTTTTTGTACTATTTGCCTAGAAGCTGGACTCCAGCAACATACTGTGCATGAAGAAAAAACACATGACAGTAAGATTATCTGGCTATCTAGATATTTATAAAAATATATGGATATATTTATAAATATATACTATTATAAATAAAATGATACAACAAAACAATCACTTGCATGGTGATTTCTTAAAAAATGGGTGGGCAGACTAGGTTGAATGAGCCAAAACCTGTAAATCAGGAACATGACTGAACCAGACACCTAATGAAAATTAGGGCTATATCTGTTCTTCTTTGGGATTTTTTTACATGAGATATATCTGGAATAGTGTGGCATGGGAGAAATATTCTCCGTCATTTATCTTGTCTCTGTAGATGTACTGAAAACCGGTATTACAGTGCCAAAGTATATGCCCATTATTATTTGTGTGTCAGTGGAATGTACATCAGATGTTTTGTGCCACTATTATATCTGTCTGCACTCTTGTGATAGGGAGTATGCCCATAAGAACGTCCATCGGCTCCTGTGCTGCACAATTTGCCCTGAGAGTGGCACAGATTATTGTCCAAATCTGAGGTCTATGCACAGTCTTTTGGAAGCCTGGGAGTATATGCGATAGAGTTGGACCACACAATTATATGACTAGTGTAATGTCCCACTCACTTATAATTATAATAGTGTGGCCTCACAGTAACTCAATGTGGATAATAATGTGCCTCCTTATTCTGTCTTACACACAGAGTATTCTGCACCCCTACGTTGACTCAGTCGGCTTCTCCAAACTTCATCAACTCAAGGAAGTTTCTCAGATGGACTCAAAGCAGAACAGATCCTTCCCTTTCTAGAGAAGGTAACCCACAAGACAGATAGTTTCGCAAACAATCAATCCATCACAAGCCTAACAATCCGTTGAAAAGGTAAATGAAAAAGTCACCTCTAATCAACAGCAATCATCTCATACACGTCTATCAGTAAAACAGTAGTCATCTCATACATGTCTACCAGTAAAGCTGCAGTAATCTCATACAGGTCTACCAGTAAAGCAGCAGTCACCTCATGCACATCTACCAATACAACAGTAGCCATCTCATACATGGCTACCAGTACACAGAAGTCTTCTCATACACATCTACCAGTACAGCTTCAGAACATGCTGCAGCATTGAAATGACAACCATTCAAGTAGTGGTCACTACCACTCTCATCAACTATAATGAGTGCTCCCTGTCTTATTTTTCTTTTTAATCACTTCACTGTCTTCAAGACAATTGGCCATCAAGTTCTCATCAATATTCTTTCATCCTGCATTGTATTAGGAGACAATATGGGGAAGATGCACAAAGGCATTTGTGAGTATGTGAAGTAGTACCACATGAGTTCTTCTTGACATATTCATACATAACTTCATGAATGGACCCCAAAATGATCAACTCCCTATCAGTAAAAGCAGAAAGAAGGTACACTTCTTTCCAGTAGTTTCAATTAAATATGAATATTCCCAAAATATTCAAACATTTTCCCATTTTAGGTATTTAAGAGTATGTGAAGTAGCACTCTTGTTGTAATACTTCACGGATTCATAAATGGATTCTGCCCGATTCATCAGTGGTTTACCTACTATTATTTCCACAGACATGAACTCGTCCAAATGAAGATCTCCGAACTAGTCGTTTCCAATTTTACCCAGGAGTACCTCAAAGATATTGCCCCTTGTTTCTATTCAACTTTGATATGGAACTTATTAGAGTTCTTCATGCAAGTCACAGAATCAAAGTCCACCAATATTCCACTCACATTTAACTCAACTTGAAAATATCCACCATTAAGGTGTTTCCATTGTCTCAGTGACTGCCTAGTTCTCAGTGCACACAACATCAGAAACGTTCATATCTAGCAATGGCTCTCTGAAATGAAGGTGGGCGGACTTATAACCCAAACTTCCGAAGATGCTAAATCGCTCAGATTCAACCTCAATAGAAAACTGCCCTTCTGAACACACATGGGAAAGGAAATCAATATATGTGGTGCACTTCTTAGCAGAATAAAATTCTACTTCACATAATATGACTTCAGAGCCACCACCCAAACCTTGATCCTCTCACTCCTACATGGAGGTTTAGCCTTTGCCACTGGCAACTGTGTCTCAACATTGGCCCCACTGAAGGATATCCTAAACATCAACCCACTTACCAAAGGGCTGAAAAACAGAAGCACCTTATTATATTGATGAATATACTTTGGGTATCTCTGTAGGCTTGCATCATCTACAAGACATGCTGCACCAGCTACAATGCAGTACCCATCACAATGAACTCTCCAGCCTCCCTGGCTTAAAAGATAACCACACCTGGAGGACAATCTAACACAAGAAGCCTCGTTATGGCCGGAAAGGAAAGCAATAATTGCAAATAACAAACATCAGGAAGCAAGCCTAGTGCATATATTCTGAAAGATGCACCTCATTAGTCATTGCTAAATGATCAACTAGCTTCTCTGTTTTATGAGCCCAACCACAAACTCACAATGTTCTATCTCTCTCAAATTATTCTTGATCTCAAATTATTTCATTATACGCTGCATGAACTACAACTGCTTTCTCAATACAATATAGCGTGTTCTGATGCCATCCAGCTAGGTTCACTGTCAGTAAGTACCAATGCATGTGTAAATTTATACCTAAGTATCCCTCCATTCTAGCACTGCATTGCCTTCAAGACTTGTGACTGTCAGGCAAAAGAGCCCTCCCTGGAACACAACAGAGGAACCAAACA
This sequence comes from Triturus cristatus, assembly GCF_964204655.1. NCBI lineage: Eukaryota > Metazoa > Chordata > Amphibia > Caudata > Salamandridae > Triturus > Triturus cristatus. Next base: position 287,809,117 of record NC_140579.1, read on the forward strand.
CATAGAAACGTTGGAAACATGAATATGTCTCCACTTGGCAAACTGGTGTGATGATTATAATTTAAAAAGTATTTAGTTGTATCCCTAAATAATAAAGCAGTTGTATCCCTAAATAAAAATGAAAACATGCTATCACTTAAATGGTAAACAGAGCAAGGGGCAACCCAGTATCCCTCAGAACCTGGGCAAGAGTTATATAAACAACAATTGGTTCTGTCGGGTCACACAAAGACAACTTCTTTGTAATTATGCCAAATTTGTTTAAGGCAAAAATTGAAAAAATTCAAGAGAATCAATTTGCAGATAAACACACAAACACCAAATATGCAAAAAACCATAGGTTTTTTACTTAGCCTATCAAACAATTATCAAATAATCATACGGCTATCAGTAAAATTCAAATGTTTAAATGACGCAGGTGTAAGGAGTGACACAAGGTGACAAAGTGAATAAAGTAAAAGTGACAGATTCAGTGTATTATACAATCAAATGACGAAATGCTGTACATGTATTTACAAGTAGCACATTTTTAGGGAAAACCGGTCCATTTTCATCATGTGATGTCATATGTCGCAAGCTTTGTAATTGAATTACAATTCATTTATCAGCTTAAAGACCAATTGAAGTGTGGACAATTAGCCGTCGACGTTTCAACCCTATCACAAGCCTAACTGTAGGATGTCAATACGGGTCTTCTTCAGGACGTGGGGTTATCAGGACATGTACAAAATCAGTCACCAAAATATAAACCCCCTTTTCAGTACAACGATGTTTCTATTTGTTGTCACGGATTTCAACAATTAGATCTCTGCTGTACTTGATAGCAGGAGCGGCTCGTGAAGGTAAGAGTGGTGAGGCGGGGTTGGGGGGGTACTAGAGAGACAATGACGAGGAAAAAATAATTATTTATTTAGTTTTCCCTCGTCGTTGTCCGTCGAGTTCCCCCCTACCCCCCTCCCCCACAGCTCTTATCTGCATGCGCCGCTCCTGCTTGATACACTGGCTCGGCTGAAAATGGGCCACTTTGACCGAAATCCCCCTCTCCTCTCCTTAATATACATGCAATCTTTGTGAAGCCAAGAGCCACTGCAAACACTTTGAGAGAATATGTAGAAATATCTGGCATTTGGTGTCAACGGGGGAGAAAGCCGTTACACGCTCTGTCCCGCTTTTCTCCCGTCTCGCTGCTGGCGTTTGTTGTCAGCTGGGGAGATAGCAGCTACATGCTCTGTCCCGCATTTTTTCTCTTGTGAGGATTTGTTTTTGAATCTTATGGTACGAGACCATCGTAGATTTGCATGGTCCCCTTCCGAGACTTTTTGAGTTATTCAAGGTCAATGCACTGATGAAAATTGTTGCATTGAATATTTTTGTTGTGTTTTCTGGGCAAAGAGAGTACATATGAACTACTGAAGAAATTCTCTTCACAATAATTACTTTATTGAGATACAAGAGTGATGTTAACTCTATGGGAGTGTAATTCTGTTCTTTTGCCTAACTCTCTTGTGGGTGAATTTGTAAATTGACCCACTGTTGCTGCCCTGCTGTTTCTGCCCCTGCTGTTCAGTGCTTAGAGCTCACTGCCACCATCACCTGGCCCTAACAGGGGACCAGAGCACCGCGATCACACCCGGCCACAGCGCTCACGGCATCTACAGTGCTGTTATAACAAAACGAGGACTACAAGTTCCAGAGTCCCCAGGCCCACGCCAGGTGCTGCCGGTGAGAGGGAGACGTGGCCATCGCGCTTATAGCGCTGCCTCTCCCACCGTGGTGCGGGACCCACTGTTGCTGCCCTGTTGTTTCTGCCCCTGGTGTTCGGGGCTTAGAGCTCACTGCCACCATCAACTGGTCCTAACAGGGGACCGGAGCACCGCGGACACACCCGACCACTGCGCTTCATGGCATCTACAGCGCTGTTATAACAAAATGAGGACTACAAGTTCCAGAGTCCCCAGCCCCATGCCAGGTGCCGCCAGTGAGAGGGAGGCGTGACCATCGCGCTTATAGCGCTGCCTCTCCCACCGCAGCGTGGGACACGTGCGGGCCAAGGGCAGGCCCGTCATTGCCAGGAAGAGGAAGGGCAGGGCCGTGTCTCTTCGTTTTTTGTTCCGGGACTATCTTGGGTAAGACTTTGCTCGCCTGCCCCCCCTGAGCTTGACAACCACGTTGGACGTAGGTAACATTACTAGCTGGCTTTGCCTTGGTGAACCCCTTGGACTCATGTGAGGAATAATGTAGGACTAAGGACTTGGAGTGGGTTTTTATGTACATGGGAAGCCTAGATGATTATATTACTTCTGATTGGGCTAACCTTAATTTTTATTTATTTATTTATGTATTTATTCCCTACCTTGCTAACTGCTATATTTGATCCACGCATACCCAGCTCCCAATTGTCTAAATATCAGCCATATTTACCCCATGCATTGTAGATCAAGGGGAATCTCTGGCTTGACTATCTGTAACGCAGGTGAGAGCTAGGAGGGTATAACTTACGATTTACCCTAAGCCCGCAATGGGGAGACGTGATTGTATTGTAAAACAGCCTCACCCGCAAAAAACGTCCTCTTCCCTGCTACCACCGACATCAATTGATAGAATGTTCCAGAGAGCTATAGGGGTGGTAACAACAGAGATTGAACTCACTGAAAGGCGTTTATCATTAAACCCAGATCTTTGTCTTCCGCCTTCAGAATTGTCTACTTCTAATGCTCTTACCCCTAACCACTCCCCACCATCCTAGGTGTCAGTGCCTCCACTATCACTAAGCAGAGAAGCCACATCTGGAATAGAACCCTGCAAGGAGGGACCTGCCCCCACCTTGTGTAACAAAGGGAAGTGTAAGCAAGCAAGCAAGGGGCACCTAAGAGTAAGAAACTTAGAGGGGGCCAACAGATAGTGTGGCATCCTCGGATATGCATAATGCCTTCAAAAATTGCACTGCTAATGCTCAAATGGATCCTCCCTATCCAGTTTGGGTGCAAGATATGACTAGAGATTTACTAGCCCAAATCAGAGAAATTGTGAAGGAGGAGGTTGCCCCTTTATCACATTATATACACAAGCTAGAGAGACTTGTGGACAGCAGACAAGAACTCATGGGCCTTAAGCAAACTCAATTAGTGAAGAAGAGGACTGACTTTAGATGTCAGGTAGACACCTTAGGTCAAACTCCTGCCGCCAAATTGGGTGCCCACAAGAGTCCACAGATCACCAACACAGAGGGTTTTAGACGGCCTAGTAATAATGCTTCTAATAGTGACCAACTAGCTAGGCTGTCCATGCCAGGTTTAGGTGCACAGCAGGAGCAAACTCACACAACCAACACAACATGTAGGAACTCTAACTGTGAATCTAGGAATGACAATGCAGCCTCCACCAGTCGGAGACAAGGTAAAAGCACTACTAGTCAACTAGGGAACACCGAGTGCAGAGAAGGACATGGGGAGGGAGAGAGTTCAGCGGGCGGTATAGAAGTAATAACTCAGGAACAAATGTTTGATCTGGCTGGCAAGGAATAGGCAGTTCCCCTGTGATAGGGCGGGAGAAATTATAATTGTTTGCAGAGTTGGCGGGGTGGGAAAAGGCATAAAGACAAATCAAGGCGACTGTGTGGTTATAAACTTTAAAAATCCTCAGACTGTATGTTGGTTATTAAACCAGAATCATAGGCCTCTAGAGTACCACACAGAGATCCATTTACTACCTCTGGACCATTTTTACCCCCGCCATCCTATACTACACAGGGCCGGTACGCCTTTAGACCGAGGGTCAGTGCACCATTGTGACTTTAACTATCCTACCCCCAGATCCCTATTATACAGTGTCCCTGTAAGAACTAGATTTCAGGGTCTTGAGGAAGTGGATTGACATCCAAAGAAACTAGGAAAGGGACCTGCAAGGCCCCATGTAGAATCTAGGGAGAATAGGTTTACCCAACCCAGACGGCTCATGAATCTCGGGGTACGACAAAATATCCTGGAATTGGGTCTAATATTACCGCAGGTGGATGGTGACATAATAAGGTCAGGGACAGAACCTCTCAGCCAGCAAGCACCCACAACTATTGAACCCTCTAGCCTTGGGGATTTGGTGGAAAAATAGCACAATTGGCCACCTACCTGCCCTCCCTTGTATTTAGTAGGGGATGTCCATATATCTAACCCTCGTGCCACGGTGGCCCCTGCCCACAACCAGAGCCAAGGAAGGAACTTAAAGATCTTATCCTGGAATGTTGCTGGTCTAAAAAGTAAGCTGCCCTGCCCTGATTGGGGCCTTTTCGTTGACCAGTTTGATATCTGTCTATTCCAGGAGACATGGGCACGGGAAGATTCTCTCAGGGTGGGGTTTGCCTCGTTCACCATCCCAGCGATTTCGGGTGGCAGGGGGAGACCATCCGGGGGTTTATGTTTTTGGGTGGGTTCACACTTGGGCTGCACAGTTAAATCCCTGGACTCTGGGTCTAGTGATATTTTATGTGTAGTACTTACCTTTCCTACCAAGTTGGAACTGGCCCTTGTTAACATCTACTCTCGTCCTGTGAGTGTGACTAAGGAATCCCCGACTTTTGACCAACTCAATTCTTTCATGCCAGTTGTCTCCCCAAATACTTGGTTGATAATGGGGGGTGATTTTAACTGTCACTACGAGCCCCTTCCAGATATGGGTGATGCAATTCCCACTGAAGAAGATGTACAGTGGTCAATTCCTGAACACCAAATTCTACCAATTAACACCTGGTCTCTGCTGGCAATACAGATCAATGCATTCACACTAGCGCACTCCTTGCAAGCGTGCAATGGTCTCACACCCTCGGATATCCCAGGGAACCTAACATTCAATAGAATTTGCCAAGCTTTTCTTTTGGATTACATTCTAATGGAGACTAGGCTGTGGTCCAGAGTCCTTGACTTCACTGTCCTCCCATGACATGACAGCAATCAAAATGCTTTATCATTAGTATTGGAGTTGCCAAATCTGGGAACTCCTGTGCCCACTAGTATCGCTGTAGACAGTGGCCTAACCCTCTCTAACAACAGGAGAAGAGTTAGGTGGGGGGCAATCCAGCAGTCACTAGAAAAGCTGTCTGCATTGTATGCAGCAGTCATTCCAGTGTTAGTAGAACTGGGTGAAGTGGTAGTCATGGTGGATAACACCGCTTCTATCGACAAGGTTGCAGACTTACATGCAGGTCTGGTCGTAAAGCTTGCTGATGTATTCTACCTAAAGGCACATGCGAAGGGCAAAAAGAGGGACATCCGCTCATGGTTTAATGACAGCTGCCATGTGGCAAAACGTGCTTTATTGGAGGCCATCAAAGCTAAAAACAAGCCATTAATCAAAGAAAAGAGGTCGTTGTACTAAGAGACCATTAGGCTAGCGAAGGAGGCCTGGGAAATGGACAGATGGGATGCTCTGCAAACTGCTCTGGCCAACAAAGATCAAAGAGAGTTCTGGTCCATAGCTGCCACTGGGAGTTGTCAGGGCAAGGTTGCTATCGAACCTAATATATCAGCAGAAGCCTGGGAAGCTCACATTAAGGCCCTATATACCTTAAAGGATGTCCCCGACTCCTGTGGAGATGTATTCCCAATTGCTCCTAGTTCTAACCATGATGAACTTACTAAATGTACACTTTCAGAAGTTTTAAGTGCGATAAGCAAACTCTGTATGGGCAAAGCGCTGGGATTGGACAAGATCCCGGGAGATCTCTTCCGAGCAGAACCAGGAATCTGGGGACCTTATCTGTGGGCTCTATTTAATGCCATCTTGAAGGGCATGCCAATTCCCGAAACCTGGGCAGGGGCAGAAATAGTCCCATTTTTAAAAAAGGGGTAGCCGCTTCTCCCTGTAAATTACAGACCGATCCGTTTGATCGACGTCATGCAAAAACTCTTTGCATGGGTAGTTCTTGACCGTTTGCAGGGGTGGATGGGAGATCATGATATCCTAAGCTCTTATCAAGCCGGATTCAGGAAGAATATTTCCACCATGGACCAAATCTAGAGACTCCAACTTATATTTTGAAAAACGGTGAGAATGGAGGGTGGCAGCCTCTATTTGATCTTCGTGGATCTGAAGTCAGCTTTCGATTTGGTGCCCAGGGCCAAGCTATGGGGGGTACTTGGAGACATGGGATTCCCCCATACCTTCTGAATATACTGATTAGATTGCATGAAGGTAATTTTGCCCAAGTAAGGTGTGGAAAAGGAGGTGAACTGACCCCCCGACTTCCAGTTGACAGGGGTGTAAGGCAGGGGTGTGTGCTGGCACCTACCCTGTTTTGCCTCTTTGTCAACTCTCTGGTATCCCACCTTGCAGAGGTCAGGGACAACGATGCCCCCAAATTGGCAGGTACCAAAGTCCCCGCAATGATGTTTGCGGATGACACTTTGCTACTGTCAAAATCTCCAATGGGCATTCAGAGGGTCCTGGACAGCTTTGCCACTTTGTGTGGCAAAAGGGGGTTGGAGATCAATACCCTGAAGACAAAGTTTATGGTCTCCAATCTCCCCAAGACAAGCCGCCCTAACCCTAGTCTGGAGGGTACCATCTTGGACAGGGTGTCGGTGTTTGAATATCTAGGGGTTACACTGACAGAAAATATGGAGTGGGGCCCACAAATTGCTAAAGCAAAGCTTAGGCTAGCCCAGACCTCTGGGGGATTGCCAAATTATTGAGAAATTCCACCTCTAAACCTGCTGGGCCAATAGTTGAGATTTACAAGGCCCAAGCCAGGGGTGCTGCAATGTATGGGGCTGTACTCTGGGGGCATTGCTGCTGTGGAACTGTGAGCAAGGTGGAAAATAACTTTATGAGCTAGATCCTGGGTCTCCCCGCTAGTACCCCCCTTGTTCCCCTGCGGTTGGATCTAGGAATTAGACCAATTGAGGAGGAGTTGGGCCTCAGACACCTAACATTTTGGTGTAGAATGTGGGAGACTCCGGAACTGGCAGCATACAGAACAGAACTAAAAGAGATATTGAGCCTTCCGGGAGTAGTAAAAATCCCCTTGTTTGCACATATAAAGGATGATTGCACTAAGATGGGAAATCCAACTTTGTGGAGCAACCCTGAGGAAGCATGTGATGCAACCCCACGTTCTGAAGTGGTAAAAGCTTACCGTTCGAGCAAGCTTGCCGCTGTACAGGGACGTTCCTCTGTAGGTCAACTGACGGCCCAATTTGTATTACTAAAAGATGACTACAGAATGGAATATTTTTTAGATGACATCCAGCCATTTTTGGCGAGAAAACTGTATGTCCAGTTTAGAATGGGCATTCTGCCGCTCCGTGTATTCACCCGCAAATGGACACACTCTTTTCCTAGAGAATGCCCAGCTTGCAATTGGGAGGAAGAGATGGAGCTTCATGTCTTTTTCTTTTGTCCGGGTTATACATTAATAAGGAAGCGCTGGCTTGTCCAACTGTGCAGCAATTTGGGGTTTGTTCACTGTGCTGAGGCATTTAGAGTTTTGAAGTCTGACACCCGTAAGCTCATTGTCTTTGCTGTGTCAAGATTTCTGACTTCAATGTGGCGTAGGCGCATGATTTTTGTAAAATCGTTACTTTAGATGCAGCAGCACATTGTTGTAGTTCTCTAGGGTTTTAACCTGTATTTTAATTTTTTTTAACTGTTTTAACCTTAAAATGCATTTGGTTTTACTTTTTATATGTCTGTATACAGTTTGTATGTCAAAGTTATGAATCTGATTGCTGCTTCAACTAACTCCTCGGTATGACCCGCATTGAATCCATTCGCACAGTTGTGTTATTCATACTCATTGTTCTTTGCACAGTATAAATCTCGCACATGCACTTTATTAAGCCGCCGGATATGGAACTATGTCAGTGCCTAATTATAGATCGGAATGTCATTTTATTAGATTACCTTCTTTGTCTATTTTCTTGCATTGCATTTACTGTTTTTATTGCATACTTTTATGGTCGTAATGACCGAAATAAAGGTTTTTGAAGTGAAGAAGAAATATCTATTATCCTCAATCCAATGATATCATGGAAATGCTATCAAAGACCACCATCACCATATCTATAAGGTGCTGATGACCTTCTTTGTCAACTCAATCTAATCACCTATCGACTGCCTTTGCAAAACTTTCTCCATTGTTAAGTCCCTTTTAATTTCTGCTGCTGAGGAAAATGTCATCACCCCTTCTCAAGAATTATGCTCTGATCTTTTTAGGTTCTTGCATCACAAGATATTTAAAATTTACAATGATTTTCAAGTTCTGTCCCATGATCACACCCCTGATCTGGTCATTTTGCCATCTACTCCGACAGCCAGCTCTACTTTAAACAAACTGCCCCCTCTCCTCTACTAAGAAATCATAGCATCGCTGGCTCGTCTCCAGTCTGGCTCCTCAACTATTTTTTCGCTTGACTGTGATGTTAACAGTTCTCTTCTTCTGGTCATTTTCAGTCTTTCCTCGGAATGTGGTATAGTTCTGAATATCTGGAAACGTGTTAGTCATGCCACTCGTCAAAACAACTATAGTCGGCCCTACCATTTTAAGCATTTGTTGGCACATTTCTCTTTTACCTTTACCACTGAAAATCCTAGAGATGCATGTAAATAAGCAACCTGTCTTGAGTCCAACCACCTACTAGATCATTCTCAATTGGATTTTCAATCTGAACGAGCACAGAATCTGCCTTTTATTGCAGTCACGGAAGACCTCAGGCACATCTTAGACTGAGATCGTCTGCTGCATTTGAAGGAGCTGGGTTCCACGTTCTAGATCTGCTCTGGAACCCAGGACGATGACTCTTTTATCAGCATGAAAGCGTGAAAGAGAGAGAAATCATTAGCCAATCAATCATACAGTTTCAATGAACTATGACTCAGAAGAATCACAGACTCCCAGTTAGATTTAGTTTGTTTATTACAAAGCCAAGAACAGTTGGATATACAAGCACCTTAAAATGAGGGTGTGAAAATACATTGGAACGAATACAAAGCCAAACTTACAGGTGAAGTTAAGGCGATGCAACATGCACATAATAATCAGTTTGAGAATCAGAATACATAAAATAATAGCACAAATGTCGAGATTCCCCTTCATTCGAGGTTCGTGAGTATAAAGCATTAGTCTGTCCCTACACCATCACTAGCGTGATATACCTACTTGGCCTTTCCCAAGGCAAGATCCATAAAGGTGTCAGCATGTGAAGTCTTCCAGATAAGTCTCTTCACGATAGATGGTTCGAATTTCATAAAGCTACAGAGCTCGTTCTAAGATATTCTCTCTCTCTCAAGGCAATGCAGAAGTTCCCGGACACTGTCCATAACTTCCATACTTCACTTTCGCAGGTAGTATCCCAAGGTGCATTGCTGCATCTCACCATAAAGCCAAGCCACCTCCTTGTGGGTATTTTCCATATGGCAGCGATGCTCCCAAGCCTCTGCAAGATGACCTTGATTCCCAGACTTTCTCAGATGAGAAAGTACAACAGTTCTTTATTATCAGTATCAAAGTTCAATGTATCCTCTTCTCCGTAAGCCTAACTCCTAAAACAAAGACATTATTCTAGCTAACAAGGATGAATTCTCCTCCTGCAACAGAAAAGTGCGATAGAACAATTCCAAGATGCATATGAAATTCTCTAATAAATCTAATGTGAGTGCTTCCAGGGGAAACATACAATTCGGCTTACAGAAATCGGTCAGCATAAGAAATGGCACAAGGCCTCATGAAATTGCACACAAAGAGAATGTTTTTACTGAGTCATCTAAATTAACATGTTACATAAGCATATCAATTGTGTGAATACTTTGTCAGCGACATGTATGAATTCTGCACGTTGATGTTTTCTGCTGAACACGCATAGTTGCAACGTTAATTTCTTCATGTTTATATTGAAAATATGCCTAACACATCACCTTTCACATTATTACAGTTCACTTCCTAAAGGCCTAAATTAATACAATAATGAATTATATGTAGGTACAGCCTACCCATGATTATAATGTACCTCTACAAATGAAAGAGCAAAATTTGCGCTCTAACAGTTCCCCCTCAGATGACAAGTGTCATCACACCCACAGTACAACTTCCTATAGAAAGAACCGACCTAAACAGACGTTGTATCCAGCCTCCCCTGTCAAAATCTCTCTAAGCTCTTAAGATTCTCATAGTGACTGTCCTGCAGTATCTCCAGTCTCCTCTCTCGCTCTCTAATCTCAGCTCAGCTCATCTCTGCTAATGACATTTGTAAGCCTTCACTGCTCCCATCAACAAAATGACACAAACCATAACTATTACTATTTGCTTCAAGATATAACCAATAATTCCTTTTCCAAGGTTTGCAAACCAACTTCCAACTTTTCCAAACCCTTTTCCAACTGTGCTCCAAATCCCCTCAGTTGCCAAATCATGTATCTCACGGTGTATCTCAGTGATGTTACTTATTTACATCCTCAGATCCTTACTATGGTCTGGGATACAAGTACAGCAATGTTTAACCCTCAGCATTTTACAGACTCCGCCCTCTTTTGCTAATAACACATCTAAAGCAAGACGGTTTTGCATCACCATAGCTCTTTTTGGGACTATCACTCCATCTACGAGTAACAATGACTGAGCTGTGTTGACTGACAACTTATCTACTATAGTTGACAACCTTCTAATCTTAACATCATTTAAGACCACTCCCAAGCTGGGTATCATTTCTCCAAACACATCTCCTACAATCACTCCAGCACTGGTTCCACATTTCTCTGTATGTGGTGACTTCCCTTCCAAACTCTTCAAGTCCTCTACGTAGCATATTTTAGGAAACACGACAGCCACATAACGTGCCATACCAATTGTTCGGCAATCGAACAACCACATTTTTTCTACACACTAAATACACATTCGTTACCACTTGCACTGCATCCTGTAAGAACTTCTTTGAAGAAGCATCAGTGGTGAAAATGTGATCACACACACACTCTGTCCCACAAATATGGTGCATAATATGTCTGTAATTGTCTGATGCAAAGCTTCCCTCACTGTTCCCAATCCAAAGCTATTAGACCATAACTTCCCTTAGTCTTGTGAGCTAACTCTTCCTTGGTCCATTTAAGTTTTCCTTCTCTATTGTTAAGCTTAACCATAATGACCTATGTCTATTTTCTACTTGGTCTACAAATTTTATTTCGGTGTCAGTTAGCATGCATGTTAAGTTATGTCTATGTGGAATGTATGACATTACAACGCGTGTCATTACAACGCGTGCAGTTACATCGCATGCGTTACAACGCATGCAATGTTAAAACGCTATGCCATTACAACGCAAGTGTTTACATCAACTTGCACTAGATGGCGTGCTAACATTAGAAAAGTGTAATTTACTATTCCAACTCCAGTCCACGTAACAGTAGGGAAGGTGTTGGGATAGTAAACTACACTATTTGTAATGTTAGCACGCCATCTAGCGCAAGTCGATGTAAAGACTTGCGTTGTAATGGCATTGCGTTGTAACATCGCATGCGTTGTAACGCATGCGATGTAAAAGCTGCGCGTGGTAAAAACCGCGTTGTAATGGCTGTTCCCCGTCTATGTGCATTAGCCGTATCTTATGTAGCAGTAGGTACAAAATACTTTCCCATTCTCTCTTCTTGTTTGTATTAATTGTATTTGTTCAGATGTTTGTCAGCTGGAGCTTCTGAAAGCACTAAATCATAGTTCAAGAAATAGTACTGGTAATGACCCTTTCCATAAAACATGATAAGCAGCAAACTACGAGTAATAAATACCATATGTCAAAGGCGGGTGATGATACCAGATACCCTCCTCAACATATGCAAGTAATTGCATGCACACATAAAAATCTCTCACATCCATAGTATTTACGTACTCATACCATAACTTTGCATAAGCATTCAAGGTATAATCACCTTTGGACAAATGTGCATGCAATAAGCAATTAGTCTGTTCTATCAAAGCACTGTCAGCTCCTAATGTACCCTCTTTTGTGCTAGAAGTGGTAGGTATGGGTGTCCCATTTACTCCCACCCCCTTAACTTTGGCTTTGTGTGGACATTATGATGAATACAGCTATTACTATGATCGCTGTGAGAAGTTGGCCTGGTATGTGCTGTCTACTAGTTATAGTGAGCACCTTGCACCAGTCCAAACGACCCTTATTGATGATTAGGTTAAAGACAACCTTTATTGAAAGCTATCCTAGTGGTAGCTATGGAGAGCAGCCTTCAGGCTAAGTCTCAAAGGAATGTAAATCAGCCTTGTTTACCAGATTAGAACCTCCTGAATGACCAAATGAAAGGAGAACCACACAAGGTATATATAAAATATATGTATTTATTTCTAAACACTCACTACAAATCTCTTTATGAGATTAGAGTCCAAGATACACAATAATACAGCTCTAAAACGACAGTAAATAACACAATATACAATGTGCCCCAGGGGCGGACCAAACCATATATTAAGAAAGTGGTATAACAATCATGACTTGACTAGACACAGTGCCTAGAGGACATAGAATCGCTGGGACCCCAAGGAACCACCCAAGGTAGTGACACAGGGGACCCACGGGGGACGTGTGCAGTGTGAGAACACAGACGCGAGCCCCGTACAATCTTATGGGTAAGTCGTGGTTGGAATTTTAAAGATTAAGGACACTTAGGAGAGGACTTCAAGCAAACCCTTTGGAACACAGAAGGTTCTAAGGCCAGCACCCTTGAGAGTACCAAGGTACCCGAGTTACCTATCCCAGGAGAGCCGGGTGCATAGGGGTCAAGTGGTGTTGGAAACGCTCATTGATTTCAACGGCGTGATGCGAAGAAGTGCTACTGCCGGGAAGATGAGAAGTGTCCGGTGTGATGCAAGCCTGGATCGGAGCTGAGAAGAACCTGAAAGCAGAGGGGACAGAGTCTGGGTCACTTGACAGTGACCAGGGGCACGATAGACGAATGCCCACCAATGTCTGGTGTTTCAGGTGAGATGAGGTGAAGCTTGACTCTGTGGCCACGGGGGCCAGGAGACATCGACGATGACCAAAGTTCACAGGCAAACTGTCCCACGAAGGATGTCGAGTGCTGGGGGGAGTCAGTGTCCGGATTGGAGACCAACAAGCCTTGGCAATTGTAACCCACGCGGTCGGAGAAAAGATGCTTCGGTGTAGACCAGCAAGGTCCTGGGGACTCCCCAAGCAATGGAGAGTCAGGGCACGTCTGGAGCAACCAGGAAAGCCCACTTAAAGTCAAAGTTGCCTTCACAGGGACCCACAGGTTGACGTACCAGAGATCGCGAAGGGACCTCGAGGCCAGTAATCGGTGGAAACACTGCTGGGGTCAGGACTACAAGTAGCCCAAAGCACAGCCTCAGGGATTGCCAAAAAGCATATGCTGCTGCAAATGTGCACGGTGTCCAGGGGTACGGGTTGCATGGTCCCCACGAGGGCTGCGGGTCTCAGGTTTGCTGAGAGCACTAGTCAACCTTAGGGAAGCTTGGGAACCCACCTCCTGTGTTGCTAAATCTTTGGAGTCCTTCAGGAGCTGCGTAGGTGCAAACCGGTCAGATGCGTTTAAGGTGCCTGCCTTGCAGGGGAGTAACTCCTTTACTCCAAGGGAGATTCTTCAGTCATCCAGCGTAGTGTAGATAGTTGAAGTACTTGGTTTCTGTAGCAGAGTTTCGTCCAGGTAAATTCAAAGTCCTGTAGCCAGGGGTTCCTACTTTATACCCAAGGAAGGGGTGAGACAAACTCTGGGGACCCACCTATGGGAGGGTCAGGACAGAGGGGTGGCTACACCCATGTCCTTGTCCAGTTTCACTCCAGAGCAGGGGCTGATGTCTGCACAGGGACACCAAATGTGACCCCAATGCAGACATCAAAGCACTCTCAGAGTGCACCCACCCAGCCCCGACAACTAATTCCTGTCTGTGAGGTGGCCACACCTCCCTGTGATAGGAAACCTATTGTCCAGCCTTCCCCTGCCAGAGTTTCATCCAGCAGCAGGAGGGCAGACTTGTGTCTGTGGCTGGCAGCATCCATTTTGGGATGCCAGGGTCTGTGAAGTTGGTACCGGGTGTACCGGTGCGGTCATATTTCTCTCTCTAGTAGGGTGAAATCATACCTTCCACACCTGGTATGGAGGTATGATTCCAAGGTGTTGGACACCAAACACAACATGTTTCCATGCAGCCGTTTTAAAGTTACAATTTACAGCGAGGTTATAATACACTTAAGTATACATGGTTGGCTGCATCACAAACAACCCTGGAATATAGGTTCTGAAAGCTGCAGAGGGGTTCTGCTCATGCATGGGCACCCTCTCACATAAAACGCAGCACCCTGTCTTCAGGATTGATAAGGCCTACCATAGGGGTGACTGATAGGTTTATATGTGCAGTGATATAGGATAGATATAGTGAACCTATATCTAAGTAAGGGGTGCATGCACCACCTTACACAGGCTGCTGTAGCAGACCTGTTGTGTCATTTTGAATGGTCTCCCAGGGGTGGCATAATACATGCTTCAGCCCCTGAGAGGCCTCTGGGGTAGCTATGCCCTAGGTACATAGTATACCATATACTAGGGACTTATAAGGGTACCCCAGAATCCAATCTGGAGTGTACCTAAAGTACATGAACAACCAATTTAGGGAGAAAGCAGATAGACTGGGGTCCTGATTAGCAGGATCCCAGTCAAACTAAGTCAAAAACCAGCAAAACACCAGGCAAAAAGTGGGGGTAACTATGCAGTCAGATTCCACCTTCCTACAATCACTCCTACAATAAGTGTACCTATTATGAATTTGTGCCTATGGTTCAAATCTCCAGAGTCCATTTTCAATTGAGTTCGGATTGTGGCTGCAAGAGGATCAATGCAAAGTCTCTTGCTCTGCCACTCACTGGTGCACAATAACGTTCAGATGCAGCTTCTTGAAGTCATAAAAACAATTTTCAGTTCAAGGTACAATATTTACACAGCTTGGAAGACTTCCCTAGCCCTCTTTCTTCTTCTACGGAAAAGTCCCTATGTTTATTCTTCTTCCACTCGTGCCTAGGTTATCTGCTTTTGAGCAAAACAAATTCTATTTTCAGTTCAAAGTTCAATTTATATCCCTTATGTGATCAGAGCAACTTTCTTCAGTGCCACGCTGCAAAAGTTCAATGCAAAATGCTGCAATCTCCTGAGCTGGTAGCTGATTACCGAAGGATGCAAACGTGAGATCTTCCAAAAGCAAGCTCCGTAAGCCACTCAGTCTTGGTGGATATGGTACAGTCAATGTCAGAACTTTATTAGCCTCTACTCCAGAGACTAGCAGTTCAATTTCAATTATCAGCACCAGTCCTCACTCTCCTGGACCTCACTCTTACCGGATCTCACTCTTCCTGACATTTGTAACAAAGTAAGTCCACTCCAGAGAGGCGTATCTCTGGCATAGTACTCTGACTCTCCTTAACCTCCTCATACTCCCTTGCTCTTGATCGGACTCACTTTGCTCAGATTCAGATTATTCAGTTATGAGAGCACGGTCTCTTTCTGGAGCAAGTCTCAGATTCTGACTTTACTGTCTTACAGGCCACGATTCTCTTGCGACTACAGTTTTCTTCTGTAACACCCGAGCACTCTCCACACCAGTCTCTTCAGCTGAGTCCAAATCTATACCATTCGGAACTTTACCATCTTCCTCAGAGTCTTTACCTAGCCCTTGTGTAGCATGACCCCCCTCAGCATGATCTGGTGGGTAGCCATCCTCTTCAGGAGCCCTCACAGCTTGACTTGCCCTCTCTGGTGGTCTTGCAACCATGGCTGGAGCCACTTCAGGGAGAGGAGCTGTTTCTCCCGAAGGTCCTGAAACTCTATGGGTGTGGGAGGCATGTATCCAGTTCGGCAAACCTGCACACTTCACAGCATAGTTTTGTCACTAAAATCACCTGATAGGGACCTCGCCAATGTGCATCAAGACAGTTCTTCCTCACATGCTTTCGGACCGGGACCCAGTCCACAGGACTCAAGTCATGGCAGAGGTCTTTCGAGGTCGGCACAGTCTCAGCTTCAACCTGGTGAGACACAGAACCAACCACATCAGCCAATCCCTTGCAATAGTCAAGAACCAAATAATCTATGATGTTAATTAGCGAAGTGGAGGGCACTGCAGGCAAGCGCATCGCCCTCCCCATGAGAATCTCATGAGGGGATAACCTAGTCCTCCTGTCTGGAATGCCGCACAAACTCATCAACAGCAAAGGCAATGCATCAGGCCAGTTCAGAGACGTCGAAGAGCACACCTTTGCTATTCTCATCTTCAGTGTCCCTTTTATTTGCTCCTCCATTCCTGATGCTTCTGGCCTGTAACTACGGTGTAATCGTTGATCAACATTCAAGGCAGTGCACAGCAGCTTCATGATCTTGCTATGGAAGTGAGCCCCTCTATCCGACTCCAATGTAGTTGGAAAACCGAACCGAGGTATAAGCTCCCTCAACAATAACTTAGCTACTGAGAGACTATCACACCTCCTAGTCGGATATGCTTCCACCCATCATGAAACGATGCACACTACAAACAGACTGTATCTCAATCCGTTGCACCCAGGCATCTCACAAAGTCCAGCTGTATTCGGTTGAAAGGACCTACTGGCTGTCCAATGTGACTCATGGCAACCACAGTTTTCTTTCCCACATTCATCTGCTGACACATGACACATCGATGGCACACTGCAACAGCAATCACACGAAACCTCGTATTAATCCACGTTTGTCAGAACACTTTCACCATTGCACCTCTCCCAATGTGACCTGCTCCATGAATCTGTCTCACCATAGGATTCAGTAGACAATCTGGTAACACTGCTCTGCCATCACATGAAACCCAAATACCATCTTCCCTTTTCTTACAACCTGCTCTGATCCAACCAGCCTGTTCTTGATCCGACACTCCTCTCTGCAGACGCCTGACTTCATCCCAGGTATCTGAAATGGCTAGCATCATGCTGAGCTCGGTTCTCTGTGCTCTCGCCAGAATATTCCCCATTAAAAATGCATGCATGAGTTGCACAAAAGCGGACTACTTCGTCTGCATAGCTGTTCCCTATAGTCACAAAATCTTCCCCTTTCCAATGGGCAGCACTCTTCATGACCGCCACTTCCTTTGGTCGCTGCAAGGCTTCTAACGGTTGTCTCACATTCTCCCCATTTCTAATGGGAGATCCTGATGATGTTAAGAACACCCTCTGTGACCATAGCTGTCTGAAGTCATGAACCACACCGAAACCGTACTGGCTATCAGTATAGATAGTGACTCTGATTTGATCGGAAGCAAGACAAGCACGCGTCAAAGCAATGATTTCAGCTACTTGCGCGGAGTATACTCCTTGTAAACAAGCTGCTCTCAGGTAACTCTCATTGTCTCTTAAGCAAGACCCATCAACAAAAAGGACTTGATCAGATTCAGGCATAGGTTTATCGACAATGTCGGGTCTCGGTTTAGTACAAAGTTCAGTCACATCCAGACAGTCATGGTCCTCACAATCTTCCCCATCAACATTTGGAATAGGCATCAAATTAGCTGGATTTATCACAGAACACCTCTTCAAGGTGATGTTCTCAGCGGCTAACAAGATTTGTTTATATCTGGTTGGTCTATTGTTCATCAAATGCTGTGTTTTGGTTCTCGTCATCAGGAGCTCAACTGAGTGTTTAACATAAACAGTAAGAGGATGACCCATCACGATACTTTCACACCTTTCAATGCTGATACCTGTTGCAGCAATGGGTCTGAGGTATCCGGGCAATGCTGAAGCTACAGGATCTAATGTAGCTGAGAAATTGGCCACTGGTCTACGGACAACCCCATGTGTCTGGGTAAGTACAGATAGAGCACAACCCTCCCTTTCACAACAGAATAGTGAAAATGCTTTGTTATAATCAGGCATTCCCAGAGCTGGAGTGCGACAATGGCATTCCCTCAGCTCCGAGAAGGCAACCAAGCAATCGTTATCCCAGAGTACCGGATCGCTCATATCTTTATGTGTCATTCTCTGTAGGGGCTTCGCCTTCAACAAGAAGTTTGGAATCCATTGCCCGCAGTAGCCAACCATTCCCAGAAACACCTTGACTTCCTTGTGTGTGGTAGGCGCATTCATTTTCATGATCGCCACAATGCGGTCCGGTTACACCTTTCTCTTGCCTTTCTCGGTGCGATGACCCAAATACTGAACTTCAGTCAAGCAGTACTGAAGCTTGCTCAGTGACACATTGTGTCCATTTTTTGCCAAATGGTTCAATAGAGCAATGGTATCATCCCTACAAGCCTCTTCTGTCTCTGATGCGATCAAGAAGTCGTCAATGTACTGCACGAGCACTGAATTCTGTGGCAGCACCAAGCTTCCATGGTTCTTTTTCAAAATCTGGTTAAAGATGGTTGGACTTTCAGTATACCCTTGTGGGATATGGCACCATGTTAAAACACGATTCTCCAGCTGGAAAGCAAATAAAAATCAGCTTTCCTCATGTAATGGGATGGAGAAAAATGCCTCGCACAAGTCAATCACAGTAAACCATTCAGCCTCGCAAGGAATCTGAAACAGTATCACAGATGGATTCGGTACCACGGAACAACATGGAATCACAAACGCATTGTTTTTCTCAAATCCTGAACTATGCGATATTTATCGCTCTGCTTCTGCAACCCGATTATGGGTGAATTGCATGGTGTATTATCTTTTTCAGGATGCCTGGCGAAATATTGAATCAAACAGGCGTAATCCCTGCCACCATTTACGGGTACAGTGTGTATTGGGGCGTTTTTAGAAATTCTGCTTTTGGCTTAATGTGTATATGAACTGGCTCAACTCCTTGAATCAATCTTATCTCTTCCCACAGGAGAGACAGTGCCTCTTAAGTCCCATGGCATGTCATCCACTGTTAGTACAGGAAACATGTCTACACAGTGGTTCTGGTTCGCCAGTTTGAATGCAATGTCATCATCATTAGTCTGTAGTCCTACTCCCTTGGGTGTGCAATAGATGGTACAATTCCGTTTGCACAAGAGATCACATCCTAGCAAACAGACTGAACTCAAATCGTACACCACAAATTGGTGTTGATCTTGAAAAGTTCCTATTTTCACGCGTATTTATTCTTTCAATGGATTAGTCATTCTCCTATTGGCAACTCCTACAACTTGGATCAATTGTCCTGATAGGGGTAGGTTTGGGACTGCTTCAGACCTCACAGTAGAATGGGTAGCACCAGGATCAGTCAAGAATGTAATGGGATGACCGCCTAATTCTGCCTCCACATACGGTCCACTCTGGTCTACCTCTAAGACTGCTCCAAGGGTACAGTGTTTCTCACCCCTCAGGTACTATCTTTGTGACAGGTCCTGAACAAAACCGTCTAGAGCTTCTATGAAGGTCATTCGGTGATACGCCCGATTACTCTGCGGAACTCTCGGACATTGGGGTACTTGCACTAATTGATTCTGACCTCCCCTATTATAAGATCTGGATTTTGTCACAGTGTTTATTACATCGGGCAACTGCTTTGCTGGATTTGCTCTACACTTGCGCTTCCAATGCCCGAATTCGTGACAATAATGAGAAGCAGTCGTCTTCTTAAGTGTGGTAATGTCTATACCCCTCTTGAGGTCAGTACTTTTCCCTTTTCCTTGTCCAGCATTGTTAGGACCATTTTGGACCCCTCCATGACTGTTTCCCTGATTTCGACTTGAGGTTCCCCCATTCATCTGCACCTGATCTACTCTGTTCGCATTTCTCATCTGGACCAAGATCAACTTTATTCTCCTGTGCTTGGACTCCGCCTCATCACTGCAATATCTGGCATACCGTAGGATCTCATCCACAGACTTGTTCTGCCAGCAAATTTAATGCTGTTGAATCATAACACCAATTTCCGGTCTGAGTCCTACCAGGAATATGGAAACAAACTGTCCCATATCTTTAGGGTCAAGAGTATCTAACCCACTCTATTGCTTGAAGGCTTTCAGGAGCAGTTCATACTAAGCATGTACTGATTCTTTGGGTTCTTGGGTTGTTCGAGCTATCTTAACCCAATCAATATCTTGTGGAGCTATTTTAGACTGTAAACATGTAATTACCTGTTCGAACACTTTCATGACCAAAGGTGAAAGAACGAGAGTTATAGGCTCTCTGTCTGGTCCAGCAGAAGGCCAATCAATAGCAATTTTACAAGCAGACAATAAATCACTAGGAACCACAGTATCAAACAAGGTATTCAGGTCAATCCACAGACCTTCTAAATCTTTATGAAGCGATCAACTTGCTTATACTATTCAGCAGGTTTCTCCCATAGCTGAGGAAAATCATTTGTGAACGCTACCAAATCATCCTTGCTCCAAAGCACATACCCTCCACTTGGCACCTTTCGCAGTGGATACGCCTCAACTCCTGGTGTCCCCCCTCCTGGAGGCGATGTATCTCCCTTCACCTTCCTAATTCCCCTTTTCCCTGACCATCATTCCTCCCATTTGTCAATCATGCTCCATGCACGTATCCCTATGATCAACTCTCAAATGTGTGCTTTCAAGCCAGTTACCCTTTTCTCTTCCAGCTCCTTATCACTGTAATTCAACCTATGGTTTCCCTGTATCAATTTCATTTTGGACAGGTCTACATCATATTTTTATGGCCAATTCTGTCAATTTCTTATGTGCTCGTCTCGCTTTACGAGTGACATCCTTCGCCACAAACAATAGGTAATCCTGTTAATACATTTCTATTATTTATTTATAAAGCTTTGTATTGCACGAACAAGGCCCAAGAGGGTATCAGAGCGCTTCACATCATAGGGCATGTGGGATACATTAGTAGGAACAATCATTCAGTATAAGGGAGTAGAATGCTAAAGCTGGAGTCAATAGTTGGACATAAGACTAGTGGACAATCAGAGCATCGGAGTAATAGGCAGATAGATAAACAATAAAACATACTGTGTCTTAGGACAAAAACCTATTCATTAGTATAGTTTTCACTTCATTTTTGAATGAAGAGGTAGATGAAATTCGATGGACTTCCAGTGGCAGAGAGTTGCATATCTTTGTGGTGATGCCCGAGAAGGCTCTGCAGCTCGTTCTCTTTTTTTGGAAGATCTGTGGTTTCAGTAGTAATGAGTTTGCACTTTGTATATGTCTGCATCCCCCTGATAACTCAAGCTTATGCGCCAGAGAAATGGGTGTCTTGAAATGTAGGGCTTTATGAGTCATGCACGCAATCTTTAGCAGAATTCTTGCTTGGAACGGCAGCCATTTTAGAGATTTTTAGGGCTGGAGATATGTGATCCTTTCTTTTAGTACCGGTTATTATCAGTCTGGCCACAGCATTAAGGGAGGCCCTTAGGGAGGCAGAGTTGTGTTTAGGAAAACCGCAAAGAGTGGAGCTTCCGTAGTCAAGTCTAGAAAATACAAGAGCTTGGACTGCCAGTTTAAAGTCATTGTGTGGTAGGAAGGTTTTGAGTTTCCTTAGAATACTCATTTGGTGATTAGCTCCCTTGGTTGCATTGCTGATATGATTCTGCATATTTAGGTGTTTGTCTAGAGTGACTCCAAGGGATTTAGCAGACACAATAATGTGTGGTGTACAGTTGAAGTCTGTTAGATGCTACATCCAGAGGTCGATCATGGGAGTGTGTTTGGGGGAGCGATGAGGAGGAATTCCATTTTGGCAGTGTTGCGCTTAAGATGGTTATCAGTGAGCCAGTTTTGCATTTTCAACAAGGTAGAGTTGAGGGAAATTAAGTCTTCTGGGGAGGATATTTTCAGATACTGCTGAGTGTCATCTGCATACATGTGATAAAGAATGTTTGCAGAGTTCAGAGCATTTGCAAGTGGTTCCAAGAAAAAATTGAAGAGAATGGGTGAAAGAGCGGACCCCTGAGGTACCCCCATATTGATAGCAAAGGGCCGAGAGAGTGATTGATTTACCTTGACTCTTTGGGTTCTATTGTGTAGGAATTATGTAAACCATTGTTGTACAGGCTCTGATAGTCCCATCCTTCATTCTAGAGTGGATAGTAAGCTGTTGTCTTTAACAGTATCGAAGGCAGAATATAGGTCAAGGAGAATCATAAGACATGATTCATTAAGGTCTAGCATTTTTACTATGTCATCCATGATGTGATTGAGTTCAGATTCAGTGATGTGACCTTGACCAAAACTAGAGTGAAGTTGGTTCAAGAGTTGGAAGGTCTCAATGTGGGTGCAGAGTTGATTTTGCACGCATTTTTCCTGAAGTTTCGCCACAGTGGGGATGTTGGAAATGGGGCTGAAGTTGGTAAGTTCTGAACTGTCTGCATTAGTTTTTTTTAGAATGGGGTAACCTGCCCTACTTTAAGGCAGTCAGGAAAAGTGCCTTGCAGTAGGGCGGCATTAACAATCTTAGACCATAGTGGTAGTGATGGAGTTGTCCAATACAAAATCATCATTTATACTCATTAATTTATTTCCAGGAATAAATGCTGGTCTCATTGCCCTTCCAATGATGATTTTGTGGGGACTTAGTCCGGTTTTCCTGTCAGGAATACTTCGGAGTCCCATCATCACAAGAGACAATGCAACTGGCCATGACAATGATGTGGATGCACACACTTTAGCCAGTCTCGATTTGATTGTGTCATTCATTTGTTCAACCACCCCAGAAGCCACCGGGCAGTATGCACAGTGCAGTTTCAATTTTGAATGACTCACATATTAATCCAATTACCTCATTGTTAAAATGAGGTCCTCTATCTGATTCCAAAGTAACTGGGAAACCGAAATGTGGGATGAGTTCTCTCAACAATAGCTTGGCAACTGTGAAACCATCATTTCTCCTAGTGGGATATGCTTCCACCCACCGTGAAAACAAACACACTATAACAAGGACATAATTCAGTCCTCTACATGGAGATAACTCAATGAAATCTATTTGTAATCTCACAAATTGACCTTCGGCCTTTCCAATTTTTCCCCAACTGACTACTGTCTTCCTGCCTGGATTTTGATGTTGACAAATTAAGCATCTCTGGCAAAGGCTCTCAGCGACCACCCTGAACTTTGGATTATACCAATTTTGTCTGAAAAGTCTAACCATGGCATCCCTGCCTATGTGTGTGTCACCATGATACAATAGGGCCATTGGTGAAAGTAAGCAGTCTGGCATAACTGGTCTACCGTCAGGGTACACCCACACCTCATCTTCTGCTCTTCTGGTGCAACCTGCCCTTAACCAGATTTATTTTCGCTCACCTCAACCTCATCCTGTAACTGCCTCACCTCTTCCCATGTTTCTGGAGCTGAGAAAAACATAAGTTGGCATCTGTTTTCACTCGTTTAAATTTTTCGATTCAGTGCCATATTAGTTTTTACACAATATTTAGCAATTTGGTCAGCATATCTGTTACCGGCTGTCACATAGTCATTTCCTGACTGGTGAGCAGCACACTTGACCATTGTTACTTCTTTTGGCAACTGAATTGCTTCCAATAGCTCTTTCACAATTTTCCCATTTCTTAGTGGAGATCCTAAAGAAGTCAGAAATCCCCTCTGCAGTCAAATCTGGCCATAGTTGTGCACAATTCCCAAACCATATTGACTGTCAGTAAATATGGTTATCCTCCAATTTTTCCCAAATTTGCATGCTTTAATCAAAGCCATCAATTCAGGTACTTGTGCAGACTTTACTCCTGGTACATGGGATGCTTCAATTACACCTGAAATTTTACTAACTGCATAGGCAGCATTAAGTCCTCCTCTCTCAATTCTCAGGCATGAGCCATCTACAAATAGCTTGTGATCTGGGTCTTTTTAGGGGCTCTTCTCTGATGTCAGGCCGGGGCTTTGTACATAGCACTGTCACATCTGAGCAATCATGATCTATCTCATCCATCACTTCTTCACAGGTAGGATCTGGTAGTAGAGTTGGGGGGTTTAATATTGTACATCTCACTACTGTCACGTTTTCTGCTCCCATAATCACTCTTTCATACTTAGTCATCCGACTGGGAGTAAGGTGCTGAGTTCGAGTTCTGGTTAGAAGAATTTCAACTGAATGTGGGACGAAAACTGTAACAGTATGTCCCATCACAATGGGTTCACTTTGTTCTAAGCTCATACAGGTAGCAGCAACTGCCTTTAAGCAGCCAGGTAGAGCTTAAGCTACGGGGTCTAGTGAAGTACTGGGTTTTTCAGAACCAACCCAGCGGTGCCAGGGGACACACCCGAAGACTTCGAGTTCTTCCTGTTTCGGACCACAGAAACACAGAGTCTTCTAGGTGAAGTCAAAGATCGTATTTATTGGCTGCAGACCAATCACAGGTATCCGAGAAGTACAACACGATGTATGTTCTCAGGAGACTGCCCCAAACCAAAAACCAGTCTTTTCTTATATACAGAATATTACGCTCTGGGCAACACCGCCCTTATTTTACAAGTGGTCGTTCACATATTTCCGCTTCAAAGAAAGAGCACAGTCATGATGATAATCCCCCATTCCGGCTCGGTCAGCACATAATTATTTACCCAGCGAGGCTCAGAACCCTCATCAGATATCAGCAGACCCCAATAAAATGGACACCTCCTACTCGTAAAACAAGCCATAAAGTAGGAAACAGAGTCAGGTGTGAAAGGGATTAGTCAGGAGTCGCGTGGGATACACGACTTTATGATGTGTTGGGCCCTGATGCTAATCCCATAAGGCCGCAGTAAAAGGAACCGGCCGGGCAGGACTGACCCCGGGCAGCGGAGTCAGTTTGCACAGGTCACAAAGGAGTCACAGAAAGATTGCGTGTCCTTTAGGCCTAGGCATGGCCTCAGTGCGCAGCCTATGTGAGGGCAACCACAAAATGGTTACCCTTTTAAAATGGAACCCGAGGGTTCGACATGTAGTATCGTATACACGGTGAAACATGACGAAAATACTCATACATACCGCATTAGTCATTTGCGGTTCGCTGATACCAAAATCGGCAGGGTAGGACCATGCTACCAACATGGTTCCGAAATTTACGGTACCACACTAGAGTAGCAGAAAAATATGCCACTGGATGTCTGCTCAATCCAGGTCTCTGGGTCAAAACTGAAAGAGCACAATTTTCTCTTTCACTCAAATTATTTCGTATAGTCAGGCATGCCTAAAGCAGGGGTCTCAAACAGACAGTCTGGTAATCTCATAAAAGCTTCAACACATTCAACAGTCCAAACAATTGGGTCATTTGCGCATTTTTGAGTCATTTGGATTAATGGTTTTGCTAAAAAGGAGAACGCCATAATCCATTGCCTACAATATCCAACTACTCCCAGAAACATTCTCCTATCTCTTTGAGTGTGAGGTAGGGACATCTGTTTTATTATTTTTATTCTTTCTGTGGGTACTTTTCTGACTCCTCTTTCTAAGGTGTAACCTAAGTATTTTACTCCTTGTTTACAAAATTGCAATTTTTCAGGAGATACTTTGTGTCCTCCTTCTGCCAAATGGTTCAGCAAGGCAATTGAGTCAGTAACACAGTCCTCTCGAGTCCTTGAGGCGACCAGCAGGTCATCAATATACTGCACTAGGACTGATTTTCGGGGCATGACTAGTGTTTCTAGACACTTTTTCAAGATCTGGTTAAAGATTGAGGGACTCTCAGTATATCCTTGAGGAACTCATCACCATGCCAAGATATGGTCATCAAACTTAAAGGCAAACAGATACTGACTATCTGGATGCAAAGAAATAGAGAAAAAGGCATGGCATAAATCAATTACTGTAAACCAGCCTGCATTCCAGGGTATCTGATATAAAATCACTGCAGGGTTTGGTACTACTGGACAACAAGGCACCACAATTTTATTTATTTTCCGTAAATCATGCACTACTCTGTATTTTCCATTAGGGTTTTTAATTCCTATTATGGGTGTATTACAAGGTCTGCTCATTATTTCTTTTAAAATGCGTTGCTCAATCATTTGTTCTATTTCTAAAGCAACTCCTGCTTTTACTTCTGGGCTCATCTTATATTGTCGGGTGTTTGGATAGACCGCACCTTCTTTCACAGTTACTTTCACGGGATCTACATTTGCCATTAATCCGATTTCTTTCCCTGTAAAGTCCCAAACTTCTGGGTTCACTGTAGTTCTTAACTCTTCTGGTAATTGATTTGAGGTCATTAAAGAAAACATTTCATTCACTTCAGTACCTTGCTTTGCTAACATTATCTTATAAACAATATCTTCATCAGGGGTTTGGAAAGCAACACCATCCGGTGTGCAATAGATTGTACAGTTCATCCTGCTCAGCAGGTCTCTACCTAATAAATTTACAGGACTAGAATCACAAACAATAAATTGATGCATATCTTTGTAGTTACCAATATGCACCTCCATTGGCCTTGTAAGTGGGGTTTTAATTTGTTGCTTTGAAACACCAACGACTTGGATACTATCTCCCGAGAGGGATAGGTTTGGGATGTCTGCTGTTCTCACAGTAGAACGGGTAGCACCAGTGTCCAATAGAAAAGTGATATCATTACCTTCCA
Source organism: Triturus cristatus (assembly GCF_964204655.1). Lineage (NCBI taxonomy): Eukaryota > Metazoa > Chordata > Amphibia > Caudata > Salamandridae > Triturus > Triturus cristatus. The sequence goes on from NC_140579.1 coordinate 287,835,628, forward strand.
CTTTCCCATCAATAAATGGACTGGACTCATCTACCGGCAAGGATGCGCCAAGTACGCACTCCTCTTCCTCCCCTCTCAGGCACCGTCAATCATCAGAGTCACTGTCAGTACTTTTCAAAAGATATTGTGAAATCACAGAATTTTTCTTACCACTTCCTCCTCGAAATCCGGCATCCGTGTGGTGCTTTTGAGGGTTCACAAAGTTTGGCATAAGAGCTGGAGGCACCTGATACTGTGAAGTAACTACATGCTGTGGCTGATTCACAACCCCTTCAGTCTGCGTCTGTGGGTTTAAATTTTGATTATTATTCTGAATATTCAGACACTCATTTCTCCAATGCCCAAGCATTCCGCATCCGTGACATGGAAACTTCTTTTTCTCATCCTCTCTATTCATTCGTCCTCTCAATTTACCACCATTCATTCCCTGGTCACTCTGGTTCAACCCTTTGTCAGTTTCTGCATTTAATTTTGATTCCTGCTGTTCGGCTAATTTCACTTGTGCCCACATAATTTTCTCTTTTAACTTTTTAAGTCTGACTATAATATCATTGCCACAATATTTGGCGTACTTTAAAATATCATCAATGCTTTTTCTCTGCCATCAAAGCATATGCTGCTGAATCATCTGACTAATCTCTGGTTTCAAGCCATACACAAACCTATACACAAAATGTCCCATGTCCTTATCGTCAATATTTTCAAAACCACTGTACTGCTTAAACACCTGTAACAGCCTCTCATAATAGGCATGTATGGACTCATTTGATTCTTGAGTTGTCCTGTCTATCTATACCCAATCTGTCTCTTTTGGGGGAATTTTCCCTTTTAAGAAAGTAATCCCTTGGTGATACTTTTTCATCACATAATCTAGGGGTGCTACTGTTTTTGCATCTCCTGGATACTCCTCACTTGGCCAATCAACTGTGATTTTACAATCTGTCCACAAATCTGCAGGTACCACAATGTCAACCAAATCATCCAAGTACTTCAACAAAACCTTTGACACCTTCTCGAACCTCTCAACCTGCTTGTACCGCTCCACTGGTTTTTCTCTCAATTTCGGAAAATCATTGTAAATGACAAAATATCCTATATAATGTCTACTTCATGGGACATGAACATATCCACCACCAGGTACTTCTCTCATGGCACACAACCTTTCTACCTTTTCTGTGTCTTTCAACAAGAAAGCAGATGTTGATGCTTCCCTAGCCTTTGCTTCCTCTTTCTTTTTCGTCCACCTAGTTTTCCATTTGTCCATATCTCCCCACTTCTGCAAAACGTTCATTAGTTCTTTTACTTGTAATTTTCTACCAGACACATTCATGTTTTCCAAATCCTTGTCTGTGAATTCCACTCGATAGGGTTTTTGAAATGCCTTAGATTTCCCTATGTCTATTCCAATTTCTGCAGCTGTTTCCATCAATTTTTCATGATACACCTTTGCATTTTGCGTAATACTCCTACATACAAACAACAATTTTTCTTCAATATAATCATTCAATCTTCCTAATCCCCCATTTCCAGCAATCATTTCCTCTAACTCAACTTTCAATTTATAAATATCTCAAATCTTTGGGACTGAACTACGTCTCTCTATTCCCTGTGACCACCTTTCCAAATCTTCTGGAGTGACTGCTGTTGTTCTCTTAGTGATTGGAGGTGCCACTGTCCCTCTTTCCCTCCCATGATCAGGTAAACTTCTTTTTGGAGTTCCAATTACTGGCTCTCCTATAGAGAGATCCATTAATGAAATGACTGAACTGCACTCACTGGCTTGATCTTCCATAATTATTATTTATGTTCTGAAGTTGCTCACTGGGGCATGTACAGTTTGAGAATTTTGAGCATTCGCTTTATTCCCAAATAATGGTATAACAGGGCGTACAGTTACAGGTACTGATAAGGCATCTGCGGGCAAGTTCAATTGATTTATTTTCTGTATCAATTCTTTTGTTCAGTGCCTCAATTTCTTTCTCTTGTAGTACTCTATTTAGTGAATTATCCTAATACTGGGGGACTTGAGGTGACTACTCTGTTGAGTTAATGGCAGCTTTTATTCCTTTGAAGTTTGGGGGCGATCCAGCGGAAAGGGGCTAATTTACAGATCCTCCCTGCATCACAGATCCGTCACCACACTTATTCATTCACACACGCATTCATTGGTGGGGCCCATAACACCAACATTCACACTAACGCACTAGTATCTGCACACAGGAGGATGATGAATCCGCTGGACATGTGGGGAGGTACCTTGTTCCCTATAGGAAAGGAAAAAATTATATTACAGAATATACATATTTGCATCACCACCTATATGATCCTAACCTTAACATCAAGGCACTCCACCACTTGGTCGATGGACCAATTAGTTGGACTGGTTGATGGTGATTTAGAACCAGCTAAAACACATTTAAGCTTCAGAATCCTTTAATCTCCTAATGAAAAATCACAAACTCATAATTTCTGTTAATCAAATTATTGTTTATCTAAATCTTGTTTGCAATTATATAAGTAGCTTTTCGGTCAATCAAAGTTGCAATTTAGTCAAATAGCACAAATCGCATGATATTTTATATTTACCTATTCTTGCTATGGGGGTCTTTTCTAATTCAAATGGCTCTGCATAAACCGAATTTTTCTGCTCAATTGTCCCAATTAAGCAGGCCAAGGCTCAAAGTCCGGAAAAAGATCTTTGCTCAGCACGTCACAGTCCCAAAGATCTCCAAAGGACCAGGAATCGTGCAAGCATCTAGCTCATCTATCATCGCCTGTGGGGTCGGTAGGGGTGTGCGGAAAAAGGATAACTCCTCCCTCTTCTACTACCCTTTTATAATAAAATTTGGGATAACATGAAACATTTATTTGACAATACTATAATCTGATTGGTCCATTTGAAGAAAGTTTTAACATCGTCCAACTTTCCCAGACTTTGGTTCTCAAAGAAGTGCTAGGTCACTTCCTCGGTTCATGACATGTCCATGCAACATTGTAGTTTTTCCTGGTTTTGGAAGCTTATTGTTTCATGCATTGATTTTCAATAACTGAAGTTTGGCAGTCCTCCATGTTCCTATCCTTGACCAGGAACACTGTGCTCTGAATTGAGGATGCCTGGAGATCTACGGAGCCATCCGAGTCTGCGCAGTAGACATCGCACTCACGAGACGGTGGCCACTTCTGAACTCCATTTTGAATGTTATGGTTTGGTAGGCCCAAATGCCAACTTAAGCAAAACAAACACAAAAGAGTAATTAATATGCGGAAATGAAAATTCTAATGTTAAACCCTCACTAATCCCTTTATGTATTAGCATTTTCCTAGCTTATGGCGACATTTAAAGCAATACTACTCACCCTTCGGTCCAAACGGTAACGCAAACATCACCAAAGCAACATAAATCATGCAATATTCTATCACCACACATACTATTATTAATAGGCGTACCATAATTAGTTATCAGAGTTATTCTGCCATGCATATAGCAATTAGTCCCGCGTGTAATTTGTGTTTACCAAAAAAAATGCGAAATGTTAATTAGTATAACACACCATTCAGTTAAATCCAATTATAATATAAATCAATTAAGTAATTAGTATTTTCATGCAAAATAGAGGAGGTATACAAAATTTTGCTTTACCTGCTCCATCAATCCCCCCTTTGGTGATTTTTTTGATATCACCACAAATCCCTTAAATTTTGATAACATTTTTAATAGAAATGAATTCAGTTCTCTTTAAGTTTTATTAGGTCACATGATTGTTTCCCCTGTTTCTTCCTCTCTTGTCTTTTTATACACATTCTCTTTCCATTCTTCTAATTCTATACCTTCCATTTCTCTTTCCTTCTTTCTTTATCTCTTTTCTTAGTAGCTTCTCTTTTCATATGTTATTGTAATTTTCTTCTCTTACTACATAAGCATCCTAGTCTCAGATTTAATACCAAAAATATCACACAAGTTATTGGAATTAAAATCTTACCCATAAATGTACTAACTAATTTTAGTAAATAGTCCTTAATAGTAAAAAGCCCTTTTCCAATCTTTTCCCAAACACCTTCAACCTCCAGTGGAACAAGCTCCTTGTGCAAATCAGTTATATTCTTTATGTATGTCTTCAAATCTTGACTTTCGTCAGGAATATAAGTACAACAATGTTGAACCTTCAGCATTCCACAGACTCCACCCTCTTTGGCCAAAATAATATCAAGGGCAAGTCGATTTTGCATCACCATGGCTCGCATGGCAACCATCTCTGTATTTACCAATAAAAATCCTCCAGCAGTGCTTGTTGATAAGCGATCCACTACTGTAGACAATTTTCTAATTTTATGTGCATTCAGAGATATTCCAACAGCTGGTATCAGTGCTCCAAAAATATCCCCTACAATTTCTGGCCAACTCTCTTTCCTTCTACATGTTAGTTGTCTACCTATCTCATGTGCACCATCTTTTCCCCTTCCTACATGAAATATCTTTGGGAAAACCAGGCCTAGGTAACATGTGCCATACCAATGGCCAGGTAATCGATAATAAGCTTTGTTCCCGCAGATAAAATATAATCCAGGGAATACCGGATCATTTCCTCCTTTAAATCCCCATCCACCCATGATTCTATAAGTATCATGGCAATCACTTGCACCTATGAAGTAATTATCATACACAGTTTGATTTTTCTAATACACAATTTTCCTTTCTGAGGCCAATCCAAAGCCATAGCTGGACTAGTTTCTCCTTTCAAATGTTTTTCTCTTTCAACATCCCAGACTGTCTTTTCTCCTTTTCTCTCAGGTATCTTCTTTTTCATTTTCATTCTCCTTTCTTCTACCATATCTAGAAAAGTATTTTCTTCCTTTTTCAAACTACAAGTAAGATTATTTCTAAATACCGATTCTAAAATGAATTCTCTAGTTTCTAGGATACAAAAATTCACCTAACACTTTACCAGGTTTTACTCTATTTAGTTCAGGAACTACAGGTACTTGTGAAAAAATGTTATCTACATCAGAAAAATAATATTCTAGTTTCCCTGTTTTATAAAAACAAAACTTGCTAATACACTACATGTTATTCCATATGTTACTGGAAGGTGATGGTAAGTAACACCCTCAGACACTGATGCAGGCAACTGCATGCATACATAGCAGTCTCTCACATCCATTGTTTTTACATATTCATACAATAATTTTGAAAAAACATTAGAAAAATCAGTTATGGACCTATCTTTATGTAAATAAGTTCTATCTATTCCTCTACTTGGATTAATATCATGAATCTTCTCTTCACCAGTTTTATTTTCAGTATGACCTTCTATTGTCTCAAACGTTACTTTAAATGATACTATTAAAGCTAACGCACTCCACAAAAGCATTAGTAATCCTGTACAACAGCAACACACCTTGCACCATCTTCAAAGGAACACACATGTAGATTTTCTACTTTCTGTGTTTGCCATTTTGGAAAATGATCAGTGTCTTTTGACTTAGCCTCGTCTACACACAACTAGTTTTGTCTAAACCCAAGGCTCTAGGGCCTACTTGCTTCTTTTCGGATATGTCTCTTGTTCTGTATTTTAAAAATTCTTTTATGGAACACCCTGGTTTCCTCAATTTGGCATTTGATCGTCATTCACTTTGCTCTCACAAACTTGATTCAGAATTTTCTGAACATCCGTCTCTTCTCCGATGTCGGACAAGATAAGTCTCAGGATTTCGGACTCTTCGTCTTCCTCAACCACTTCTGGTATTGTCACACTTAGATCCCCTTGGCTATCTGCTTCCTCTTGTACTTCAGGAAGTGCCACGTATGACCATTCTGGTGACTTATACTTCTGGTTAGGCTTTCTAGTCCGTTTTCTTTCCTCTGACGGTGTCTGTTTAACGTCCTTTATTTCTCTTGGCTAGACACCTCATTCACTTGTTCAGCTCTGGATGACTTTACTCGTGTCAGTCGGTATCTCAATCTCTTTATCTTGTTGGGCCAGACTTCTTCTTTTGCTGGCCTTTTCAACTTATTTCCTTTTTCACTTCTTTCAGTTCTCCATGCTCTTTTTCTCAGAACTCGACCTTCCGGTACTTCGTCGTCACTGCCCTCAGATTCAGTTCCACCTTGACTCTTACTTTCAGTAGTCTTTCTTTCCACCACTTCCTTTTTCTTATCTACTTCTGTCCCTCCTCGTATTTCTTCCACAAAATCTTCCTGCTGACTAACTGTCCCTACTTCTACCTGGATGTATGGTTTCCCTACACCTCTTCGGGGGTTTTCCGCAACAATCTTTGCCTCAATCTCTGTATCTGGTACCTCACCATTTACCTCGGTGATTTCAGGTGGAATTTCTCTTGTTTTTTCATACGGAGCTTCTTTATCAAGAATTTCTTTGACAGTCTCTTCACTGTTTTCGTTTACACTCTCATGTACTTGCACTCGTTCAGTATCTGACTCTGAGCTAGTGTCAGAAATGTGTAATCTCCTTCTTAATGGTAGATTTTCTGGTGCTATAACTGGACTTGATTCTAACTGCCCCCTTTCAGGAGTTGGTCTTGTTCTTGTTTCTTCTGAATCTGACTCAGAACTGGTATCGGATTCTTCAAAGTATTCTTCTTCACTGTTATCCACTGGATTTGGAATTCGCAAGGTATGGCTAGCATGAATCCAATTCTTCACTCCTGCACATTTCACAGCTGTCGTCGTGGTCAAGATCACCTGACGTGGTTTACCCCACCTTGGGACCAGACAATTTCTTCTTCTATGCACTTTTATTCTCACCCAGTCATCTGGGCTTAGATCATGAGCTGGCTTCTTTTCAAGAATGGTTACATCCAATCCAACCTGATGAAACACAGAATGAACGTAATCAGCCAATCCCTTGCAATAATCCAACACCAAGTCATCAGATATAGGCAATAGTTTGTTGACAGGAATGAAAACATGTCTCATTGCCCTCCCCATTACTATTTCGTGGGGACTCGATCCAGTATTCCTATCAGGGATAGATCTAATAGTCATGAGTACTAGAGGCAAAACATCTGGCCATTTCAAACCTGTGGCTAAACACATTTTTCCCAATCTGTTTTTAATGGTGCCATAAACTTGTTCCACCAGACCAGAAGCCTCTGGGCGATAAGCACAATGCAGTTTCTCTTGTACATTCAATGCCTCACAAATCAGTTTCATGATTTCATTATGGACATGTTTTCCTCTATCTGATTCAATTGTGACTGGAAAACCAAATCTGGGAATGAACTCTCTCAATAGTAGCTTTGCTACTGTAATTCCATCACTTCTTCTAGTTGGGTATGCTTGCACCCATCGAGAAAACAAACAAACTACCACTAAAACATACCTCAACCTATTGCAGGGGGGCATTTCAATGAAGTCAATCTACATTCTTGTGAAAGGTCCTCCTTCTCGTCCTATCGTTCCTAGACTTACCACTGTTTTTCTTCCAGGCATCTTTGACATAGGCTTTCAGCTGCAAGTCTAAATTTTGCATTAAACCATGTCTGTTTGAAAAGTCTGATCATAGCATCTCTTCCTACATGTGCTTGTCCATGATACATTCGTTCCATGGTAGAAACCATGCTATCAGGCATGACTGGTCTTCCATCCCGATAAACCCACACATGGTCTGTCTCTCGTGGTGCACATCCTGCTTTTACCCACTGTTTCCTTTCCTCATCTCCTGCTTCTTCTTGTAACTGCCTCACTTCTTCCCATGTATTCACAGGGTTAGTAAACAGCAAGGGAAATGAATTCATTTCTTTTTCCCTACCACGATTTACAGAATTCTGATTTTGTGCACAATATTGTGCCATGTCATTAGCAAACTCGTTCCCTGATGACATATAATCAGCAGACTTCGAGTGTGCAGCACATTTTACTACTGCCAATTGCCTAGGCAGCTGTATCGCCTCAAGCAACTTTCCAACCACTTCAGCATTCCTTATAGGAGTTCCACTCGATGTCAAAAATCCTCTTTGGGACCAAATTTGCCCAAAGTCATGCACCACACCAAAGCCATACTGACTATCGGTGATCACTGTCACTCTCAGATTCTTTCCCAACTTGCATGCTCTTGTTAATGCAAATAGTTCAGCCACCTGGGCCGATTTTACTCCTTTCAGACAAGATGCTTCCAGTACAGCTGCTACAGTACATACTGCGTATGCTGCACTCAGAATTCCTTCATCGGTTCTCAAGCATGATCCATCCACAAACATCACATAGTCACTTTCTGTCAAAGGTACATCTTTTATATCAGGACGTGGCTTGGTACAAAACTCAAGCACTTCCAAACAGTCATGATCCACATCATCCCTGACTTCCACATTCTCAGAATTAGGTAACAGTGTTGAAGGGTTCACATTCAGACATCTCACAAGGCTCACATTTGTTGCACCTAATATGACTTTCTCATATTTAGTTAGACGACTATGTGTCATAAACTGAGTGCGGCTCCTAGTTAAAAGGATCGCCACATCATTAGGCACAAACACTCTCACTGGATATCCCATCACAATTCCTTCACTCTGTTCCAGACTCTTACAAGTAGCTGCTACAGCTTTCAAACAACCAGGCAATGCCACAGCTACAGGATCTAGCATAGCTGAAAAATATGCAATTGGTCTTCTCAATTTCCCATGTTTCTGTACTAGTACAGAAAGTGCACATCCATTTCTTTCGCTGCAATAGAGATCAAATTCTTTCTCATAGTCAGGCATGCCAAGAGCTGGGGCTTCACACAAACTATCTCTCAATTGTTTAAAAGCCTTTAACACTTCTTTATTTAATTCAATGGGGTCTTTTACATCACTCTTTGTTAAGCGTACCAGAGGTTTTGCAATCAATGAAAAGTTACTAATCCACTGACGACAATATCCAACCATTGCAAGAAACATTCTCACCTCTCTCTGAGTCATTGGGCTCTCATTCCTTTTATTATCCTGATTCTATCTGCAGTCATTTTCTTAGCCCTTTTTCAATTTTATGGCCTAAATACTGTACTTCCTTTTGACAGAATTGTAGTTTTGATGGGGATACTTTAAGTCCTCCATCTGCTAAATGATTCAGCAATGCAACAGTATCCACTACACAAGCTTCTCGTGTTCTCGATGCCACCAAGAGGTCATCGATATACTGGACTAGTACCGATCTTTCAGGAATTTTGAAATCTTCTAGAGACTTTTTCAGGATCTGATTGAATATCGCTTTCTGTATATCCCTGTGGGATTTGGCACCATGCCAAAGTTCTTTCTCCAAACCAAAGCGCAAAAATCTGTTGGCTGTCAGGGTGCAATGGAGTGGAAAAGAAAGCATGACACAAGTCGATCACTGTGCACCATTCTGCATCATGAGGAATCTGATATAGAATCACAGAAGGATTTGGGACAATGGGACAACATGAAACAACAATTTTATTCACTTTTCTCAGGCCTTGTACTATCCTGAAAGTTCCATTAGGCTTTTTCAGACCCATAATTGGCGAATTACATGGACTGCTCATTATTTCTCTCAAAATACCTTGTTCAATCATTCTGTCTATTATAGGAGTAACTCCTGCAATTATCTCGGGTATCAATTTGTACTGTGGAATATTTGGGTAACTTACTCCTTCCTTTACAGACATTTTTACGGGATCTACATTTTTAATTAATCCCACATCTTCTCCCGTGAAATCCCATACCTCCGTTTTCACTGTTTTCTTCAGTTGCTGAGGCAATTCCTCGGGGTCAAATACAGCAAATGCCTCAGTAATTTCAGGTTTCATGTTAGCTATAGTCATTTTGTACAGTACATCCTCATCAGGAGTCTCAAAAGCTATGCCATCAGAAGTACAGAAAATTGTGCAGTTCATTTTGCACAGCAAGTCCCTTCCTAACAAATTTACAGGGCTGGTATAGCACACGACAAAACGGTGCCTTTCGGAGCATTTCCCTATTTTTACTTTAACTGGTTCAGTAAGATGTGATTTTATCTGTCTGTTGGATACTCCAACTACTTGGATTGTCTCATCCGAGAGAGGAAGATTTTTAACATCAGCTGATCTAACAGTTGAACGAGTACCACCAGTATCTACTAGGAAAGTAATGTTTTCGTCATTTATCTTTCCATCCACAAAAGGGCCTGTCTGGTCTACTTCCAGAGTTGCGCCAAGTACGCACTCTTCTTCCTCTCCTCGGCACCGTCAATAACTCTCTTCTGACTCACTCTCATCGCGTTGTAGCCAATACTGCGAAACAGCACTAGCGCGCGGCAGCTTAGTTACCTGTTCTTCGTTGTAGAATCCTGTCTCATTACTGTATCTCTGAGGATTTACGTTCTGTGGAAAAGGCGGTTTTGGCACCTGACATTGTTGGGCAACAACCTGCTGCTTTCGCTGCGGTTGACAACTCACCTCATTCTGCACCTGTGGATTCAATGATGCATTATCGCCATTAGCACTTGGGGGTAATTTACACTCGGTTCTCCAATGCCCTATCTTTCCGCAGTTATGACATGGCCACTTCTTTTTGGCTTCTTCTATACTAATCTGTCCTTTCCCTTTCCCAATATTGGGCTTTTGTTTCATGCTCATACCATTTGCCTGTTCAATCAGTTTCAATCAGTTGGGCTTCCTGTCTTTCTGCCACTTTTACTTGAGCCCACATGGCTTTTTCTTTTAACTTACGTTGCTTGGCTTCAATCTCATCCCTAAAATATTTTGCATGCCTCAATACTTCATCTATCTTTTTATTTTGCCAATCCACTGTATGCTGTTTAATCATTTCACTTACTTCAGGACGTAACCCATACACAAATCGATATACAAAATGACTCAAATCTTTCTCACTCAAATTTTCATCACCGCTATATTGTTTAAAAGCCAATAATATTCTTTCATAATAGGCATGTACATATTCTTTTACTCCTTGGTGAGTTCTATCAATCTTTACCCAATCAGTTTCTTTTGGAGGCACTTTATTCTTCAGGAAGGTAACTACCTGTTTGTATTTTTTCATTACTTCCGGATCAGTAGCACCTGTTTTTGGATCCCTAGGGTATTCTTGAGTAGGCCAACCTATTGTAATTTTACATTCTGCCCATAGATCTGCTGGCACAAGTATGTCAAATAAACTGTTCAAATCAATCCATAGTACTTTTGATAATTTGACAAACCTGTCTACTTGCCTGTACCACTCAACTGGCTTCTCGCGCAAGCGAGGAAAGTCACTGGTGAATGATAAAATGTCCTGTCTGGTCCAGGGGACATGCACATTGCCTCCTCCTGGAATCTCCCAGTTACCACCTTTTCCTTTTTTCTTACTGGGAAAGCTGCAAACGTTTTGTCGGTTGCCTCGTCCCGTTTTCGAAACCACCTACTCTTCCATTTATCTACGTCGCCTCATTTTCTCAGCAAAACAATTAGCTCTTTAATTTGAGTTATTCTTCCTGCTGTATTCAGATTCTCAATATCGTTTTCAGCAAAGTCTACTCTGTATGGTTTTTGTAATGATTTTATTTTTTCAAAATCGATACCCATTTCACTTGCTACTTCTTCCAATCTTTCATGTAAATTTCTCGCTCTCCATGTTATACTTTTACACAGAAACATTAGTTCTTCATCCTGATCTGCTTTTAACTTTTCTGTGGGAATAGTTCCTACTATTAATTCTTCTAAAACTATTTTTAATTTTGCCACATCTAAAGGTCGAGGTTCAGCATCTTTTTGCTGTAAGCTCCTTAACCATTCACTTAGTTCTTCTGAAGTAGGACCTACAGGATTATGTTAATTTCTTGTTTGTTCTAAACTCTTTGGAGTCCCTCGTACTGATTCTGTCGTCATTATTGCTCTATTCGCTAGACTCTTATTCACTGTCAAATTTTTAGGAGCACTTAATCCAGAAGTTCCTACCACTTGTCCCCATGGATTTTCTCTTGAATCTCTTTTTTCCATTTCGGTTTGTTTATTACTGTTGTAAGGGATTGTTAGACAATGTTCACTATCCTTCTGCTTATCAAAAATAGGCATCAATGGTCCTATTGTTACAGGAACAGTTACAGCTTCCATATTTTTAGTCAATTCCCTATTTTTTTCAGTTAACTCTAAAGTAGTTCTGGCTAATTCAGCTGAATTTTCATTTGTCATTTTACCAGGTTGTGTTTTTTCTGATTCTCTAAAGGGATTATTTTTTCCTACCTCAGGTGGCGTTGACTCAAATTTTATATTTTGTGGTGCCTCTTTCTCTGGGGCACTCGGTGTCAACAACGTAGAATTTGCTTAGTACGGGGGAGGATTTTTATGAAACATGTCCTCGAGTACATCATCCTCCGACTCATTCACACCATACTTGTAGCCTTCTGTACATTTTCTACTACTAGTCTCTTCAGCATTTCTCATAGGGAACATCCCATCAGCCATATTTGCACTGCGCCATCTCCTCATTCTGTCATTATGATACTCCTGTCCACACGGTCTACCAAAAATGTATTTATACCTTCCACCACTCCGTTGTCGCTCCCTTTCATACATATCATCTTCCCATTCTATCAATGCTCCAAAATGAGCAGGTCTAGGTCTCGGTTCTAATCCCATCATTCTTTCTCTTAAATTCTTTAATACCGCTAAATTAAATGAACCATGTTCTGGAAACGCTAAAACTCCATCATCTTTTGTATACTTTGCCCAATTGTCTAGCCAAATACATGTATGATACCCATATTTCGCGACCATGAAGGATGCAGGCGATTTCGGTGGAGGAAGCAACTGTCCCTCTCTAGTCACAATCGGTTTATCCTTTTTAAATAAATTCTTGATCTTCCCAAACCAGGACTTTTTTCTCTTTTTCTGGTGGATCGTAATACATCATTTTCTTTTCTTAGTATCGCTAGATTTCTCCTACGACTATTCTGTGGTCTTATCCAATCGTAGCGCGACTCACACTAACGCACCAATCCGGAGCGTCTTCGTCTCTTAATGACTGTCCAATCCCAGCGCGGTCTTTTCTGACGTCAGCTTTTCTCACTACTCCTGCTTCCGCTGACCCCTCTTTTACAAAATTTATCGGAAAACTTTCTCTTATGCTCTCTTTTACGCAAAATCTGTTAGTAACGACATAAAAACACCACCATTGTCTGCTTCGCTAACAAAAGAGATAGTTTTGACCTTTCTCACAAGAATTCCATATTTCTCGGGAACAGCGCTTACCTCTGCCCTACCACAGAATTATTACATTTGCCGATAAAGTAGCACTTCCCTCTACCTTACCCTTCTAGCAAGCATTAGCTAACCGTTTCTCTGGAGATAAAACACCTGTTGGAGACTACACTGCTCCTGAGAATTAAGACCAGAGTTTCACAACTAAGCCGAATGCTATTTCACTTATACACATTCGTACGGAAAATGTAGTTCATTTACACAGAATCCTGTATTTCTCAAGAGCAGCGCTTACCTCTGCCCTTCCACAGAATTATTTTATTCGTTGATAAAGTAGCACTTCCCTCTACTTTACCCTTCTATCAAGCTTAGGGAACACCTATTACCTTTCCAGTGATAAGCGTAATCAGAGCTCACAATTGACTCCTGTTACTTAAGACCAAAATTTCACAGGTGACCTTCGCTACCCATACACCACTTTCACACAGAAAATCCCTAGGGATAACACACGACAATGTTACCAATTCGAACCCAGACAATGCGATGTGCAACTCCAATCGTCACACGTTTTTCCCCGTGTACCTACAGGGCAACAAACAATACACCATGTGACTTCACTTGCCACACGTTTTCCCCGTGTACCTACAGGGCATTCAACTTCCTACATCCTTTCAAGTCTTCAAAACAACATAAAATGTGACACGCTTCAACATAGAATGTTACTACATAGATCAATAATCAGAAATCAAAATCAATAAGCAATAATCACCAAACCAATGCAATAAAACCATCAATCTGCTAACAGGAAAAAACTGATTGTTACATCCTGCTTTTCCTTCTTCTCTGTCCTTCTTCTGTGTTTGTTCTAAGCCCCTCAGCCTGTATCTGTGATGTCACCCAAGAGTTCCTTTTGTGTATGTTTGATTCTACTGCCAGTTAGATTCGAGGCTTAGCAGCAGGGCAGTTGCTCCCGGTGGGGCTTAACTCGGACTTTAACTGGATCTTAACTGGGGCCTGTATCCTGTACATTGATTCCTGATTAATGAAAATAAACTTACATCTGGATGCAGCAACCCAAGGACACATCATTATTTTATGAAATGTTACACTGGCGACGATTTGAAGGAAGAAACCACGCGTGATCAAAGAATTTTACAAGAGAAACTACAAGAAATTAAATGAACTGCATGTCCAACCCCTTCATTGCCCCACGGGTGTCTACAACAACTGACAGCCTGAAGTAAGTTGGGTTGGGGACATGTTAAAGTACGCCTAAACATTAGATGTCACCTGCTTTTTGAAATATACTTTTACATGGAATGTGCACCTTGATTTTGAGACTCACACATCTTAAAAAAGGAGGAGATTTGATTTGATTAACCTTGGATCTTACTGCCACGTGTTTAAAAGGGTGTGTGTTACCTGAAGTCTGTGCACTCTACTTTAAGTGTTTGTACTTTAATCGACTTTCTGGAGACTTTTACATATCTGGAAAAAGAAAACTGTGCCTGCAGCTGGAAAGTCAGTCCTATCTCAACTGTAAATTAAAAGAAAAGGAGAAGACAAACTGCCGGTTTTACACAGGACGTGCGATATTTGTTTGGACGTGTTTGTGCAGTGTTTTCACTATGAATAACTGATAGAAAGTGAACAGTGCTTGATTCACACAGCGGAGGTATTTTTCTAGCACCGGTAAGCTAAAACAGGTGAGACATTATTATTAGTTGAGCAACCTTCAACTTCTACAAACTTTTACTTATCTGGGAACGAGATCGCTCATTTTTATTAAGTGTTCGCAGACAGCATGAAAGAAAGCTTTATTTGGTTTTGAGAACTGTTTGCTATTTCGCTGGTGAGCTCCTCATTTCAGCTGAACTTCCTCAGCACATTTTGGGCGGATTTTGCAACATTTAAAATAAGAACAAAAGAGCATCGCTTACAGTTTATTGAATAAACGATGTTCTTACCTCATGTAGTGACGGTTGTTACATCCGGAGAGAAGATGCATTTTTTGAGTGGTTCCAGCGTTCTGAAAGTTGTCCTGCTCGAGCTCTTCCATGACGTCTTTATTCTTCCTGAAATGTAATTACGTGACTGCACCGCAAGGACTCGTCATCGCGCAAGGTCACGCAGCGTGAACATGCGTAGCAGCCATCTTCTTTTTACTTTTTGTAGTGTTGTTGCCTGGTACCATAGCAACATGATAATTTCGCCCACATTTACTCAAAGAGTGTCTGTCCTTCTCCCGACATTGGGGGTATTCATTTTAATTTCGCCAAAGCGAACAAAGCTGTGCACACCATTATGACTTCTTCAAGTACGACTTTACTTTTTGTCTTCCTGGTGCCACGTATCAGAGGAGTAGCTCTCTCCAAAATTCAGACTACGGTGACTACCTTTATTATTTTAGTTTGTTATGTTTTAAAAATTTGTGTATTTCATTATGCATATTGTTAAGTTATGCAATGTGATGTTTGCGCTGTTATTTATACTTTTGTGTGATGGGTTTGAAGAATTTTATTATTGCGTACTTTTGGAGCCACAATGGTGCTCAACCTTCGTTGAGGTGCTCATTTGTTTTCATGGTCATGGAGATTGGTTGCTTCAGTGTTTGTATGTGTATTGGTGATGCGTTTTGAGATATTTTATTTAATTTAATGTAATTGTGTGCGGAGCCACATCGATGCTCATTTTTGAGGTGCTCCATTTTAAAAAGGTAAAGCTGGAGATTGTTTGCTCCAGTGTTTGGATATGTATTGTCGGAGCCACATTCGGTGCTCCTTTTTTTTGAGGCGCTCCAAGCTTTCAAGTTTAAAGGTAAAGAGCCATAGTGTGCTCAGTTAAATTCTTGCTCGCTTTCATGTGAGAAGACTTAGGGCTTCATTTTTTCAAGTTTAAAGGTAAAGAGCCATAGTGTGCTCAGTTATATTCATGCTCGCTTTCAGGTGAGAAGTCTTATGGCTTCATTTTTTCAAGTTTAAAGGTAAAGAGCCATAGTGTGCTCAGTTATATTTGTGCTCGCTTTCATGTGAGGAGTCTTGTTTATATATGAACCACGTATGTGCTCTAATGTTTTAGAGGTGTTCATTTTCAATTGATGAGGAGGTTTTGGGAGGTGAGTAGACAAAATATCGGAAATGTAATATCGATATACAGAAATATCGAAGTCAAAATATCGATGGAACAATATATCTCTGTCAACAATATCGATGTAAAAAATGTCGAGATTGTGATGTGTAGTAAAATATCGAGGTATAGTATATCGAAAGACATAATATCGTGTAGTAAAAATATCGAAAAAGTATAGTATTAAGTCACTTTGTGATTTGTAAAAAATTATTGTTTAGAAGTGTCAGCAAATGTTTATTTAAGTGTATTAAAAATAACAATTTTCTTTCTATTAATATAATTTTTTAAATTTTGATATATAATTTTAGGAGCGGGATGTTGGGTTTATAGGGGATAAGGGTGGGGAGTGTTTTAAAAAAATATATTTGAAATAAAATATTTTAATAAATTTTTGTAGAATTTAAATTTAAATTTTGAACAAAATTCAATTATTTAAAATTTAATTGTGAAAAAAAAAATTTTTAGTGGGATGTTGTGTATATAGGGGTTAAGGGTGGGGAGTATTTTGGAAATAAATATTATATTTAATATTTTAGGATATAATTATTTAACTATTATTAATATAATTTTTTAAATTTGGATATATAATGTTAGGAGCGGGATGTTGGGTTTATAGGGGATAAGGGTGGGGAGTGTTTTAAAAATATATATTAGAAATAAAATATTTTAATAAATATTTGTATAATTTGAATTTAAATTTTGAACAAAATAGTAATATTTAAATTTTAATAATGAAAAAAAATATTGTTAGTGGGATGTTGTGTATATAGGGGTTAAGGGTGGGGAGTGTTTTGGAAATAAATATTAAATTTAATATTTTAGGATATAAATTTAGAAATATTATATTTAAAAAAAAAAAAACAAATTCAAATGTGTTTTTAAATTTTAAATGTGAAAATTGTAATAATAAAATAAATGTAATCAGTGGGATTTTGGGGTTATAGGGGATAAGGGTGGGGAGTGTATTAGATATATATTTAATATTTAATATTAAATTAAAAAAAAAAAATTCAAATTTGGTATGAAAATTTAAAATTAAAAATTTTAGTAATAAAATTTAATAATTTATGATATAAATTTTGAAATATTATATTTAGAAATAAAAACATTTCAAATTCGTTTTAAAATTTTAAATGTGAAAATTGTTATAAGAAAATAAATGTAATACGTGGGATTTTGGGGTTAAAGGGGATAAGGCTGGGGAGTGTTTTAGATATATATTTATTATTTAATATTGAATTCAAAAAAATTTAAATTTAAAATTTTGTATTAAAATTTACAATTAAACATTTTACTAATAAAATACATTTAATAAGTGGGATTTTGGGGTTATAGGGGATAAGGGTGGGGAGTGTTTTTGAGAAATATTTAATATTTTATAAAAAAAAAATAGAAATTTAATTTTTGGGTTTAAAAATTAAAATTAAATAAATTACTAATACAATAAATTTCATAAGTGGGAATTGGGGGTTATAGGGGATAAGGGTGGGGAGTGCATTCAAAATATATGTAATATTTTATTTTTGAAAAATATAATGCAAAGTTCTAATTTCTTAATAAAAGTAAATTTTAATATTTTTAATAATGAAAAATATTTCATAAGTGGTATTTTGGGGTTATAGGGGATAAGGGTGGGGAGTGTTTTATAAATATATCAAAATTTTATTATTCATAAAAAATTATTTCCATTTAGAAATGTTATTTTAATTAACATTTAACAATTTTAAGAAGATAATTCATTTAATAAGAGTGATGTAGGATTTATAGGGGATAAGGGTGGGTAGTGTTTACAAATTAGTAATTGTTTGAAAAAATCTAACATATATAGTAATCCTAATTCAATATAGATTGGAGTGGGAATAGTAAATTATTTATGGTCACTGTCCAGCACCTACTGTAATTTTTTATAGACTGGAGTGGGAATAGTAAATTATTTATGGTCACTGTCCAGCACCTACTGTAATTTTTTATAGACTGGAGTGGGAATAGTAAATTATTTATGGTCACTGTCCAGCACCTACTCTAATTTATTATAGACTGGAGTGGGAATAGTAAATTATTTATGGTCACTGTCCAGCACCTACTGTAATTTTTTATAGACTGGAGTGGGAATAGTAAATTATTTATGGTCACTGTCCAGCACCTACTCTAATTTATTATAGACTGGAGTGGGAATAGTAAATTATTTATGGTCACTGTCCAGCACCTACTGTAATTTTTTATAGACTGGAGTGGGAATAGTAAATTATTTATGGTCACTGTCCAGCACCTACTCTAATTTATTATAGACTGGAGTGGGAATAGTAAATTAGTTATGGTCAGTGTCCAGCACCTACTCTAATTTATTATAGACTGGAGTGGGAATAGTAAATTATTTATGGTCACTGTCCAGCACCTACTCTAATTTTTTATAGACTGGAGTGGGAATAGTAAATTATTTATGGTCAGTGTCCAGCACATACTCTAATTTATTATAGACTGGAGTGGGAATAGTAAATTTTTTCTGGTTAGTGTCCAGCACCTACTCTATTTTATTATAGACTGGAGTGGGAATAGTAAATTATTGATGGTCACTGTCCAGCACCTACTCTAATTTTTTATAGACTGGAGTGGGAATAGTAAATTATTTATGGTCAGTGTCCAGCACCTACTCTAATTTATTATAGACTGGAGTGGGAATAGTAAATTATTTATGGTTAGTGTCCAGCACCTACTCTAATTTATTATAGACTGGAGTGGGAATAGTAAATTATTTATGGTCACTGTCCAGCACCTACTCTAATTTTTTATATACTGGAGTGGGAATAGTAAATTATTTATGGTTAGTGTCCAGCACCTACTCTAATTTATTATAGACTGGAGTGGGAATAGTAAATTATTTATGGTCAGTGTCCAGCACCTACTCTAATTTATTATAGACTGGAGTGGGAATAGTAAATTATTTATGGTTAGTGTCCAGCACCTACTCTAATTTATTATAGACTGGAGTGGGAATAGTAAATTATTTATGGTCACTGTCCAGCACCTACTCTAATTTTTTATATACTGGAGTGGGAATAGTAAATTATTTATGGTTAGTGTCCAGCACCTACTCTAATTTATTATAGACTGGAGTGGGAATAGTAAATTATTTATGGTCAGTGTCAAGCATCTACTTTTATTTATTATAGAGTGGAGTGGGAATAGTAAATTGTTTATGGTCAGTGTCCAGCAACTACTCTAATCTGTCTGGTATTTAATTTAATTAAATTACATTGATATAGTAGTTATAAAAATATATTTAAGTGAATATTATTTGTATTGTATTTTTATATATTGGATTTGTAGTAATTAATTCTATATTTATAGTTTAGGATAATATATACATGTAACCTTTTAATTTGATATGTTTGGAATATTTAATATTATTATTAGGAAAAATATATGAATATTTTGTATTGGAATAATGGGTAATGGCATTCTGTAATTTTATAATATTGATTGATTTGTAATTTTTTATAAAATAATTATTCTATATGTTAAATATTCATAATAGAAGATTAATATTAATAATCAGAGAAACACAATTCATAAGACAAGAACATGGTTTTTATTGTAGTTTTTTAAATTTGTTATTGTTTATTCATTTGAGTAAGATCATTCAGAAATAGTATTATTTACATTGTAATTACATTCAAACATATTGAATATAGGTCAGAACAAATTTTATGTACATTAAGTATATTTTCAAACATTTTTAAGTAAATTATAAAGATTATTAATAATGTTGTACAATGTAGTGTTTTAAATTAAAATTAACATAGCAATAGGTTTTGTAAATCTTTATACAAAACTTTTAACAAATATTTTCATATATAAACATTTTAATATTTGTAGTACAAACATGTTATACCTTTTTAATTAATATTAATATGTAAAATATTAATATTAATTATTTTTACAATGTTTTCGAAACAAACATCTTTTTAACATAAATAAAATTTTAGCATTTATGCAAAAATAATTTAACAATTTTTCATACATTGTTCTGTAGTATTATCTTTTTAGCAATTATAATAATAAATATTTTAAATTTTAAAATATTTATTAATATAATTTTACAAATTAGGAACATTTGTTGACAATTTGTAGGTAAATTAAAAAAATAGGTATATTTTTACTAAATAATATAAAATATTTGTGTGTGAATTTACTGTTTTACCTGATTTATTTAGGGCTTTTTAGTATAGTTAAATGTTTTATTATGTTTTGGACACTCTATTTTGTAACCGGGTAATGTTGTTTTGGGTCATTTGGTTTGAAGGGAAGCTCGCGGTTGGGAGTTACTTCGCGTCGTGAAAGGTAAGGTTTGTTTTATGTGTTTTAGATGGTTTTAAATTTACTTTTGAGCCTAGTTAGATAATGTTTAGTGTAGCTGTACATATATTAGTTATATTTGGAAATGTTATGTGTTAGAGTTGCGTGTTGTGTTTTTATGTGTTTTTAACGATGTGTAGGCATGTTTCGAAAGTTAGGTTTAAGGTGTTTAATGTATATTTAGAAGTGTTTTAAATCTAGTATTATTGTTAGTACGTGTTTATGTGTTGTTTTATGTGGGTGGGAATGTCAGTTGCTTTGTTTTGACTATTTCTTTTCTAGGTTATTCGTTTCGGATGGACTCTTTTTTTTTTTTAAAGAAGTGTGTGTTCGTTTTATTGAACAATATGGTTTTTACACTACTTTAAATGTTTCGGTTTTCATGGATCGTTTTTTAATATTTTTAGCTATTTTCGGGTTTTTCATGGATTTACGAAGGATATTTGGTGAATGGCTTATGGATTTAATCGCCAGTTGTATTTTTGCATTTTTTTTTGGGAACATTTTTTTTAATGTTTGGATTGTGTAAGCAGGAAATGGATTTTTCAGACTTTGGAATAAACGTGGTAAGTTAATTTATTATTATTTCTTGTGGGTGGGTATTGTTTAATATTATTGTTCATTTTTATTTTATTACAAATATTATTAATGTGTGTTAATATATTTTTGACAATATGTATAAATATGTTACACACAGTAATTATTTTTGTAATAAGATACATATATTTTATGTGTTTGATATTATTGAAAATGGGTAATTAGTCATTTATTTGTATTTGTACTTTAAAGAAGTGTTTTAGCTATGATGTTTAGGTATTCTAGGCCTTTGGTAGTAGGGTACAATTTTACTTGTTGCTCTAGATATTTATACATTTGTTTAGTTTGTTTTGAGGTTTTTGGAGTTAGCTGAGTTATGGATTGTTCCATTCGGAACTCTTGATAACTCTGTTCTTTTTGTAGGCATGATATAAATCTTTCTAGTGTTGGTTTTGTTCTGCCTGTTGATTGTAGGAAGGCGTTATGCCATCCTTCAACTGCGTTATTAGTTTTGGATTCTCCATTTAAGGTGCTTCTGTATACGTTCCACCAGGGAATTAAGAATTTAGGGTTTCTTCTGTGGCCAGATCTATGTAGTCTGCCGACCCATGTATCTTCGAAATAGTCCAATAGTGAACTTAGTTTTTCTTCATTTTGTTTGTAGAAGGCGCTGTCTATTAAAATGTTGTAATGTTCTGTTACGTCTGTGTCAGGTACATAAGCTAGTGCTATGAGTTTTTTTATTTGATATGCAAAAGATGAATTAGTTGCATATTCAATGCTTAGGGCTGATTTTTGTATGTGTCTCCATAGGCATTGATTAAAATGATAGTAACAGCCTTGTATGGAGGTATGGGGGTGTGTTTTTAATATAGAATTAATCATTGCATGTTCAAAATCTAGGATTATTTTTTGTGGGGAAAAGTCATTTGTTTTTTGTTTTATTATATTTAATAGTTCAGTGTATGTGGAGTTATGTTTGTTTGGTAATAATGTGTAAATTAATGGTATATTGCAATTGTGATATATGACATGTATTGTATATAGTTGGAAAAATGGTTTGGGACATATGGTAAAAGTCCCATCCATCATCCAGTTATGTGATTCTTGTAGTTTACAGAGATTATTAGCTGTTCCAAATATTATTATTCTTTTGTCATTGTTTTTATTATCAAAAATGACAAATGGTTCTTTGTTGAAAGTTATACTTTGTTCTGGACTTAGAATAACTTCACTGTATGTGTGAGGAATTGGGGTTGAAGTAGTAGTGGTTTTTTTAGTACGTGCAATAGTTCTTTTGAGTGAAGTTACAGATGGCATTTGTGTAGTAGCAGTTTTAGGAATTTTGGGAAGCTGCTCTTTTAAAATTACACTGGTAGGTTTTTGAGAACTTGTGCTAGCTTCCTTTATAGTTTCTAAAGCAGATCTGACTTCGATTTCAGTAATGTTTGGTGGGTGGTTATGTTCTCTAGTGTATAGTACTGTTGTTTGTCGTGTTGTAGCACGCCCATAGCACTTATTAGAGTAGTATTTAGTGCATTTCCAGTTAACTTTTAAACCATACACTTTTTCCTGTGTGTAAGTGTACCCCATATAGCATAGTAACATTTTTCCCTTCTGGCTTGTTATGAATTCAGCTCCTTCAGTCATTTTGATGTAGCTTTATCTATGAAAAATATATATTATAGTTATTATATATGATGTTATATTAATTTTCAGTAGAAAAAAACAAGATTTAGTTACTATATACTTACAAAGTTGGTTTTGATGTGTTTGAGTAGAATGCTCCTGATTCTTTATTTGTGGGATTTTCCTCTAGTATTTTCTTTGTCTGGAAAAGAAAAGGAAATGTGTTGTAATAATTGTTTCTATATTTTTATAGGGAATGGTTAGGGGATTTGCAATTGGGATTTAATTAGGGTGGTATTTTAATCTATTAGTTGATTTTTGGTTGTGAAATACTTACTTTTTAGTTGTATCTTTTTTGGTGCTGTTCTGTATTTTCTTAGTTTCTTTTGGAGTTTCCTGTAGTGAAAACATGAAATAGAAAGAAGACATTAATTTATTTATAGTGTATGTATATTGTAATTACAATTTATTCTATTTGAGTCTTCATGAGAATAATATAGTTAACTTACTTTTGATAGTTTTAAACATTTCCTGTATGTTGATTTTCTTATATCTGTAGTTGCAATCCAGTCGATTTTCCTCTTCATTCAATTTCGTTTTTTTGGTTTTGGACTGTGAATGAAGTTGAACTTCTTTTTATAGTGCTTTGGATGTTGTAATATGTGTTTTATTGGTCAGTTTGAATTCGGAGTGTTTTTATTGGTTAGTTCGAATTTTTTTTTTTTTTTTCTGGTAGTTAGTTTCCTAATAAGGAAAACGCTAATTAGTGGTTTTGTGGTGTATTATTCTATATGTATTTTTCTAAACATTATATTATGTATTGGATGCATGAATTGATAAAGTATAATTTAATAATATAGTTGTTTAATGTAGGAATGTTGTTAATAATGTTTTAGTAAAGAGTTAATTATTTAAATCCATTTTTAAATGTAGTAAATATATAATTGTTTAATAATAATTTTGTGTAGAGATAAAAGACATTATTTGGTGTTTATGTAGTTTGATTTTAGGTTTTCATTAAATGTTATATAGTCGATATTAGTAAAATGGAGATATTTTAGTGGTCGATATTTTAGTTTACGATATTTTGTTATGAAGTATATGTATATTATTGAGCATCGATATTTTAGGATTTCGATATTTGTGTTGCCGATATTTTGTGTACCTATATTTATGTAGTTCGAAATTGTGTGTTCGATATTTTTGTAATGTTTTAAATAAGTATATGATGTCGATAATAATGTGATCGATTATTTTGTATCGATATATTTGTAGGTCGATTTTTTGTCTTTCGATATTGTGTCAGTGATTCGTTTTGGGAGCAGTGTTCTCCAATATTTTAAGAAGTTTTGGAACTTGAGTCGGAAATGTTTTATTGGATTTTTCCCAAGGGAGGGGAATGGTGATCATTTCATCTAAATGGTGTTTTATTTGAAAATGCTAATCCATTGCGCCATGGTGATTATTTCATCTAAATGGCATTATATTTGAAAATGTCGTTATATTTATGAATATTTTGTAAATGTTTCCATTTGATCTCTATCCTCTTTCACTTACTTGGGGAAGAGGTTTTTTTCCTTTTATGTGCTGTTTGTTCTATCATTTACTTGTCTTCTTTCTGTCGTTTTCGTATGTCTCTAATTTCTTTTAAAGGTGAAGTTGTGTTACTTTCATCTCTGCTGTATGTTCTGTTTCACATCTGTCTCTTGCTTCTGTCAAGGAGGGAGATGTGTTACATCCATCTCATGGTGATCATTTCATTTAAATGGTGTTATATTTGAAAATGCTAATCCATTGCGCCATGGTGATTATTTCATCTAAATGGCATTATATTTGAAAATGTCGTTATATTTATGAATATTTTGTAAATGTTTCCATTTGATCTCTATCCTCTTTCACTTACTTGGGGAAGAGGGTTTTCTTTTATGTGCTGTTCGTTCTATCATTTACTTTTCTTCTTTCTGTCGTTTTCGTATGTCTCTAATTTCTTTTAAAGGTGAAGTTGTGTTACTTTCATCTCTGCTGTATGTTCTATTTCACATCTGTCTCTTACTTCTGTCAAGGAGGGAGATGTGTTACATCCTGCTTTTCCTTCTTCTCTGTCCTTCTTCTGTGTTTGTTCTAAGCCCCTCAGCCTGTATCTGTGATGTCACCCAAGAGTTCCTTTTGTGTATGTTTGATTCTACTGCCAGTTAGATTTGAGGCTGAGCAGCAGGGCAGCTGCTCCCGGTGGGGCTTAACTCGGACTTTAACTGGATCTTAACTGGGGCCTGTATCCTGTACATTGATTCCTGATTAATGAAAATAAACTTACATCTGGATGCAGCAACCCAAGGACTCATTTTTATTTTATGAAATGTTACACTGATCCAGCGGAAAGGGGCAAATTTACAGATCCTCCCTGCGTCACACATCTGTCACTACACTTATTCATTCACACACGCATTCATTGGTGGGGCCCATAACACCAACATTCACACTAACGCACTCGTATCTGCACACAGAAGGATGATGAATCCGCTGGACATGTGGAGAGGTACCTTATTCCCTATAGGAAAGGAAAAAATTATATTACAGAATATACATATTTATTTATATATATATATTTATTACATAGCTGGAAAAGAGCAATGGTGAAAGCACTGCTCAAAAAACCTCATCTTGACCCGCTGGAACTAGGTAACTACAGACCGATCTCCCTGCTCCCAGGCATTAGTAAAATAGCCGAGAAGCACGTCAACCACAGTCTATCCCATCATCTCGAAACTAATGGACTACTGGAACCCTCTCAAACGGGATTCAGGCCAGGCCAGAGCACAGAAACTGCAATATTGGCGGTAGTCGAAGAGGCAAGGAAAATCATGGATTCAGGAGGATCAGTGGCAGTGATCCTCCTGGAACTCAGCGCTGCCTTCGACACCATCAACCACTCAATGCTGATCCAAAGGCTCAGTAACCTTGGTATTGCAGGAACGGCCTTGGCCTGGCTAGAATCGTTCCTCGAGAACAGATCCTTCCAGGTGGCCGATGGCACCTTTACGTCCAGATCCACGGCCATCAGCTGCGGGGTCCCTCAGGGCTCATCTTTGAGCCCGACCCTTTTTAATATTTATATGTCCCCCCTTGAGAAAGTCGTCGCTCCTTTTGGAATTAAGCTTCTGACCTACGCCGACGACACTCAACTGGTGGTATCCTTAAGCCAGCAAGACCATTCCCTCCCCAACCTCCAAACCTGTCTTATCGAAATAACAAAGTGGATGAACACTTCCCACCTCAAACTAAATAACGATAAAACAGAGATAATGATTCTGGGCAATAAATCCCTCTATCACTCCACATCCTTATGGCCTCCAACCTTGGGTCCTCCCCCTGTTCCTAAACAAGAAATTAAGAGCCTGGGTATTTGGCTAGACGAAGGCCTCAACTTCTCAGCCCAGGCAAGGAAAACAGCTGGAACATGCCACAGCATCCTAAAGTCAGCTAGGAAAATCCTACCCCTACTCCCGGCACAGTCCCGCAAACTCCTTGTTCACGGCCTTGTGCTGTCCCGCTTGGACTACGGGAATGCCCTGTATCTGGGTGCCCCCAAAAAAGTACTGTCAAAACTTCAGACAGTACAAAACGCCGCAGCCCGCATTCTCACAGGAACCCATCGTCGCTGCTCAGCCAAACCCTCCTTGAGTGTCTTACACTGGCTTCCCATCCAGGAAAGAATACAATTTAAGACTTCCTGCACTACCTACAAAATTCTGCACGGTAAGGCCCCCCCTATACTACAAAACCTCATCTCACCTCACACCACCACAAGAACGCTTCGATCCTCCAACTGCAATCTAGCCTCTGTACCTAGAATTAGGAAAGCTCGCTCTGGCGGTCGACTGTTCTCATACAACGCGTCCAAACTATGGAACACTCTTCCCCCAAACCTCAGAGCTCAACCCAACCTTCTCTCATTCCGCAGAGCACTCAAAACATGGCTATTTCCATGAGGTTCGCCCTCAGCAGGTTCTTGTCACTTAGCGCTGGGACGCTCACGGGCAGCCATGCGCTCTACAAATCAGTAAAATAAATAAATAAATAAATCACCACCTATAGGATCCTAACCTTAACATCAAGGCACTCCACCACTTGGTCGACGGACCATTAGTTGGACTGGTTGATGGTGATTTAGAGCCAGCTAAAACACTTTTAAGCTTCAGAATCCTTTAATCTCCTAATGAAAAATCACAAACTCATAATTTCTGTTAATCAAATTATTGTTTATCTAAATCTTGTTTGCAATTATATAATTAGCTTTTCGGTCAATCAAAGTTGAAATTTAGTCAAATAGCACAAATCGCATGACATTTTATATTTACCTATTTTTGCTATCGGGGTCTTTTCTAATTCAAATGGCTCTGGATAAACCAAATTTTTCTGCTCAATTGTCCCAATAAAGCAGGCCAAGGCTCAAAGTCCGGAAAAAGTTCTTTGCTCAGCACGTCACAGTCCCAAAGATTTCAAAAGGACCAGGAATCGTGCAAGCATCTAGCTCATCTATCATCGCCTGTGCGGTCGGTAGGGGTGTGCGGGAAAAGGATAACTCCTCCCTATTCTACTACACTTTTATAATAAAATTTGGAATAACATGAAACATTTCTTTGACAATACTATAATCCGATTGGTCCATTTGAAGAAAGTTTTAACATCGTCCAAATTTCCCAGACTTTGGTTCTCAAAGAAGTGCTAGGTCACTTCCTCGGTTCATGACATGTCCAAGCAACATTGTAGTTTTTCCTGGTTGTGGAAGCTTATTGTTTCATGCATTGATTTTCATTAACTGAAGTTTGGCAGTCCTCCATGTTCCTATCCTTGACCAGGAAATCTGTGCTCTGAATTGGGGATGCCTGGAGATCTACGGAGCCATCTGAGTCTGCGTAGTAGACATCGCGCTCACGAGATGGTGGCTACTTCTGAACTCCATTTTGAATGTCATGGTTTGGTAGGCCCAAATGCCAACTTAAGCAAAACAAACACAAAAGAGTAATTAATATGCGAAAATTAAGATTCTAATGTTAAACCCTCACTAATCCCTTTATGTATTAGTATTTTCCTAGCTTATGGCGACATTTAAAGCAATACTACTCACCCTTCGGTCCAAACGGGAACGCAAACATCACCAAAGCAACATAAATCATGCAATATTCTATCACCACACGTACTATTATTAATAGGTGTACCATAATTAGTTATCAGAGTTACTCTGCCATACAGATAGCAATTAGTCCCGTGTGTAATTTGTGTTTACCAAAAAAAATGTGAAATGTTAATTAGTATAACACACCACTCAGTTAAAACCAATTATAATATAAATCAATTAAGTAATTAGTATTTTCATGCAAAATAGAGGAGGTATACAACATTTTGCTTTACCTGCTCCATCAGGGGTGGTAGTGGGTTGCTGCTATCCTCTCCAAAGGCAAGTTCCCACTGACTATTTCATCCACCTCAGTCTTCAACCTCACAATGTTTAGCAATTTCGCCTTCACCGCAGCCTTAATTGTATCCTGACTCAACGTGCTACTATCTCCTTCTCCCTCACTGCTCCGATTTCTCTGAAAGTTCTCTGAAGTTGGTGTCTAGAGGACATGCTGGTTTCCAGAGGTTCCCTGACCTGCGCCTACTTCTGACCAGAGCTTCCCACATTCTCAAATTAATTTGTCGGGTCACTTTCACTCACACAATCACAACTCCGTAATTGTCTGCCTTTCTAAGAGATCAATAGAATTCAATCACTCACACACAGTGACCCTCAACCTGCGCTGGTCACCTGAATCAATCTAGTCCACCCCTGTACTCAAGGTTTAACATACGATTCTCTCACACGCCCCATTTACTCAAAGTTCCCTTTTTTAGGTGGAATTGCCGACGATGTCTTATGACAACTCCTCAAACCTGCGGTTAGACAATCACAACAAATCGGTGTATTCTACACCACTTAATATATTCCGGGATCATAGGCCACTTTGGGGCCTGAAACTCAAATCACCAACCTTGGACCATGTCCGGCCCAAAACCACATTAACTCGACTTTCACACAAACTCCGCCAGACATCATACAATCAACACACTCCCACAATCTAACACACGACACATCCCTATTGTTACTCACTCCTCTGTTCACCGCAGTTCTCGCCGCACCATCAATCTCTGTCGATCTCCGCCAAAGTCCATCATTCTCCGCTCTTGATCATTCGGCTCTAATTTGAGGCTGTAGGGATCTAGGTCTTTTCTAGAGTTTACTAAGTTTTCACCCGCTTCATGTTGTAACCATCCTACGCTGCTACCAACTGAAGTAGTCGGGTCCTAGGTTCTAGATCTACTCTGGAACCCCAGGCCGATTACTCTTTTTATCAGCATGAAAGCATGGAGGGAAGAGAAATCATTAGCCATTCAATCATACAGTTCCACTCAACTAGACTCCAAAGAATCACAGACTCCCAGTTAGATTTAGTTAGTTTTTTACAAAGCCAAGAACAGTTGGACATACAAGCACATCAACATGAGGGTGTAGAAATACACTGGAACTAATACAAAGCCAACCCTACTGGTGAAGTTAAGGTGATGCAACATGCACAGAATAATCAGTTTGGGAATCAGAATACAGAAAATAATAACACAAATGTTGAGATTCCCCTTCATTGGAGGTTTGTGAGTATAAAGCATTAGTCTTTCCCTACACTACCACTAGTGTGGCATCCCTACTTAGCATTTCCCAAGGCAAGATCCATAAAGGTGTGAGCATGTGAAGTCTTCCTAAGAAGTCTCTTCACGTTAGATGGGTCGAGTAGCATAAAGCTACAGAGCTCGCTCTAAAATGCTCTCTCTCTCAAATGAAAGTCAGAAGTCCCCTGACACTGTCCCTAACTTCTATACTTTACTTTCGCAGGTAGTATCCCAAGATGCATTGCAGCACTACACCATCCAGCCAGGCCACCTCCTTGTAGGTAATTTTCCACATGGCAGCGATGCTCCCAGGCCTCTGCAAGATGACCTTGATTCCCAGGCTTTCTCAGATGAGAAAATACAACAGTTGTTTATTATCAGCATCAACGTGCAATGTATTCTCTTTTCAATAAGCCTAGCTCATAAAACAAATACATTATTCCAGCTAACAAGGAAGAATTCTCCACCTGCAACAGAAACGTGAGAAAGAACAAATCCAACATGCACATGAAATTCTCTAATAAATCTAATGTGAGAGCTTCCAGGGGGAAAATACATTTCAGGCCTACAGAAATTGGTCAACATAAGAAATGGCACAAGGCCTCATGAAATTACGCATATAGTGAATGTTATTACTGGGCACATCAAAATTTACGTTACATAAGCACATCAATTGTGTGAATACTTTGTCAGAGACATGTACAAATTCTGCACGTTGATATTTTCAGCTAAATACACATTGTTGCAAAGTTAATTTCTTCACGTTTTTATTGATACGATTCCTAACACGTCACCTTTCACGTTATTACAGTTCACGTTCTAATGGCCTAAGTTAATACAATAAAGGATTATATGTAGGTGCGGACTACCCATGATTATAATGCACCCTTACAAATGAAAGAGCAAACTTGTGAGGCTCACCTGGTTTACTGCAGGGACGAAATTAATGGAAGCGATGCTAAGTCCCAACTTCCCTCACCTACCTCCTTCGCCCAACTGGGTCAAAGCAAAGAGGGGAGGTGGGGAAGGATGGAAACAAAACAAGGGAAGGAAGAAGGGGTAGACGTCCACTGGAGCTTCTGTGGGGTGATTCCCAGAACTCCTGTAGGAGAAAATACAAGGTAAGTACTAATCGATGTGGTACTGTAAAAATCGGAACCGTGTAGGTGGCATGGTCCCACCATGCCAAGTTTGGTATCAGCGAACCGCAAATGAGCAACGCGATATGTATGAGTGTTTTCGTCATGTTTCACTGATGAATTCACCGCGCATACGATGCCACATATCGTACCCTTTGGGTTCCATTTTAGTACAGTAGCCATTTTGTGGTTGCCCTCACATAGGCTGCGCACTAAGGCCATGCCTAGGCCTAAAGGACACGTACACCTTCTGTGACTTCTCTCTGACCTGTGCAAGCCGACTCCGCTGCCCGAGGTCAATCCTGTCCGGCCGGTTCCTTTCTCGTGGCTTAATGTGATTAGCATCAGGGCTCGACCCATCATAAAGCCCCTGTCCGCACACGATCCCTGACTAAGCTGTTTTCACACCTGACTCTGTTTCCTACTTTATGGCTTGTTTTACGAGCAGGAGGTGCCCGTTTTATTGGGGTCTGCTGTTATCTGATGAGGGTTCTGAGCCTCGCTGGGTACAATGACTGCATGCTTGATGAACTGAAATGTGGGATTGTCATTATGGCTCTGCTGTTCCTTTGAAACTGAAATATGTGAATGACCACTTGTAAAACAGGGGCGTGTTGCCCCCAAAGCGTAATTTTGTGTATATAAGTAAAGACTGGTTTTTGGTTCAGGAGCAGTCTCCTGAGAACATACATCGTGTTGTACTTCTCGGATATCTGTGATTGGTCTGCAGCCAATAAAGACGTCCTTTGATTTCACCTAGAAGACTCTGTGTTTCTGTGGGTCTGAAACAGGAAGAATCCGAAGTCTTAGGGTGTGTTCCCCTGCACCGCTGGGTTCTAAAAACCCGGTACTTCAGTTGGCGCCCAACGTGAGGCGATTTCAGTGGTACCGGTCCAAGCCAGAGGTTCGTGAGGAGCTTCGCGTGGAAATTATGGAGGAAGGCCGCCACTTCATCGACCCCTGCATGTCGACGTGGTCCGAAAGTCTTTTCTGCGAGGTTCTCCGCGTCCCGACGGCTACGAAGGACTGCTGCCCTGATTAATAGCCCTGTTTTGGACCCTTGACAATTTGGTAGAGCGAAACAATTGAGAGAGTCTTCTGGTGAAGTCATCGATACCTCAGTTAAGTATAAGTGGAGCGTCTCCCAGTTTGTTTGGTATCCTTCAGGATTTTGGTATCCTTCGGGATCGCTTTGATTTGGGTCTTGCAAGTGCCAAGGCCAGAGGACTCGTGTATTCACGAGACTATCGTATTCGATAATCCTTTGAAGTTTGAAACTAGACTAGTGAGC
This sequence comes from Triturus cristatus, assembly GCF_964204655.1. Lineage (NCBI taxonomy): Eukaryota > Metazoa > Chordata > Amphibia > Caudata > Salamandridae > Triturus > Triturus cristatus. The sequence goes on from NC_140579.1 coordinate 287,867,544, forward strand.
AAAGATGCCTGGTTCTAGTATATTTGGAAATTTGTTTTGTTTTGGTTGTAAAAGGGACTCCCGATTGGAGGATTCGTGTCCGGTTCCTCCAATTGGAACTCCAACTTATGAGCTTTATGTGAAACATGGCGTGGGCCCCATTACGTATAATGAATTATGGGTCCGATACACCAGAAAGGATGGTGTTTTAAAATGGCACCAAAATGGTAGTTTCGACACAGAGATCCTAGATAACCTAGAAGTTAAATTGTTCAAGAAGAAAGCCCGGCCGGCGATGTTTGATTCCTTCCGCCTATGGCGAAAGGAAGCCAAACAAAAAGAAATTAAATTAGCAATGAAAAATAAAAGAGAGAGAGGAATGTCGATAATGCAAGCAGCTTTGCAGTTTAAGGATAATGAAGAGGACCGAATGGATGAGCAGTTGCATAGGCAACGCAAACTAGTCATTGATAAATGTTACCCAGTTTTGCCACCCCTTCAACAAAATGAGTCAAAAGAGAAAGAGAAAGATTCCCTAATGTCCCATTTGCTAAGTTCGCCACCCCCTTATGCGCAAAATGCTACAGCGCCTCCACAGCCCGTAAATGTGCAGCCTCCAGCTAATGCGCAGCAAGCTTTCCCGCAGCCGCCAGCTCCTCCTCAGCCGGCTCCTGTCCTGGTAGCACAGCCTTCCCAAGGGCTGCCGATTTTGCAACCTACCACTTCTGCGCCCCTTGCGACTTTCCCTAGCACATCAGCTGCCTCTCTTGGTGTCCTACCTGCTGCTACCCCTGTATCTGTATCTGCACCCGTTTTCCTTCCCTCTGTTTTTCCCCCGGTTCTTACCTCGACTTCTCCTTCTGCACGACAGCGAATAGCTAGTGCAGTCACTAGTCTTATATCACCCCTCTTTGGGTCATCTACCATGACCCCTGGTCCTCAGCGTAAGCAGTTACGTAGTCAAATACCTGGTTCTAGAGAGAAAGAAGAACTGGACCGCATGGCACGTAGATGGATTGTTTATCCTTCTAGGTATGATGTAGAATCTGTTGTTAATGTTTTTCATCAGTGGGAAGCGCCACAACAGCGGTACGTTTTTGAGAAAATGTGTGAAATTCTATGTGAGGAATTGGAAGATAATGATGTAGACTCCAGTCCGAAGGAATTGTGTCAAGTGCGATTTGAATTTGGAAAAGGTACGATTGTGGGTTCTGATGTTGAGAAAGCAGTTGCGACACTGCTGTCTTTCAGGAATGGGGATTGTCAGCAATCGTTGTTTGGACAGGAATTCCCTGAAGGGAAACAGGTAAAAGCGTGACAATATCCGATGCGTGAGGTTCCTCCAGTTTGGAGACCTGGTGATGCGAATGCTGTTCCACCTGTTCTGCTACATTTTCAGCGTGTTTGGGTACATGTTCCCTGGAAACGATCTGAAGTATTAGCCCTTAAACAGACATTGCCTGACCCCCGTAAGAACCCTGCAGGATATTATAAGGAGTTATCGCAGACTGCAGAATCGTGTGTCATGAACCTGGCAGACATAGATATGTTGTTCGGAAATGTTGTTCCACAGCCTTTGTGGGGATTGATTCGTAATGCAGATCATGCTGCAGAATTAGGTGACACATGGGCTAATATCCTTAATGCGGACAATAGACAGGTCGGTGGTGCCAAGCCTGAGCCCGTGGTAGCAGAACTCCCTGGTAGAATAATTAATTATATGAAAACTTTAATGCCCGCAATACGTGTAAATTGGGATAAATTATCCGCGTGCAAACAGAAGAAAGATGAAACAGTGTCCGATTTCTTCACTAGGTTTGAAGAAACATTTATAGACCACAGTGGTCAGGACATGAGTACAGAGGGTGGCCAACGGTTATTTGTCGATACATTTGTGCATAATTTGCTTCCAGAGTTGTGTAAGAAATTAAAAGATTCGGAGAGTTCTTGGGCCGTTTCCTCTTCAGCACAAATACTGGCTACTGCACAGTATTATGAAAATAGGGAGAAAGATGAGAAGGATAGAACAGATAAGAAAACGAAAGAGTTGAAAACGAAGGTTCTTTTACAGCAGGCTTATCCGCCACGTGCAGGTCAGAATAATTATAAGCAAACCCAGGGTACCTATCAGCAACCCCAACAGTTCCAGAATAATCAGCAAATGTATGGGTATTATCAACCACGTGTCCCTATTGGTCCCAATCAATGTTCATATTGCAAGGAAGAGGGTCACTTTAAAAATAATTGTCTTAGATTGATGCAACGCACAAATAATGCTTATGGCGCAAGAGGTAGAGGTGGCCAGCAAGCCCCAAGAGGTAGAGGGCGTGGAAATGTTCCCCAGAACGCGCGTCCTCTTCCGCCTCAAAATACGTTGAATAGTTTTGATCAGCAAGCCAATGCGACTGGCAAGACAGCGCAGTACTATAATAATGACTACTATGCAGAAGATGATAATACGGAAGGGAATGATTACTAGGACAGATGTAGACAGAGAGAGGGAGTTGTTTCAGTGCCAGTGGACCAGAGCGGACCGTATGTTAAGGTGACTACAGCGGGTATAACAGAGCCCTTTCTGCTGGACACTGGTGCTGCAAAGAGTTCTATTATGCGCTCCAAACTCCCTGGCGCGCCTTTGTCTGGCGAAATGAATGTTTCCGTAGGTTTTTTTGGCGCCCCGGTTAGGAACCCGATCTCAAGTCCTATGGCCCTTTCTGTTGGACCTTGTGAGCTGAAAGCACCCCTCATCCTGACGACAGGATGTAATGAAAACTTGTTAGGATTGGACCTGTTTAAGAGATTACATGCGACTTTATATTGTTCTTCCTCAGGAGTACAACTTACGCTGGGTAAGGAAGTGATTTCTCCCATGTATTTGTCAAAGACTGAACTACCAGCTGAATTGTCGTCTCTTCCTGATGCCCTGTGGGCCACTGGCCCTAATGATGTGGGCCTTTTGGAAATACCGCCGTATGTTGTCACTTTAAAAGCCAATGTTAAATTGCCCCGCATTCCCCAGTACAAGATCTCTAAGGAAGGTGAAGAAGCGTTGTTAGCAATTATCTATGATTTAATTGAGAAGGATGTCATTGAAGAGACAAGAGGCAACGTTTGCAATAGTCCGGTTCTGCCTGTTTTGAAACGTACTGACCCTTCGCAGCCACCTGTTTACAGATTTGTGATCGATCTTAGAGAGGTCAATAAGGTAGTTGTGCCACAGTTTCCAGTGGTCCCTGATATAACCGCCTTGTTAACTATGATCCCAGCTTCCGCTGCTTGGTTTTCAGTAATTGATTTAAAGAATGCTTTCTTTAGTATCCCAATTGCAGAGGAGAGTAGGGATATTTTTGGCTTTTGTTTAGGAGGTCGAAGTTTCCGTTTTAAACGTGCTCCACAGGGCTACTGTGAAAGCCCATCAATATACAGTCAGGCTTTAAAAGCACAGCTTGATGCCCTTGTTTTACCTAAAGGTGCTACCCTTATCCAGTATGTTGACGATTTACTAATCGCCGCAGATACTAAGGAGATTTGTAAACAAGCTACATCATCATTGTTGCGTCATTTGTCTACCTTCCATCACAAAGTGTCTCTCTCTAAGCTGCAATATTGTCGACAAGAAGTGACCTATTTAGGTCATCTCTTCTCGAAGGAGGGAAGGAAGCTGACCCCAGAAAGAATCCAAGCCATTGCACAATTAAGCGTGCCAAAGACAGAGAGAGAAGTGCGTGCTTTCCTGGGCATCACTTCATATTGTAGGCACTGGATCCCGAGTTTTTCTTTATTGGCAAAACCATTGCTAGCATTAACATATAAAGATATACCAAATCCTGTCCCATGGTCTGAAGAGTGTCAGAAAAGTTTTGTGGAATTACGTGAGGCATTATGTTCAGCTCCTGTGTTGGGTACCCCCGACTATAGTAAGCCTTTTACCTTGTATGTTTATGAAAGGGAAGGTTGTGCATTGTCAGTACTGACACAGCCTTTTGGAGACAGACCGCGCCCATGCGCGTATTTTTCATCGACTTTGGACCCAGTAGCGAGGGCATTGCCAAGTTGTTTAAGAGCTACAGCGGCAGCAGCTGCGTCTATTCGACAGTCTGCTGGACTAGTGATGAATAACACATTGATAGTAATGGTTCCTCATGCAGTGGACACATTGTTAAATAGGACCAAGACACAGCATTTAACTAATGCTCGATTGTCAAGTTACGAGTTGACGCTGCTAGCGAGTCATGTGCACATAAAGAGGTGCAATACGTTGAATCCAGCCACATTATTGCCAATTTCAGCAGACACAGATGAGGTTGAACAGCATGATTGTCTGTTCAGAACAGAAGAAGAAAAAAAAGGGAGAGTGGATCTTAAAGATACTCCCCTGGTTGAATGTGATGGTACCTTATGGGTGGATGGTTCATGCTTCAAGCTTCCGAATGGTGATACGACTTCTGCGTATGCTGTCACGAATCTGCACACGATTGTTGAAACTGCACGCATACCACATAATTCGGCTCAAGCAGCAGAATTAATTGCACTCACAAGAGCATGCGTGTTGTCGTAAGGAATGAAAGTGAACATATATACTGACAGTCAGTACGCTTTTGGTGTGGCCCATAGTTTTGGGCGTTTGTGGAAAGAACGTGGGTTCCTGACTTCGCGTGGAGCTAAGATTCAGAATGGTCAGTTGGTGAATGATCTCCTTGAGTCGCTGACCTTGCCATTACAAGTTGCGATTGTGAAATGCAGCGCACACAAGAAGGTTACCGATGATGTTGGGCCTGCTAATGCATTTGCTGACGATACCGCGAAAGAAACAGCAAAAGATGTGACAACCCGAATGTATGTTGCAGGCCCTGCAAGATGGGTTGGTGATGTTGGAATGTGTGAAGACACGATAGAGAGTGTGAAGTCCCTTCAAGCTGAAGCCACAGAGAAAGAATTAAGTATGTGGAAAGAGAGTAAGGGTAAATTAGATGAAAACGGTTGTTGGATTGATTTGTCAGAACACCGGCGATGGTTGTTACCTGATGCATATGTGCTTCCAGTGGTTACGATGGCGCATGGAATGGCACATATCAGTGTGAAAGGGATTTGTAAGTTGTTGGCTCCAGTATGGCAGAATGCTGGAATCCCTAAATGTGCAGAGAATGTAGTCAAAAATTGCATGGTATGTCTGAAATACAATCCTGGTAGGGGAACCCCAACTCCACCTGGTCATTTTGCGCCTCCATCATATCCTTTTGAAGTTCTGCAACTAAACTTCATCCACATGGAAAGATGCAACAATTTGAAATATGTACTGGTTGTTGTTTGTGCCTTTTCAAAATGGATAGAAGCATATCCCCTAAAAGACAATACTGCCTTATCCACAGCTAAAGCCCTAGTTAAAGAATTTTTCCCTAGGTTTGGAATGCCAAGGATGGTATGGAGTGATAACGGGAGTGAATTTGTAGGCCGAGTGATGAAGAATGTGTGTGAGGGACTAGGCATTAAGCAAAAGTTTCACGCTGCAAATCACCCCCAATCAGCTGGATTAGTAGAGTGCTACAATGGCACCTTGAAGCTTAAGTTGGCCAAAATTCAGGCGAGCTCCGGTCTTAAATGGCCTGACGCTCTGCCCTTAGCACTCCTATCAACAAGAATGACTGTGCATTCGCGAGTGGGACTTAGTCTGTATGAAATAGTGTTTGGCCGTCCGGCCAATGTATGGGGAGTGCCAAGGCCGACAAAGTTCAGTGAAATCGAATATCCAGTACTGCTTGATTACCTGTATGAATTGACGGCTAAATTGAGTGTCTTACACCAACAGGTTCACGATACTCTGCCCCAGGCCTCTGAAGCTCCAGGACACCCTATTAATCCTGGAACGTGGGTGCTAGTTACAAATTTTCAACGTACAAAGAATCATAAGCCCCGTTGGATCGGCCCCCACCTAGTCCTGCTGTCGACAAGATCAGCAGTTCGAGTGAAAGGGAAAAAGAATAGGATTCACGGCATACACTGTAAGAGGATCCCTTTACCCCTACCGTATGATCGGTGGGTCCAGGAGGGGATCGCTGACTCCGAGGCTGAGACTGTGCCTCGTTTTGTGCCTTTTAGCGATGCACGTGTAAAGGGGACAAATACAGAGCGAGAAAGTGACGACATTCTGCAGGAAGCTATATCGCCATCAATTCGATTGGATACCACAGAGCCTGAACTCTTGTTTCAAGACCAGACAGTGCCTGGCAGAAATAGGTATAATTTGAGGCCAAGAACTATGGACAAATAAAAATTCTTTTTCTTTGATATCTTCACAAGTGCAGCTCTCTCAACTGAAAAACTTTTTGACTTTTTGTTTTTCGAACCACCATCCGGGTTCAGCTGCAGGGTCGCGGTGCCAAGACTTTGGAGTACAAGCCGAAAACGCTAGGTCGACGGTTCTGGTTGGTCTAGGGCGTTCCCTGAACTAACAGGTGTACTCCTTAGCAGAAGATACTCATCCGCCGCGAGCAGCACGATTAGAGGATGGAGTTTTTCAGGATGAAGAGGCCCACCGAGGCAATAAATTTCAAGAGCAGAATATGTAAAATAATGAATAGCAAATGTTTTATAGTATTATGCCTGTTTGTGCTCTCTAGCATAATGATGTTTTCTGTAGGTTGTGTATTATTGTCCTTCCAAGTGTCATTTGCACCCACTGTACAGCCCACACCTCTTCCTACTGTCTCCCAACACTCTTTCCACCCTCTGCCAGAACTCGAACAAGCTAGACGTGCTGAATTTGTAAACAATTCGTTCATTCAACTCCTGCACCAGCACCAACTAGTTATGAATACAACGAACTGCTGGGTGTGTGGTTTGATGCCGCACACCATTAATAAGGGCATCCCATATCTAGTACTGCCATTCAGCTATTATGGTTCATCATGGGCATTCCAGACCATGTTTCTTTTTGCGCTTGAAACCTACTCCCAGCGACCACCGCGTTTCATTAGACCTAACTCGAATAATAAAGCCTTGATGAAGGGAGTTGCAGATATGAGTAGAGATATCGATGCATATACATCTATTCCCAAGGATGAGTTGCGAGCTTATGTAGGCTGGAACGCGACTGGGTATAGCATCAGTTTGGGTGAAAAACAGCGCAAAAGTTCATCCCCGATTTGGGTCGTACCCCACATAGTTCGGTTCTGTCTACAAGGTAATGGTCAGAATCCAAGAGCTCAGCTAGGGAAGAGTAACTGTACTGAGACATACACTTTTCCATCACAGTTTTCCCCTGCGTTTTTGGCAGCCAAGGGTACATACTTTGTCTGCAATGATCGAGCATATACATAGTTGCCCCCTGATTTCTCGGGCACATGTTATGTTGCGAATTTGCTGCCGCCAACATTTACTGCCGCCTCTGATTATCACAAGACCAGAGTTGTGAGAGGCGTTGTCAGCAAGGCGGATACTGCCGGTCAGGAAGCGGGAGACTTTTTCCTGGGTTTCCTGCCGTTTTGGGGACCAATGGTCAATAGTCGGAACCTGAGACAACTGACCCGTGTAGTTGAATCCACTGTTAATGTAACGGCCGGTGCCCTTGGTAACTTGACAGCTGAGCTTCAAGCCTGATGACGTTGCAGAACCGTATGGTTCTAGACTTCATACTTGCAGACCGTGGTGGGGTATGCAAGGTCATCCAATCGAGCTGTTGTATTTTCATACCAGATAACGCTCCGACAGTCTACCAGGCCATTTCCAAACTGCATAAGATTTCCGAATCCATTCACGTAGATAAAGGAGATTGGTCACTGATGGGGTGGTTCTGGGGACTGATATCAGCTTGGGGATGGAAGATCCTAATAGTCATTGGAATGATTTTAGCCATCCTTTTTCTGTTCTGTTTATGTATACAGTGTGCCCCTGTAATGTGTAGCCTCTGTGTTACATCATGTGTAAGGAAACCTATATCGAAGGACAAGCTAAGCAATAGGATGATGCTACAGCAACATCTCCATGACTTTATGAATGTAGACTTGGACTCCGATTAGTATAGTTCTTGCCTATGTAAGGGCAAAAGGAGGGTCTGTGGTACTGTAAAAATCGGAACCGTGTAGGTGGCATGGTCCCACCATGCCAAGTTTGGTATCAGCGAACCGCAAATGAGCAACGCGATATGTATGAGTGTTTTCGTCATGTTTCACTGATGAATTCACCGTGCATACGATGCCACATATCGTACCCTTTGGGTTCCATTTTAGTACAGTAGCCATTTTGTGGTTGCCCTCACATAGGCTGCGCACTAAGGCCATGCCTAGGCCTAAAGGACACGTACACCTTCTGTGACTTCTCTCTGACCTGTGCAAGCCGACTCCGCTGCCCGAGGTCAATCCTGTCCGGCCGGTTCCTTTCTCGCGGCCTAATGTGATTAGCATCAGGGCTCGACCCATCATAAAGCCCCTGTCCGCACACGATCCCTGACTAAGCTGTTTTCACACCTGACTCTGTTTCCTACTTTATGGCTTGTTTTACGAGCAGGAGGTGCCCGTTTTATTGGGGTCTGCTGTTATCTGATGAGGGTTCTGAGCCTCGCTGGGTACAATGACTGCATGCTTAATGAACTGAAATGTGGGCTTGTCATTATGGCTCTGCTGTTCCTTTGAAACTAAAATATGTGAATGACCACTTGTAAAACAGGGGCGGTGTTGCCCCCAAAGCGTAATTTTGTGTATATAAGTAAAGACTGGTTTTTGGTTCAGGAGCAGTCTCCTGAGAACATACATCGTGTTGTACTTCTCGGATATCTGTGATTGGTCTGCAGCCAATAAAGACGTTCTTTGATTTCACCTAGAAGACTCTGTGTTTCTGTGGGTCTGAAACAGGAAGAATCCGAAGTCTTAGGGTGTGTTCCCCTGCACCGCTGGGTTCTAAAAACCCGGTACTTCATCAAGACTACCAGTAACTGGCTGCATGTTAACCCCTTAATTCTAATGAGATATCTGTAAACGAATATGTCAAGTACGTGAGGGGGGAATAACTCCCAAGGACTGTAGAATAGTCCCACTGTCTAAATGGAAGGACAATGTTCAGTGCGTGAAAAGGACTGAAGAAGTTTGACATTAAATAAGAGATGAACAATAGTACACAAACCTATGTTGGAACAACCATAGCAGTGAATCCTACCTTTTATAAAACTAAATATCTGTTACTCCTGAATTAGGGAAAAACCCAAAAACTAATTTCCCTGGACAAGCGAGAGCACGGAAAAAAGAGGGCAAAAAGGGCAGGGTCACTTTAAACAAAACAAAAGTGGGATATCCAGGACTAATAACCTAGTCTTTGTGTTCCTTCTTTTCCACAAGAAGAGAATTAACAGAAACTAAGCAGACCCTAAGAAGCACACCTCTAATCATAAAACCATCAGCCACAATGTTGCCAGGAAGCCATGGGTTAAGAGACTGCAACTTAAAAGAAACAATGTTGCCAGGAAGCCAAGGGTTAAGAGGCTTCGACAAAAAAGAAACAATGTTGCCAGGGAACCAAGGGTTAAGAGGCTTTGACGAAAATCAAACAATGCTTGCCAACCGAAGAGACTATGAAACAAAGTACTCCAGAAGAGCAGCAAACATCCAGGAAGAAAAAGATAACAGGAGAGGCCCTGCAACCCAGAGCGAAGCAAGGTCAAGAGCCAACTGCGGTCAACAAAGGGATGGAAGAGCTGTGGCATAAGCGGAGGAGGCCTGGCGGGGTCCGCACTGGAATGCGAATCGCGTTACCAATGCGGAGCCCTCCCTTATATAGGCCCCAGGCAATGCCTTCGTCCGCTGACAGGGAACAGCAGGCATGGCTCGCGCCTACATGCTCAAGTGGGAGGAAGCGTTGCCGCAGGCAGTGTGACCTGCAGAGCACGACAAAACTTTGCACTCTAACACATTTGACACAGTCTTGCATGCCAATCTCATCTCCCGTTTTCATAGTATAGGAATCTGTAACAAAGCCCTTGGATGATTCTGCTCTTTCCTTTTATTTTTTTTATTTTTTTTTTGCAGAGTTTTATATAACGCGAACTTGTCCCGAATCGGGTATCAGAGCGCTTTACATAGCACCAGTTACGTTACATGAGGACACACATTCATTTTTGTTAGGCACAAGGAGATTACGTGATTTGCCCAGAATCACAGGATGTTCAGCGTCATTGCCGAGACTCGAACCCAGTTCCCCAGATTCGAGGTAGACCGCCCTAGCGTTTAGGCCAACTCCTCTCCCCAACTCCTCTTCTTTCTTCTTGAAAGAACTCAATTGGTTACCCTCCTACCCTCAAATATTCTGCTCTTCCTGTTCACTTTGGGACCCCTCAGGGCTCCTCCCTGAGTCCGTCCCTATTTAACATCTACATTGCCCCTCCTCTATGACATTTGCAGATAACATACAAATGATTGAATCCAAGACTTTACTGCCACTAAAAAAGATTTGATGCCAGTATGTTTTCTTTGCAAAAACAACAGTTGATGGACAGAATGCAGAACAATGTCATACATTCACCCCAGTACAGAGATCTGGGCCTAAATCCATCGTTTTTTTGCTCACCATGCCATTCCAGTTTGAACCCAGGTATATGCAAATCAGTCTTGACCCTGTGCCTCATGAGAACAGTCCTGCCCGAACTGCCAAGCCAGGTCCTCCCTGGACTGGAAACAAGAATCCTAGGACTGGTTTCAGGGTTTCACCCCTCTTCAGTCAGGATAGCTTGATTCCATGGAGAGCACAGGAGTTGGCAGGGTATGCCCAGACGTGGGTTCCTTCCTCACTTTGCCACTGGATTCAAGCTAACCTGGCTGAAGAGGGCTGTTAACCAAAGACTGGTCCCAGGATGCTTGTTTCCGGTCAAGGGAAGACATGGCTTTGCAGTTCGGGCTGGACTGTTCCCATGAGGCACAGGGTCAAGACTGATTTGCATATAGCTGTATCTGAACTGGGATGGCAAAGTGAACTAAACAATGCTGATGGATTCAACCCAGATCTGTGACTGGGGGTGAGTGTTTGAAAAGTTTCAGCACTCCGTCTATCATCTCCTTGTGTTTGCTTAGTATGTTTTCTTTAGCTGAATGAAATCTGTCTTAAGATAACCAGCGATAAGACAGAGGTTTTGATGTTCTGTAAATAAGCATCCATCTGGTTGACAGCATGGTGGGAAGCTGATTTTGGCTCTGCACCGGTTCCAGTACCTACAACGAAAATTCTGGCCCTTCAATCCGATCAAAGCTTGATCTTTGCTAACCAAATCACCCAAGTTGTCCCAACCTGTTTCTCATTACTTCGAACTTTTAGGAAAATCATCCCCCTCCTTCCTTACTATACATGTAAGACCATAATTCAGGCTCTGATTATTTCTCACCTACATTATGTTAGCTCACTCTATCTTGGACTTCTTTGACACTTACTAGCTCGTCTCCACATAAATTATTGCTTATAGCTCTTCAGAATAACATCCACAGTAATTTTATGAACGTTTTGTGAGAAAAATTCACTAGCAAGATCACCACCCCTCTAATCTGTAGGTTTGAATGAGCAAGTGTCATTTCGAGCTGAAACACGATTGTATAATTACTGTGGATGTTACATTGAAGAACTTGTGTTGATACAATGAAGAATGGTATTGAGACTGTACATACTTTAGCCCTGAAGGTTATTTGCTGTGTTTTTTATCTTTTTGGAATAAAAAAATAAAGAATTTGTGTAACCTATTTGAGATTGACATGTTCATCTTTGGAACTTATTGACTGGGTGGGTTCCAGTTCAAAATTGTTTCTGTTTCTGCTTGTATAAAAGCTGTTCATATTGCTTCTGGACTCTGTTGTAATTGCACTAAAGCATGCATAAAGGACTGACAGGGGTGTGCAATGTGGCTAAAACCATTAATGATTTTGGTAAACACCCCCAATCCATCCCCAGAGGGGTAGAAGACTGATATTATTAATATTTTATTGTTAATGTTCATTCTGTGAACTAGCTTGTCTGTAGGTGTCTTTACAAGCTTAGGTTGTGTATGGGTGTTTATAATGGGCAACAATTGAGAGTTCTGGAATTAAGGCGTGAGATAGTGCAAGGCTCTCCCATTGCATGTCAGTGGGTCATGAAAGGAGTTCAGAATGCATGCTTTTCAAATCCTTGGCCCTTCTACGGAGCCCCCCACAGCAATGGTGACATATGCCAATCATAATTGTGATTCTATGTTAAAGTGTGTGTGAGAGGTACAGAGCTCTCGAAGTATTGAAAGGGTGAAAATAGGAGAAAAATAGCAGCTTACATGTGAATGTATGTGGGAGATGGTGAAGTGAATGAGATGCAAGGTATATGCAAATAGGCGAGTGAAAGGATGGTGTGAAAGGGGTAAGAGATGAAGAGTGGAATGTGCATTTGGAGGATTTCAGAAGAATGTGGTGAGAAAAAGAGTGTGTTTCACAACGAGCCTGCAGAGGAGAGTGGTATGAAGGGAACAACAGGAGTTATTGCAACATTCTTCAGACCATAACCCTTTCGACAGACCTCAATAATTTCAATTGCAATTCTAATTATTTACCAAAATTTCAATGTAACTAATTTATCTGATATTAACAAGCATTGGAAAAATCTATAGGTCTGGCTTATTTTAGGCATATTTCCTTAATTGTGTGATGTGTCTCGGTGCAAGAACTCTCAAAGAGAGGCACTCAAGTACAAGTCAGGTGGCATGCTGTGTGAAGCACAGGATATTAGCTAATGTTTAAACCTATGCCCTTAATTACATGGGCCATGTCTCTTGGAAAGGATTCATAGTTACACTTCTTTGGCCATGCCCTTTTTTAGACAACCATCCACCTTTTTCATCCCACTTAAAGCCATGTCTACACCTAGACCAGGGGAGAGGTACAAGGAATCTTGACATTCTAGTAAAAATATAAATTTGCTTCAGGAACGGTCTCCATTCACTCATGAAGAAGTTTGCAGCTTGTTCTTGTAATTGGTGCCCTCTGTTGTCATGCTCTTTTTGTTTTTCAACTAAGTACACGACATCTTAATTTTTTAGAGCCATTGTGTCTGGCATTCTCCCCTTTTCTCTCTAATGCCTCCTTCTTTGCTCTCTTCACTGTTTGGTGATACATCTGTTCAGGGGACACCCCAAACCTCTCACTCAGGCCTCTCTTTCTCCTTCATGAGCCTCTCATCTAGGCACCTTCTCAACCCACCCCCCCCAGGCCTGCAAGTTCACTCTCCCTCTCTTTTCCATGGCCCCATTCTTTACACCCGCTTTTCCTTCACATCATTTGGAGGACCCAAGTTTATGGTGTATAAAGGCCGCAGTTTATTTCTCAAACACAACATGGTTCATACATTTCACAATATCATGGTTGTTCATTCACGACCCATGTTTCCTGTCATACTTCACATCTCTTAGTAATATTATCCCTCTTGTTTTGTTTCCATTTCTAGCTGACTTTTCTGTGCAGTGGCTGATTCCGCAGGTATCCCAGTGTTTACAGTTCTAGGCTTCCCGTGCTACCGACCTCCTGGGTGACCTTCAGACCTGGCCCAAGCTGCAAGCACCGTTCCGTTTGGTCTGTACCCTTGCTGACCACTCGCCTGCTCACCATGCCCCTGCAATTTGGCATCCAAAGGACACTGTCTGAGCAGCCCTTCTATTCTGGCTGTCTTTGTGTGCTGTCGCCTGCTCACCCATGCCCCTGCCGTGAGGCATCTCCAGTGCTCTGTTTGAGCAGCTCTTCTATCTAAGTTACTCTTTTTCGTGGGTACCTTTTTGTGCTTCCACCGCCACGCTGCAGGCAGTTTCCCGATCAGTGGCAGCTCCCCCTTTTACTTGCTTGCTCATGGGAAACTTAGTTGCTCCAGAACCCCAACTATATTGAGTAGGAACATATCCATGCCCACCATGGTTAAGTGTACCCCATCCTCAGCGTGGTATCCTGGCGACCGAAGGTTGATCCACCTGTGCCTCATGACCCCCCAACCATTCAGCCTGCATATTTTTGCTATTGTTATGTTATGTTATATAGAACATGTGAAGGACAGCTTTCACTCCGGGGAGCATCATGGCACTATGCGGAGCCCAATAGACACACACAATCCTGCCTGGCGGAAATCAGATAAGTGATCTATATAGAGCATCAGGGGAGGAAGATCCAGGTTTCCAGGGCCTTTCTGAACATGGTCTCTCTTTGAATAAAATGAAGCTGGTTGTGGAGCCGATTCCAGGCTTTTGTCCCTAGCACTACAATCGATGTTCCTCCCTTTGTCGTACACCTAAAACCTGGGGGGTTCAAAAGATTCGCAGTGGAGGATCTGAGAGTGCGGTGTGGCACGCAGTGGGCAAACCTGGCACGGAGATAGTGGGGGCTTAAGGAGTTGAAGACTCTGTAAGTAATTACTAGGATCTTAACGGGGACTCTTTTATGGATGGGCAGCCAGTGTAGCGCTTTAAGGGCAGCTGTGGCTGAAGAGCTTCTGAGCCATTTTAAAACTAGCCGTGTGGCTGCATGTTGGACCATCTGTAATTTGTTGACTTATTGGTCCCTGCATAAAGGCTGTTACAATAATCGAGTCTATTGTAATGTTAAGCTTACGTCTGAACTTGTCTACCACCCCCTGCTCAATGGCCCCTCTCCATAGCCGCCGTGCTATCAACTCTGACCAAACAATTTCCACAGGGTGGATCATCCTGGCCAGTGTCGCCCTTCCTGATTTCATGGGACTCAACAACTGCCTCCTCCCTATGCTTGCCAGGTCGTTCCCCACTAGGTGCGCGACGACCGCATTCGGCTGCTCTCCTTTCAGTAATTCCTTTTGTATTGCTGGGAGCAGCTGCTCCCACCTCATACCCAGTTGCCCCATCCAGATCACCACGGTGTTTCTCAGTCATATCCCTCAGAAGTCCTTGCGTGCCGCTGCCCATCGCTTTGCCCGTGTGATGGATGAATGGCCCACGATCCATACCATGCGCCGGCCCCCCACCGGACCTGCTGAGAGATAGGGAAATTCAAATGCTTGTCTGCCTTATGTACCCTTTGTACGTGCCGACTACAGCCCAGCTTTTTGATCCACTTGGCACTGAACCCCAACTGGGTCCAGGTGGTTGTTGCCCCTATGCGGAATGTGTGTGACCCGAATTCCCTGGGGGGGGGAAACCCACCTTCTCTAGGGCTCTCCTCAGTATTGCCGTGAATTGGAACTGGCTGAGGTATGTGCCATCTTAGTGGAGAAATAGGGGGCGATTGGCACCTGCCCCACATATTCCTTTATTAGGCACACTGGGTAGCACTCCACATCCTCAATGCAGTCTCCCCGTGTGTCCTTCCCCCTGCCATTTTGATTTGTCTTTGACCGCCTCAAGTGAACTATCATATGCCTTTCCTCCATGTATAGGTCCCCCGTGTGTATACCGGCCGACCCCTGGGTCCCTCTTCCCGGAGCCACCAGCTCACTGATCCTGTAGGCTCCAAAAAAGGCATGGGAAAAAGCTGCTCTGACCAGCGTTCTCTCTGGACGCGATGTTCAGATTTCCTCCAGTGCCCGCAGGACCGCCTTCTCTGGCGAGGTCAGTTGTGTGGTCCAGGGGCCCCCTTTTACCTTGCTTTGTTTGTCCGCCCCTTGGTCTCCTATTGGGTCGTTCCCTCCTTTTGAATGATGCGCCCAATTGCAGCGTGGCATTTTCAGAGGCTTTCCGCCTCCTGACCTTGGTCTCGCTATCACCGCCGTGAGGGGTTCCCCGTGGGCCCTAATTGGTCCAGCTTTGCTTCCCCGGCCCACGCTACTTCTAATCTCTATTAATCTTCCTCCTGACATTTTTCCTCTTCTGTGTTTTTTTTGTCTACCCTCAGGTGCTGCTTCCTGTCTGGGTCTTTGTAGTATATGCCTCTTGTCACACTTTGTAAAACGTTTTATACTCTTTCTGGTTTTCCTTTCCATAACCAGGTTTTCCTTTCCATAACCATTACTGGCTCCCAGGTCAGATACGTTTTTTTCACGGAATAGAGTTTTCACCACAAGAGAAATTCTTTATTTCATCGTTGCAGTAGTGTATTCGGTAGAGTCCGAAGCATAAGCTGTCAGTTGCAGATGTTGCCTGTGTATTGGTGTGAGGGCTATGTTGTTCGGTTAGTAGATCTTACAGAGAACCTGGATTTGGCGAACCAACCCTTACAGACAGCTAAAAGGTTCTGATGAGCTGGTTGAAGCCATAATCACATGCAAGATGTCACATCTACATTGGATTGAATGTTATAGTTTAGTATATAGAAATATTGGATGACAAATATTGTGTCTTAAATATTGTTTACAAAAAGTATTGCCCTATTGAGTGTATATTTTCTATTATTAACTCCAATGGGGCAATATTTCTTTTTAAGTATATTTAAGATTCCACTGTGGCATCACAAACTGTTTGGGAGGCAACAAGTGAGTAAAACCTTTAATGAACAGCATCACAACAGGTGATTTAAGCAAGGAAGGTTGGTCCGGCAAACGCAAAAAAGGCAGACGGAACCAACAAACAACATTAATGGTGCCCACTGCAAGACCTCCAACAATTTGCCTTGTAGGTGGTCTGTTTTGCGGACTCCATTCAGGCCACAAATTCGTCCCAGCGACCTCTGTAAATAGGTTTTACAGAGAGACACCTGCCCTCAAGGATAACATACACAACCTCAAGAGGAAGACCAAATGCAATCACCTGCTGCCAATCAAACTCTATGCATGCAGGTGTAGATTGAGTAGGTTCGTATACAGAACAGTGAACTGCTGCTGCGACAGAAGATCCTCCGGAAGCAGTAGCCCGATCATAGGAGAGATGCTATTGCCCAAAATTCCTGGTACCACACTCTCCTGGCCCAATACAGAGCCACTAGGATGGCCCGGGCCTAGTCTTGGAATGCTGTGGAAGTGTGTGGTTCATGAGTCCTCCCAGTGACAACTGTCATCATAGAGATCCGGTCACATGTGCGCAACCTGATTGAAATGAAAGTACCTGTACCACAAGTCTGCCTCTGCACCCTCTATCCACTGTCAACGTTTATACCAGAGATTGGCGTGTGAGTGCTCAGGCCCAAGAAATAAGTAATCCACGTCTAGACATACGCTCCAACAATCTGAGGGCATACCAATATTTAAATTTGAAAATCTATAGAAAAATTTGAAACGTATTCAGTTGAACCAACGGAGCAACGCTCAGCCTGCACAGAACTAGATGAAGCATTAACGAACTATAATAAAAAAACTACATCTTTTATCCGTACTGTGCCTTGAGAGATTCTCACACAGACAGGGAAAGTCCAGCAGAGCTAACACCGCCTGCCCCCACCCTGGCATCTGAGACATCATTCTATTTTAATCATTTTCCAAAAGGAAAGTCAAGGTCACAGCCAATCAGGATGGACTGTTTTCCTTCCCAACTTCAATTGAAGAGAAGATAATAGGAGGAAATTAGTAGGCGCTAGAAGGGAGGGCAGCTGCTCACGGGGCAACTGACGGGCCCCAGAGTTGATATGACATAATGGGTTATTTTCAGCCTGGAGGGGAGTTGCCTGGACGAGGGTGCGTCCTGGCCCCTCTGACGCAGCGAGGTGACTCGCGTCTCAGTGTGGAATCTGAGCGACCCGGAGAGACACGAACTGTGGCTCTGGCAAAACTGCTGCCGCAGCAGTCTACATAGTATCGCCATTGGCACCCCTCAGTCCCCCCTCCAACAAAATACATTACCCAATAATAACACACACTCAGACTGTTTGATTGGGTACAAAATGCTGCAGGTTTATTACATACACCATTATGTAATAGGTGGGTTATCTTACGGGTGATCCAAGGGCAGGCAACCAACTGGGCCGCCTGCCCACCTGATGAGCCGGGCAGCACTGGGGCGAACCCCGCCTTTGCGGCCGTCCAAGTGATTCTCTTCCAGGATCACGTGACCGTTGGTAACTTCTACTCACGCCCCTTCCCGGGGTGGAGCGTAGCATAGCAAACCCCCGGTTGTTCAGGCCCACAACCGCCCGAAGGACTAGCGGGGCGCCGACACGGCTTCCGGGACCCTCCCATGAGGCTCCTCGGGTTTGGCTCTGGCACCCCCTATGGTGCCGCGCAGAGGTACCCTTGGTACCGGCCTGCTTCCAGATCGCCCTGTAACTCCGCCTGCATCGAAAAAAGGAAATATTAGAATATTCTCACCCCACCTGCCAACCACGCCGGGTAAGCGGTAGGGAGGGATGAGGCGTGCGAGGCGACAAGAGGTCGCCGGTATGGTGGGGGAGGGCTATATAGCCTCCCCCCACGCCCAGAGAAGCCCCGGAAGTGACGCCCGTCGTGTCACTTCCGGGCAGGAAAGAGGAGGGGGACACCGGCCGGAGTCCCTGCCCCCCCCAGGAGGGGGGGGTGGAGAGGGGTGACCGGTGCCGAGGCGACACTAGGGCGCCAAATGCTCTAGTGGCCCCCTGCGGGGGCCGCGGTCAGCAGCATAGTATCGCCATTGGCACCCCTCAGTGCCCCCTCCAACAAAATACATTACCCAATAATAACACACACTCAGACTGTTTGATTGGGTACAAAATGCTGCAGGTTTATTACATACACTGTTATGTAATAGGTGGGTTATCTTACGGGCGATCCAAGGGCAGGCAACCAACCGGGCCGCCTGCCCGCCTGATGAGCCGGGCAGCACTGGGGCGAACCCCGCCTTTGCTGCCGTCCAAGTGGTTCTCTTCCCGGATCACGTGACCGTTGGTAACTTCTACTCACGCCCCTTCCCGGGGCGGAGCGTAGCATAGCAAACCCCCGGTTGTTGAGGCCCACAACCGCCCGAAGGACTAGCGGGGCGCCGACACGGCTTCCGGGACCCTCCCATGAGGCTCCTCGGTTTTGGCTCTGGCACCCCCTATGGTGCCGTGCAGAGGTACCCTTGGTACCGGCCTGCTTCCAGATCGCCCTGTAACTCCGCCACAGCTCTGGAGGCGGCCACCGTCACCTCCAGAGCCCCCCCCCAAAGCAGCTATAGTCTTACCTGCCCCCTCTCCTGTCTGGAGCTTCCTGCAATCCAGATGAAAGAGAGCCATCCCTGCTGGTTATAGATGGCCCCATCTATATCCCAAGCCCTTGACGCTATCCAGAGTCAGATACTGTCTGCTGAAACCAGAGGCCCGTCAGGCCTGGGGAGTTGTGCCAAGAGCAATTCACCCCCATGCGTGAAGGTTCCACTGCTTCACTTGCCTCAGCCCCGAGCCAGCTCGGGCGGAGTGACCGCCGACCCCCAGGCTCGCAAGGCCCTGTTTATATGTGCTGATCTCACCTAGCTGTCGTTCTCCTAGCACTGAGTGCGCCTGAAACCTGCGTGCCCATCTAGGGGACAGCAGCCCGCTAGCTAGGTGACGACTCACCCACCCGCCTGGCTGCTCTGGCTATTCTGGCGAGGGGGATTCTATTTAACCTATGAACGGTCCCTTTGTATGCTAAATACTGAAGCGCAGGAGAGTTCCTAACTGAATTGTGTGGCCATGGGCAAGGGACTCTCATGCCCTTGCCATGTATCCTTTATTCCTTATGGGAATTATGCCCGTTCAGCTCCTTCTGTGGAGAAACCCCCCAGGCATACTGGCTTAGAGAATCTGTCTGATTTAAGCAGTGCCCATTTCCTGCGGCATGGTCCAAGCATTCGGATTGGCTAAGTCCTACTTTACCCATCCTAGAATGCTCCCAGATAAGAGGGTGTACATGGGGGGGGGGGGAATCCACCGCCTGCCCAGGGCATCCCCAGCGGTGACAAATTACCTGCTCCGTTGAAGTTTAGTTTTAGTTACCAACTGGGCGCGCCAAATGTTCTATTGACATAGTGTTCCATTGTGTTGACACGCTGCTACCCCCTTATTGGGACGGCAGCACACTATGTTGGCTGACCGCACCCCACCAAGCGAGGTACAAGTGTCAGTATTCCAGGTTCCCAGTTTCTCGCTAGCTCCAGTACACTAACAGTGGTTCCGCTGGGAGGTACCAGCAACCGCAGTGGTCATCCGAACCTTAAGAAGCGCCCAATTCTCACCTGGGCGCATCTCTAAATGATAGTGACTTCACACAGCTTTAAGGCCAGCGACACCCTCTTAAACCTATTTATTGGTTTTGCTACTCTGCACCCTTATGGTTGGAGCTCTGTGTTTAAGCAGCGTGCATGCCCCCCTGGCACGGTGTTGCTGAAGAGCCAGGGTCTGCTAACTTAAATGTCTGAGGTGAGGAGTTGAGGGACACAAGACAGGTAATATGCAACTGGAGGATGTATGTACTTCTGCCAATGACCTGACAGCGGCCCAGCTGTGCCCCACGACCTCGCAGAATTCACACCCTTGGGCTGTTAGCCGCTGGCATGGCAGGCTGTAGTTTAGCGACTCGCGACATTGCCTCCGGGTATATACAAACAACACCGTGCCTCACTACACGCCAGTACCCTTAGCTTAACAATGCTTGTTAATTGTGTAAGATAGATGTCACTTCCGGGCAGGAAAGAGGAGGGGGACACCGGCCGGAGTCCCTGCCCCCCCCAGGAGGGGGAGGCGGGGAGGGGTGACCGGTGCCTAGGCGACACTAGGGCGCCGACCGCTCTAGTGGCCCCCTGCGGGGGCCGCGGTCAGCGACAGTCTCACCACAGAGGTGTGATGCGAGTTTAATTTAGGCCTTCAGAGTCTTCAGCAGTGCAGTACGTATGCCCCGATAGTGGCAATGAAAACGGTGCATCGAAAGACCAGTGATTAATTTGGACTGGCCAAGCCCTCAAAGAAGGTGTGCTCTGTGGCCTGAGAGCCCAGGGTTTGGAAGTCTGGATCAACAACTGCAATCCCTGTTTGATCTTGAGCACGTTTCATTATCTGTCAGTGACTCGGATAATCAATCAGCTGTAAAGTAGAATAATCTCTCAAAAAATAAGAACAAGCATTTGCAATGCAATAGGTCTCGCATTTATGAGAGTTTAAGCTATTGGCGTTGAAAATAACAATGACTTTTATTTTTGTTTTCGTTTTAAAAAGAAATAAAAGGTATTGTAATTTACAATGCCAATAGCTTAAACTCGTGTAGCTGCGTGTAACCCTTGCATTAAGTTTTGGAGGGGGGCAGAACAAAAAGCGTTTTAAGACCTCTGGTTTTGCCGCTGACCGCGGCCCCCGCAGGGGCCAATTGCCGGTCGGCGCCTTAGTGCCCCCGGGGCACCGGTCACCCCTCCCCACCCCCTCCCACGGGGGGGGGGGCGGGGACGCTGACCGGAGCCCCCCTCCTCGGGCTGGCCGGAAGTGACGCGCAATGCGTGTCACTTCCTGGCCCTGGTGTGAGGGGGAGGCTATTTAGCCTTCCCCCACCCTCCTGGCGACCTCTTTGTCGCCCACCTCGCCATTTGATCGGTCGCAGTCTCCGGCACCATCGGTCGTCGTCCTTGCCTCGCGCTGCGATCCCGGCCTCACCGTCGTCGTACGGTTCTCAAGAACAGCGGTGAGTCTTGCTCCACCCCCCCGGCCCCGGCCCTGTCCCTGGGCAGTACCAGGTTGCCGGGGCCCTGTGGCTTGGAAGGCCACGGGTGGGGGGGTGCAAGTGGGGACCTGGTGCCTCAATAGGACGCTGCGGCTAAGTTAAATAAGCGCTAATGGCGGTCGAGCAGGTCGTGGCGTGATTGAGGGGCCCTGGGGGTGCGCGGGAAAAGGCACGAAATTTGTGGCGCGACTCGAATGTGGGAGCTACAAGGCCGTGGCGGCTTTCAGAATATGGGGATGGAACGCTTGCCCAGCTGGGGCCATCCCTGCATCCCAACCCTGCCACATTGAACTGGGCTTTGGGGGGTTTCGCGGGCTCGTTAAACTATCCCCTGACCTACCGTCGCTGCCGCGTGAGGTTGCTAGAGTCGCTGTGGCATAATTGCAGGTCCGATACCCTTGCTCTCAAGGTTACCGGTTTAATTCCCATCGATTCCCTCCCCCCCCACCCCACGGGCAGCAAAAAAATTTATGTGTCCAGCTGTAAGGAAACTATTGCTCATCTCGAAAGGTCCATTAAGGTCCTGGGGTGTATTTCTCGTTGGCGGCGGTCCTCGTGCAAGTAATTTTATATGGGAGTTGCCGGCCAATGAGCCGTGCACCCGGCGTGGGTCCTCGGCACCATCCACCCCCCCCCGCCCCAGCACTACAAGGTTGCGAGCCGCCTGGGTGCCCGAGGATCGCGGGCGGTGCAACCCCGTGGCGCTCCAGGGATCAGTCGCCCCCCCCCCTTCCGGTGGCTACGATGCCGAGAGGGTTGGGGGAGGCAGGCATTGGGCGGCGGCACATGTGTAGCCAGTGCGTTGCCGTGGGGGTGCGGGGGTGAGCGGGGCCAAGTGGCGGGCAGTGTAAGCAGTGAGCGGGACGCGGGTTCGGTGGAATCGGGCCCCGGCCTGTGAGGCCGCGTCCGCATTCGCGGGTCAGAGCTCGCGTGAGCTGAGCACGTAATATGGTACTGGAGCTTCTCGGGCCAGGGTGTCCAGGTAAATACGGTGCCCAGGGCCAGGGACATTTGAACCGGTAATACGGGACTGAGTTCTCAGTGCCCTGTGTACGGTGAATACGATGCTCATGTAAGGCACTCCAAGACCTCGGGTCGATTTCGTATTCGAACGTTTATTACGGTACTGAGCTCCCAGTGCCTTGTGTAATGTAAATGCGATGCTCACGTAAAGCGCTCTCCCAGTGCCCTGTGTAAGGCGAATACGATGTTCATGTAAGGCGCTCCAATACCTCGGGACGATTTCGCATTCGAACGTTTATTACGGTACTGAGCTCCCAGTGCCTTGTGCAAGGTAAATGCGATGCTCACGTAAAGCGCTCCAATACCTCGGGTCATTTCGCGCTATATAGTAGGCAACAGGTTCGTTGGCTGCCTAAAATGGCGGATGCGCGATGCATAGATTGTATGGTCACAAGAATTGGCGCCTATTCCTTCAAGTCGTGTCGGCGCTATATAATTATGCTAGCGGTGTTTGCTGGTTGCCTATAAGGCAATTACATGATTCATGTGTATGCATTGTTTTGATACTTGATTCATGTGTATGCATTGTCACGAGAGGCACATTAGGTCCCCAGGACATTACAACACGTTGGCATGCATGATTGGGTGGGGGAAGCGCCCCGCTACGGTTGCAATGGGTAAAGGGGGCAATTGTGGGCCCCAATTGCTGTTGCAGGGTGAAGGGTGGTAAGGATAGAAGGGTGAATAAGCACACATACTTCGCAATGGCGGCGGCCATCGCGAGCGAAGTAAATGAATGGGGGTGCGGCCAGCAAAGAAGCCGCACACACTGCGCCGGGGGAGCCGCTAGGAGATTAGCGTCGGTTCACGGCCCTAATACACCAGCACTGCATGGCTGGGAGCTGCCTGGGTCCCCGCGGATCGCGGGCGGTGCAACCCCCGTGGTGCTCCCTGGATAAGGTTATCGCCCCCCCTCCCGTCGTCTATGCTGCCGTTGAGGGCGGGGGGGGCATGCAGTGGGCTGCGTGCGGTAGGCGTGGTGACCTGCAGAGGTGGGGTAGTCCGACGACTGCGAGCTGGACGCTGATTTAGGGAAGTGAGGTTCCGCCCCTTGAGGTCGCGTCCGCATTATGCGATTGCGGGCATTACTGAACCCCTGCACCTCAATGGATAATTGGTACGAATCTTGTAAGCCCCCATGCTTAAATGTGTAATATAAATAAGGTGCTCATGTAAAGCGCTCCAATACCTTCGGGTCGAGTTCGCGCTATATAATTATGCAACATGTATTGCTGGCTTCCTATGAGGCAGATACATGATACAAGTGCATGCATTGTTCACATTACGCGATTGCGGGCATTACTAAACCCCCCCGCACCTCAATGGATAATCTGGTGCGGTGCTCGAGTGACCCGGTCGGGGAGCGTGTAATATGTACAATTCTCTTAAGCACCCCCTGCTTGAAGGTGTAATGTAATCACGGTGCTCATGTAAAGTCCTCCAATACCACCTCAATGGTTAATCTGGTGCGGTGCTCGCGTGATTTGGCACGGGGATCGTGTTATATGGTACGAATCGCTTACGCTCCCTGTGCCTGCATGGTGTTATGTAAATACGGTGCTCATGTAAAGTGCTCCAATACCTTTGGCGTCGAGTTCGCGCTATACAAATAGGCAACATGTATCTGCTGGCTTCCTATAAGGCAGAAACTTGATACAAGCGCAGGCATTGTTCACAAGATTTTGCTCCAATACCTTCGGGTCGAGTTCACGCTAGATAAATATGCAACATGTATTGGCTGGCTTCCTATAATGCGGACACATGATACAAGTGCATGTATTATTCACAAGAATTTGCTTGTGCCCACATTCGCGCGCATCAGGTGATTTAGGGATTACGACACCCCCTGCACCCGAATGGGTTATTTGGTCGGTGCTCGTGTCCGGCGCTCTAATAATTCCACGTGCATTACGGTTTTAGCTAATCACTAACCCACCGTGCCCGAATAGGTATGTTAATACGGGGCTCATGTACTGCACTCCAACACCTTCGGGCGGGTCACGCTGTGACTCCGGGCAGATAATTTAATATCCACATGCCCGATGATGTATGTATATACGGTGCTCACGAACTGCGCACCATCACCTCCGGATCGAGTTCGCGCTGTGGTTGGGACGCTGGGCAAATCACTGATCACCCCATGCCCAGATATGCATGCGTGCTGCTGGGCCTGGTCTACCTGGGTCCCCGAGGGTCGCGAGTTTTGGCGGCTCATGATCCCACTCCGTGCCCGAATATGTATGTAGATACGGGGCATACGGACTGCGCTCCATATACCGTCGGGCGAGTCGCGCTGTGACTCCGGCAGATCACTTAATCTCCTTGTGCCCGAATATGTATGTAAATACGGTGCTCATGAACTGCGCGCCAATACCTTCGGACCGAGTTCGCGCTGGGTTTGTGACGCTGGGTAAATCAGCGAACATCGCCTTGCCCGAATATGTATGCGAGCTGCTGGACCTGGTATGCCTGGGCTTCCGAGGGTCGCGGACCTGGCAGCTCATGATCTCACTCCCGTGCCCGAATATGGGTGTAAATATGGTGCTCATGCACAGCGCTGCTATACCTTCGGGTCGAGTTCGCGTGATATAAAAGTGCTATTTACAGCGAGGGTCGCGCTGCCGATCCTGACCACACGTAACCACGTCTCCCTCGTCGCCATCCTTTTGCTGAAAGGGGGCTTGGGTAGTTTGTTATTGTTGTTGTTTTGATACCCAACCCCCATTGCTTAAGGCCTCGCGCTCCCAAGTGCATTAGTCCTTGGGCAGGGCGGACCAGAGTGGGGTTAGTCCTAACGTAGAACGGTCATTGGGCTATGTTAGTAACAGTTAAACACGGGACGCTGCTGACAGTCTAAAAGAGGTGTGCTATAAGTCCGCAACTCTGCCCCTCCAACATGCTTATGTGGGCCTTGACCTGAGCCCGGTGCGGTTTTGCTCGCAAGATAGGGCCAGTCTTAGGCCTTCACCTGCCACTCATAGTCGCACAGATATGGGAGAAATCACACATATCTAACAAACCTAGCCACCCAGGTGGGTGCCTAGTTCTGGGAGGGCAACGCAACCAAGATAGAATGGTAGTTTATTATCTAATGCTAATAGAAGCCTGGTTGAAGCCATTAGATGGGTGTAGATATGGGTGTAGCTCAGTGCCCCAATCGCATTGAATACGGGGATGCACTGACATAGCGGCAAAGAATAAGTGGTCACCACATAGCGCCTCACTAGGGCCAAAACCACGGCACAAAGTTACCGGTGTGATTCGACCAAGTGGTTGCGGGTGCGCCGCTCGCGAGCGAATTGCAACCTGGCGCTGGGGACAGTCTGCCACAAGCCAGGGCGGCCTGTATATAGTAGAGATGACCCAACAGGCTTGGATCTATGCCTTTGGGTTTAAATTCACTGTTGCCAGCTGAATAAGTATACAAGGTTCTGTAGAACTGCCTACGGTGGAAGCGCGCGCGTATACCAATGTCTAGTTTGCGCATTCTGGTTCTCTAGGTACTCTGTCGTGAATAGCTCTAGGTCGGTGGTTGTGTGTCACTCTGCCTACAGCTGGCATGGCAGTACGCCTGCCTTGGGGGTGACCGGACAGGGTATTTGTCCCTTCACTTGAGGAGCAATTCATTTAAAGGATTTCTTCATAGAACTGTCTCAAACCCACCAATAGTTCATTGTTAGGCCGATTTCTTACTGGCCACCGGTCCGTGTTCCAGACCGCCTCATGGCGCCCGAGTTCGAACTGACAGCGCGCAATGCTTAAGCCAGACAGAGTCCCGAAGCTGGTATACCTAGGGGGTGTCATCAGTGAGGGATCTGTAGGGGCATAATTCCCATAAGGAATGAGGGATGGTGGGCAGGGGCTAGAGTCGCCCCTTGCCCATGGTCACGCGCTGGCAGCCAGGAGCACTCCTGTGCTCCAGGTTTAGCAATCTGAGGGGACTGTCCAAAGGTTAAGTAAAACCCTTCTCGCCATAATAGCCCAAGCAGGCAGGCCCGGAATTGTGAAGAGGGTAACCTTCCTGCATGGGGGGCGAATAGTTCTTGGCACATCTCCCCAGGCCCAACGGGTCCTTTCTTTCAGCAGACCCTATCCGATTCAGATAGCGTCTCGGGCCTTGGGGACATAGATGGGGCCATCTACAACACCAGGAGCTATAGCTCACTGGTAAGTCTGGTGCCTGTGGATATAAGGGATCTCACAGGGTTTGAGTCCCGCTAGCGCTGTCACACTGTCATGAGGTGGCAGAATTTCAAACTCTTCTTTCTGCTAGGATGGTTCCCTTCCAGCTAGTTGCAGGAAGCCCTAGATAGGAGAGGTTGCAGGTAAGACTATAGCGGGTTGGTGGGGGGCCCTGGCTGCGACGGTGAGCCGCCTCCAGGGCTGTGGCGGAGTTACAGGGCGATCTGGAGGCAGGCCGGTACAAAGGGTACCTCTGCGTGGCACCATAGGGGGTGCCTGAGCCAAAACCGGGGAGCCTCAGGGGAGGTCCCGGAAGCCGTGTCGGCGCCCCGCTAGTCCTGCGGGCGGTTGTGGGCCTGAACAACCGGGGGCTTGCTAAGCGACGCTCCGCCCCGAGAGGGGGGGCGTGAGTAGAAGTTACCAACGGCACGTGATCGTAGAAAGAATCACCTGGGTGGCAGCAACGGCAGGCATCGCTCCCGCGCTGCCCGGCTCATCAGGCGGGCAGGCGACCCAGTTGGTTGCCTGCCCTTGGATCGCCCGTAAGATAACCCACCCATTACATATTCTGGAATTATGTAATAAACCTGCAGCATTGTTACCCTACACCAACTGTCTTGTGTGTGTCATTTGGTAACCTACTATGGGGGAGGGGGGACAGTGGGGTGCCCCTGGGGGTACTATGCCGCTGACCGCGGCCCCCGCAGGGGGCCAATTGGCGGTCGGCGCCTTAGTGCCCCCGGGGCACCGGTCACCCCTCCCCACCCCCTCCCACAGGGGGGGGGGCGGGGACGCTGACCGGAGCCCCCCTCCTCGGGCTGGCCGGAAGTGACGCGCAATGCGTGTCACTTCCTGGCCCTGGTGTGAGGGGGAGGCTATTTAGCCTTCCCCCACCCTCCTGGCGACCTCTTTGTCGCCCACCTCGCCATTTCTCTCCCTACCGCTTACCCGGCGTAGGCGTTGGGTGGGGGGGGGTTTCTGAGCGTTGTAATGTTTTCTTTTTTCGTTGCAGGCGGAGTTACAGGGCGATCTGGAAGCAGGCCGGTACAAAGGGTACCTCTGCGCGGCACCATAGGGGGTGCCTGAGCCAAAACCGGGGAGCCTCAGGGGAGGTGCCGGAAGCCGTGTCGGCGCCCCGCTAGTCCTGCGGGCGGTTGTGGGCCTGAACAACCGTGGGCTTGCTAAGCGACGCTACGCCCCGAGAGGGGGGGCGTGTGTAGAAGTTACCAACGGCACGTGATCGTAGAAAGAATCACCTGGGTGGCAGCCATGGCGGACATCGCTCCCGCGCTGCCCGGCTCATCAGGCGGGCAGGCGACCCAGTTGGTTGCCTGCCCTTGGATCGCCCGTAAAATAACCCACCCATTACATATTCTGGAATTATGTAATAAACCTGCAGCATTGTTACCCAACACCAACTGTCTTGTGTGTGTCATTTGGTAACCTACTATGGGGGAGGGGGGACAGCGGGGTGCCCCTGGGGGTACTAAGACTCTCACGCACTAAAGAGCAGTCCCACTCCTGGACAGCCTCAATGCAGCCAAGGACGCAGCATTTCTCACTTGAAAATCAGGTTTCGGTTCACATCAGATATTTTGGGCGCGTCCCTGGAAATTTCACACATGTGGATTACAAGGTCTGTGGAGCACGCCGCCGGACCTCAACGCTCCCCCATCCCCTAGATGCATCAACATTTGCATTCTGAGGCCGCCATTAAAGAACGTACCCGTCCTCTTCGGTCTTTTCCTTTTCGTCCAGCTTGATCTTCTTGAACTGTAGCTCGTCTGCTACCATCCTCATGGTTGTGTGTGTGCAGCATAGTGCCAATATCGGCAACAGTTATCACAACACACATAAGTACAAAAATAAAACACACGACACTGAATGTAAGTGGAGAAATATTGCTGCAGGTTTATTAGCATAAGCAATATGCAAACATGGTGGGTTATCTTACGGGCGATCCCAGGGCAGGCCAGCCCCTATGCCGCCTGCCCGTCTGATAAGCCTAGAGTCACCATGGCAACGCCAATTGGTGTATACCTAATGTTGGGAGGGTCCCCCCCTCCCACCTGTGGACCACCAGTCCACTTGCTACACACGCCCCCCCGTGATGGGTGGGCGGAGCATACATGGCAGCCCCCGGTTGCTCAGACCCACAACCGCCTGTCGGTTAGCGGGGCGCCGTCGTTCTTCCAGGGGACCCGCTAAACATCCCTGGGATCCTGGCTTAGCACCCCATGGTGCTGCTGCATGCTGTACCCCTTGGTCAGTGCAGACCCTGGATCGCCCTGTAACTCCTCCTGCAACACAAAGCGAGAATTGTTAGAAAACCTGGCCCCCCCATTGTCCCTCCGGACGCCGGGTAAGCGGATGGGCGGGCAAGGCGAACGAGCGGACAAGAGGGCGAGGAGGGGGCGGAGACAGAATATGTACCCCCCCCTGGCTCCTCCCCGCCGGAAGCAGCTCTCTGCTGGGGTCTCCCTAGGTCCATCCCAGGGACACGACCTCCCACCCCTGTGCCTTCCTGTGGCACTAAGGCGGCCGCCCTCAAAGGGGCGGGCCGCTGCGCAACCCCCCCCGGGCAGCCTTACATAGTGCCAATATCGGCAACAGTTATCACAACACACATAAGTACAAAAATAAAACACACGACACTGAATGTAAGTGGAGAAATATTGCTGCAGGTTTATTAGCATAAGCAATATGCAAACATGGTGGGTTATCTTACGGGCGATCCCAGGGCAGGCCAGCCCCTATGCCGCCTGCCCGTCTGATAAGCCTAGAGTCACCATGGCAATGCCAATTGGTGTATACCTAATGTTGGGAGGGTCCCCCCCTCCCACCTGTGGACCACCAGTCCACTTGCTACACACGCCCCCCCGTGATGGGTGGGCGGAGCATACATGGCAGCCCCCGGTTGCTCAGACCCACAACCGCCTGTCGGTTAGCGGGGCGCCGTCGTTCTTCCAGGGGACCCGCTAAACATCCCTGGGATCCTGGCTTAGCACCCCATGGTGCTGCTGCATGCTGTACCCCTTGGTCAGTGCAGACCCTGGATCGCCCTGTAACTCCTCCACAGCCTTGGGAGTGGCCACCGTCACTACCAGGGCCCCCCACCAAAGTCCCCTATTATTTGCAACCCGCAGCTGCCAGTGCTTCCCCTAGATCCAGTAAAAACAACTCCATGCCTAGATCCGAGAGGTGAACCCCATCTCCTGACAGACATCCAGTTGATTTGGCGTGCAGCAGGCCATGCCTGATGAAGCCAAAGCCTCTTTGCTCAGTGAACTTGCGCATGGCGCTGTTAACTTTTCTTCTAGACACTTCGATGGCGTCCCCTGAGCGAGCACCATGCCAAATCGCGCGTGGTGTCATCTCCGACCACCACAATTCACACGGCCCCAACAACACGCTTAACTTGCAGAAAGTATCCCTCATGTCCTGGAGCAAAGCTCTCCTTCCTAGTGATGTGAGGTCATTCCCCCCCAGGTGAACCACCAAGAAGTTGGGCGGGAGCCCTCCCCCCTGGAGTCTCTGCTTCACTTTCCGTAACAGCTCGCACCAGCGCAAGCCTGGGAAACCCAACCACGTGATGTCTGTGTTGGCAAAGCCATTCTGCTACTCTCTTGCCTCCGCCCAACGTGCCAGTCTTGCAATGATTGAGTGACCAATTACCCACACCTTCATACCTAATAAAGAGAAATTGGTTTTCAGTATCTGTTTATTGAACGGAAAATCAGTAAAACAAAAGCACGTCTACAGTCAAGGTATACGTCAATCAGGAGCCAGAGAAAGGGGGGGGGGGAGGCCTGACCAGATAGTAGGTCTCGAATTAGACAGTCCAACCAACGTGTCCCACTGCCCGCCCGGCCACTCCTAGGGCCGAATGTATCGCTTGAAGCAAAGCGATTGCCAGCGCCCCACATTCATTATACCTTCTGCGGGCAGTCCTGCCAGGAAAGCTGTGGTGGCCGCACCTATGCGGAAAGAATGGCTGCTGTATTTTTTGTCCCTAACCTCATGGCCGGACAGCCTTAGGCAGGCCCTGAGGATGTGGTCCACTTGGAATCTAGTGACCGGGAGGCCATCCTGATGCACCAGCAGGTAACCCGCCCCCCGCGGGCGAAGCGGCAGGTAGGTTCTGACACACGCTACCGGGCAATACCTCTCATCCCCCAGGCTGTGTAGCACAAATGACCTCCCCCGCCCTAGCTGGTCAGTCTTGGACTGTCTCATGACTATTTTCAGGCACCCCGGCTCCAGCTCTACATCTTTTACGTTCAAAGCCACCCCCGAGGAATCAGATTTTGAGCGAGCCACTAGTTCCCCGATCCTGAAGGCCCCAAAGAAGGCTAGGGAAAAACAGGCCGAGAACAGTGTGGCTTCGTACCCCGAGTGTGTGGCCCTACCCATACAATCTAACATCCCTTGTAGCAGTGAGAAACTAATGGGGGACCTGGGATCAGGGGATCGAGGAACCAGTTTGGCCCACCCTCGCAAGGCTGCCTTGATCACAAAAGCCTTGGTGGGATCAGACTGTCCCCTCAGTTTGGCGTGGTGGCTGATAGCAGCGAGGTGACCAGCTATCCAGGAATGTGTTTTGCCCTCCCCTCTGGCCCACAGCAAGAATTGTTGCACTCTCAGCTCCAGGGCCACCTGATCCTCCTCCCATCCTCCTGTAACTGCACTGAACAGAGTGACACAGCTCCCATATCGCTTTGCAGTTCTGGGGGCTAGGGCCCGTTCTCCCAGCTCCCTCATCCGTGGTCCCACTTCAGCAGCCGCCACAAGTGCGGCGGGAAAGGAGTCCCCTCTTGACGTGCGCTCGGCCAGGCCTCCCGGAAGCGGTGCCACTGGAATCGAGACAAAGAGTCAGCGGCAACATTAGAAATCCCCTGAATGTGCCTGGCCCTGCACTCGACGTTGTTAACTAAGCAGGCCCTGACAAGCTCTCGCAGTAGACACAGGACCAGGGGGCAGCTGGCAGACTGGGAGTTGATGGCCTGCACCACCGCCAGGTTGTCTGACCAGAAAAGCACACGTTTGGCGGACAGGGCCCTGGGCCAGAGATGAAAAGCTACCACAATAGGGAAGAGTTCCAGGACGGTGATCTTGGACGTGACCTTTTTATTGTGCCAGGCGTTGGGCCACCTCTCTGCACACCACTCCCTGTCCAAAATCACTCCGAACCCCTCCCGGCCAGACGCATCAGAAAAGAGGGCCAGCTCCCGACTGTTGGCCCAGGGGTCGCGCCAGATGACTGCCCCATTAAAGTTGCATAGGAAGTCTGCCCACATGATCAGGTCTTCACGCATCCCCTTGCTCAATTTAACCATGTGGTGCTTCTTACTCACAGAGGCCGTAGCTCTAGCTAACCTCCTCGCAAATGCCCTGCCCGCAGGGATGACTCTGGCCGCAAAGTTTAGCTTCCCCAAGAGGCTCTGAACGACTGCCAAGGAAACCTTCTCCTTCCCTACCACTTGACTAATCTGATCTCTCAGGTCCCGCACCTTGTCGGCTGGCAGCCTGGCCTCCCCCGCCACTGTGTCCAACTCAATACCCAAGAAAGAGAGAACCTGGGCCGGACCCTCCGTTTTCTTAGGGGCTAAGGGAACGCCAAGGTGATGCATCAGGGCCTGAAAATCATCGAGGGCTGCCCTGCATTCGTGAGTGCCATCCCTCCCGATGAATAAGAAGTCATCTAAGTAATGGGAAACCCCGGAAACGCTGCAGGTGTGCTGAAAGGCCCATTGAAGGAAAGAGCTGAAGGCCTCGAAGAAGGCACAGGAAACCGCGCACCCCATGGGCATGCACTTGTCAAAGTAGTACATGCCGTCCATCTTGAAACCCAGCAAGTGTTGGCTGCTGGGGTGCACTGGTAGTAACCGAAAGGCCGACTCAATGTCGGCCTTTGCCAACCATGCTCCTTTGCCAGCCCTCCTTACCAGGTCAAGTGCGACATCCAATGTACAATAAGACACCGAGCAAGACCCCTCCTGGAGGCCGTGGTTTACTGAGCTCCCTTCTGGGTAAGACAAGTGATGTATCAGTCTGAAAGACCCTGGTTCTTTTTTAGGGACCAAGCCAAGGGGTGAGACTACAAAGTTATCTAACGGGGGCTCCCTGAAAGGACCCGCCACCCGTCCCAGCCTCAGTTCCTTCTGAACTTTTTCCTTTAAAACCTGTGGGAGAACCCTGGCAGATTTGAGGTTCTCCGCATCGCGACTGGACAGGGGACCTACATAAGGGATGGTGAAGCCCAGCGAGAAGCCTTCTAGCAGGAGAGCGCTGTCAGAGGAGAGGGGGTACAGTCTGAGTAATTCGAGCAAGCGGTCAAGAATGACAGGGGAAGGACCCTTGATGGCCAGGGGCGCCGGAGCGCTGGCTGCTTGGGCGGTGGGAGTGAGGGGGAGAGGAGAGAGCGCAGCTGCGGGAGGGTGCGAGGGTGGCTCACGAGGATGGTTTGAAGGAGTCAGCAGGCTTCTTGTCCTGTTTGGCTTGGCACGAGGAGGCGGGGTGGCGCCCCCCGCACTTGCTGCATGAGTGCTGGAAACGGCACCTGACCCCCCAAGAGCAAGCGCCAGCATTGAACAGGTTGCAAGTCCCGGGCGAGACCCGCTTGCCCCCCCCTCCCCTGCCACCTCCTCTGCGGCCCCCCCGAAAGGACTGCCTCGCGTGCTTAACATTGAGCTGTGCGCTCCCTGGCTGGCCGCCCCCCCCACCTGACCCTTTGGGAAGCGGGGCAGAGCTCGGGGATCCCCGAGACCCCATGTGGTCCATCCACAGCTGTACCTCTTTCTGGTCCCATTCCATCTCTGGGCAAATGGCCATCTTCTTTCTGAACTCCATGTCATAATTGAGCCACCCTTCCCCGCCCCACTTCTGCGCTTCTGTGTGAATTAACCGCTGGTACAGGACTAATGCCTGCCCCTGTTCAGGAAATTTTTCAAGTATAACCGATTGAAGAATGGAGAAGGCGGATAGCCAGTTATCTATGGTTTTATCTGGCCACTGCTGGAACCTGACCTTCTTATCGTCTTCCTTCCCCCCAAGCCTACGCGCGTCTTGCCCATGCTGGCCCAGCAGCAGCAGAGAAAAGATGTCTAAAAACTCGCGCCTCCAGATGAATTCCTTTACTGCTAGAGGGACCTCCCAGATCAGTGAGCTATGGCCAGACAGGAGCGGGGCATGAGTAACCTCCTTCTTTGCTGCGACCTGCATAGCTGGCCCTGGTACTGCTGCGCTCGCTATCTGTGTGGACGCGCTGCCCCCTACTGTGGTGGCGGGGGCGATGGACACGTGGACGGCAGCAGGCTGCCCAGTAAGCGGCTCACCTCCTGCTGGTTGACGCTGCTCACCCCCTGCCGGGAGGGGGCCTGGTGTGGGGGTGCCGGCGGGTGCCGCCATCTCCTGCCTGATGGAGAGTTCAGACCCTGCCACCGCCGCCGGTTCTGCACTCCTGGGCAAGGAAATAGGTGGTGTGCCCGGCACCGTGGGCAGCTCGGGGGCCGGACGACATGTCCCTTGTGGTGCCCAAACAGTGGCTGCAGCGGAAGGGATCCCTCCCGCACAGTCCACAGTCGGCCGTCCCCCGGCTGAGGCTGCACGCGAAAAACCAGCCCTGACCTCTTCCATGAAATTCTTAAGGGTGTCAGTAATATTGGCCAGGTCCTCCTTGGATGCAAAGTTAGCGGAGGGGGGGCTTAAACTTGAGGGGGGTGCCGGGCCGGCCGGGGGCAGATGCCCGGGAGGGGCCTTGGCGGCGGGCACCGAGCGGATCCTGTGTGCAGTTCCTTCAGCCGGGAAGTCTCTAACCGTGGCCCTGCGAATTCGTTTGGGGCGGGGAGGTCCTGCCTCCTCATTCGACTCTTGTCCCGTCGTGGGACCCCCTGAAATGACCCCAGAGTCATCTGGGCAGCTGGCCTTGAGAAGGTCTGCGGCCCAGGCCAGTCCTTTGGATTTGGCAAGCTCAATAATAGCTGCTATCTGTGCTTCTTGCGAATTCCCCTGCTGGGTTTCATCGACTTGGGACGGCATCGAGAAGAGCGCTGGGGTACCCTCACTGTCCATCTTAGACTGGGTCCTACCTGAAAGAGAAATGAACGTAAGCTGCGGCCAATACCACTTGAGACCGGCCCCTGCCCGCCCTGAAACCAATCCTCGCCGCCACACCCGCTACTACTTACTCTCACGGAAGTGAACGCACCTCCTTCGGCCCCGAACCTATGCTGTCGAGATATCCTGCATACAAAGAACAACAACTGTTAACGAAAACGCGCAACAGGGCGACCTTGTTCTTGTCCGTGCAAGCCTAGAGCCTCCTCTCCCCTTCCCTCCCCACCCTTTGACACACTTACACCCTTTTCCGGCAGCAAGCGTGTTCGTCTGATACACCTACCCCTTGGCACGATCTAGGAGGGAGAGAGTAGAGGGATTAAAAATTATTTTTTTTTTTTTTTTTTTTTTTGCACATGGAGATAAAGTAATCGCGCAGAATCATGAACGTTCGACATTAAGTTAGTCTCCCCGTTCCCCGGTCACCTCCGCACCCTCGCTGATGTTGGGCCACCGGGGGTGGGCAGAGGGGGCGCGCGCGCCACAACTGAAACCCCCCCGTCCCCCTGCGTGCTTGAACTCGCCCCGTACACGGCAGCCACTCTGCCAGATGATGGTGTGACGGGGGGTGGGAACCCACACGGCGCAAAGGGACGAAGCGACATTGCGCCTGCCAACTCGTGACCGAAAACGCTCCGGGTGCGGGGGGGGGCACATTGCGGAGCGTAATATTACCCACGGCGCGCCCCAGGCTCGAAGGGCCGCGGTAAAACAATTCGACGCTCACACCCGGGTCCCCCGCTCCGCAATCTGCAGCTCTGTGCACGAAGCAGAGATACCGGGGGATCGAACCCGGGGCCTCAGGCATGCACCGCCTGCGCTCGAACATTGAGCTACAGCCCCGCGGAGCCAGCCCCGAAAGAGACTACCCGGCAGGTAAGTGACTGTGAGGGGAGCGAGCAAACCATAGTGTGCCAAGTGCCCCCATGCAACCGGCACTGAACAACCATCTGAATTTTTTTTTTTTTTTTTTTTAAATGGAACGTGTAAACATGCTACTTTACGTACCGGCTGCTACACGAGCGCCCCAAGGCGGCGCTCTTGCACCCCGAGCCGTGCCCCTGTGGCCTGATCGAGTCCGCCTCGCGACGCCACTCCCCCCCCCCGAGGGCCCCCAAACATGGCGGCCCGGGGGGTGCAAAACGCGATTCGAGCGCATGGCGGGATCAGCAGCTTGCCGAGTCGCACATGCAGTAAACGTGCAGGCCTCCCCAAACCCGCTAAATCCACGGACCCAACGGACCCAGGGCAGTCCGCGCCACCCGGGGGGGGGGGGGGCTGAAAGAGGAAATCCGCACCGCAGACGCTTGCCGAAGCACGCCCGGGGGGAAGAGCAGTTTCTGCCCCGGAATCAGGGCCAGGGCACGTTGCCCCGAGTGAAACTGTGAGCACACCCGGAGGCAGATGAGATGCCCCCCCCCAGCCCCGCGATCCTTAGCATTTGTCGGAGCAGGGGAGGGAGTGAGACGGAGAGAGTGGGCCGCCGACCGAGGTCTAAATCCAGCCAGCGACAACCTCCCTTTACCGAGTCTGTAGACCAGCTCTTGTCCAGAACTCGTAACGCATACCAAGCCCGACTGCGATAAAAGAAGCCTGTGCCTATGGCCCCCTAACAGCTCAGGTATTTCGCAACCCCAGACAGAACGTTATGTCCCACTCCTACCTAGCTTGCAGGGAGCGCTGTGTAAGCGGGACCTCGGGCCAGGCCTGTCTTTTAGCCAATAATGCTTACATATTGACATGTAAGACCATACTCATACTGAAACTACAAGTCACGGCATTCAACTTGACTCAAGGCGCCCCTGCGCTCTAAACCAATTAAATAAGTAAACGTGATTTGTTACGAGCGCGCTCGAAGACTCCCGCAGGAGCCTCGATATTTACATGGCGATGTGAACACAAGGGGGGCACGGGGCACAGGGCCGGGGCACTAGCCCCCTCGCACGCTACTCGACCTCGCGACACGCGACCCACAGCATTCGCCCTCCACGTACACATGATCCGCCCCCTCACAACTCTTTCCCCGAGCACGGCCCCCCCCCGCCCGTGGCACGCCTACCACAGGGCCCTGTCTCCTGGTACTGCCCAGGGACAAGGCCGGGGCGAGAGGGAAGTAACCGGCAGACTCACCGAATCAAAGACGGGCGACACGACGGAGCACGACGGACTGCAGGCAAGGCGAACGAGCGGACAAGAGGGCGAGGAGGGGGCGGAGACAGAATATGTACCCCCCCCTGGCTCCTCCCCGCCGGAAGCAGCTCTCTGCTGGGGTCTCCCTAGGTCCATCCCAGGGACACGACCTCCCACCCCTGTGCCTTCCTGTGGCACTAAGGCGGCCGCCCTCAAAGGGGCGGGCCGCTGCGCAACCCCCCCCCGGGCAGCCTTACAGAGGCGCAACTAGAGCCAAATTTCGGGGGGGGCTGAGCAAAAATTTCGGGGGGGGCTGAACTTTAAGCAATAGGCAGAGTGGAGCTGCAGGGGCTCTTAGAAGGGGTGAAACAACAGCGAGGCCCCATTAACATGCAAATGGTCTTTAAAAGACCTGTGGAGTGCTCGGGTGCGGCTGCTTTTTTGCCGAGGAAGCTCTCATCCCGGGCTGCCACACACGACGGGGGGGGGGCTGAAGCCCTGCGAGTCCAATGGGTGTTGCGCGCCTGGTGTGCAGTAACTGCCCTGAACTGGCAGCACTGGATCTGCTCTTCTAGACCCTCTTTTGCCGTCTTTCCCTGCCCTCTGATCTGTCTCTTCTTGCTGCCTCTTCTCCACTGGCACTCTATTTTCGCTCTCCTCGTGCCTGTTGCTCTCTCTGGTACCGCTTCCTGCTGCCTCTTTCGTGTGTCTCTGCTCCTCACTGTTTCTTTTGCCCTGCTCACGTGTCTTGTTCTTCCTTGGGTCTGTCCCTTTTGCTCGATTTCTGCCTCGCTATCCCTAGCACTGTATGTTTGGGGAGCGTCCGTTCACTTCTTGACCCCGTGTCCTCCCTCCCGTCAGCGAGCCTTGGGCTCTCTGCGTCTCTTATCTCACTGTCGCTGCGGCGGTGTACGCCGGTTTCTCTCGCTGTAGTCTTTAATATCGGTTTTCTTTTCTTGAATTTGATTGTCCCTTTAGCTTTTAGACTGGTCTTGTATGCCCTTCTCTTGGATACCTGGGTTAACTCTATTCACAGACTGCTCTCTCATCTATTCGTGCCCTCATCACTCAGACTAGAGCCGGTGGTGTTGTGTAATATGCGGTATCCCCTCGGGATCCGGTATCCCCTGGTGTTCGGCAGACTTCGGAGGTCCTGCCTATTGGACAGCTTGGACGAGCCCCCAGCAGCCCCGCCCACTCCATGAGAGGAGAACCTCTGCTCCAGCAGGCAAAGGGAGCAGCGCGCCGAGCATAGCTGCATGTAGAAATGCACGCTTTAAAGATCGGTGATTCTTAACCAGCCATTGTATCCCTCACGTCTTGGAGTCAGGAGAAGAAACAAAGAAAGAATGCGTGTGAAATTAGCTCATATTACAATTCTTATCTGGGCCATCTCCTAACGCTGGCTAAACATATTTTTATTACCTCCATGGAGAGTTATTTTAGGAAGCACGATTTAAAAGTAATTTACAGTAAAATCTTTCTTGAAATGTTATTCAAGTTTATGTGCGCTAGTATGTCTGTGGTGTGTGAGCATATATTTGTGTTTGTGCGTCTGAGAAAAAGCATGTATGTCTTATTTGTGCCACTTTCATCGTGAGCTGTGGAGGGCACACATGTTTGTATATCTACTTACTTTTGTTCAAGCACCTGCCTTTGCTTGTTTCTGTAAGTGTCTGTGCCTTTGGCTTTAATGGTACGTTTCTGTGTGTTTGCATGTGTGCATGCTTGTGGGTGCATTTGTTAAGGCATGCATTATGTGGATGTGCATGTGTTTGGGCAACTGCATGCTTTTGTTTTTTTTGTGTGAGTGTATGTGTGTGCCCTTATTTTCCACGGCAGGTCTCTGTGTTCATGTTCGTGTTTGCATCTGTGTGGGCATGTAGTGTGAGTGTGTGTAGTTGCATGTATGCCTCGTGTACAGACTTGATTGCTGCAATGTATCTTTCAAAGTTAAAATATAAGATTCTGAATTATATACTGAACTGCCCAGTTCTGGTAAATAAGAGCAAATAACAGTCTAAACAGTATGAGTCTTAGTTTAAGTTTTTAAATGGATGGAGACATGCAGGTTCGTGCTCTCCTAACAAGCATTTGCAATGCCATAGGTCTCACATTTGCAAGGGTTAGTGCTATTGGCGTTGTAAATTACAATATCTTTTACCTATGTGTTTTGGTATGGAGCGTGATCGGTGCATGTAAGGTTGTGACTGAGTCAGTTACCTATAAAATAGTTTGCTTATAAACAACCAGTTAAGGTGAAGCAGCCAGTGTTATAGGCCATATTGGGTCTGCAAGAATAGTTAACCAAGTGTTAGATGTTAATGGTAGACTGGTGGATGATAGGCTTGGTTGGGGGAGATAATCCTACCTGCGACTGCACCGTATGAACCTTATTTGTGTTATTAAACCTTGTGACAAACCGATAGTGAGAGCAACAGAAATTACACAGATTCATGTATGCTCACTGGGATTACCTGACAGCAATTTTATTATTGGTAAATCCAATCAACAAGTACTGTATTTTCCAATAAATAAAAATATAATACAAATGAAAAAAATAGAGCTGCTATTGGCTGAGCACGTTTTTAGTAAATGAAGCTAAATACAATTTCGTATTTGAAATAAACCTATCGGATGAGCTTGTTTTAGGTAGACTGCAAAGAAATAGCTTTTCAAAATCAGATTTTGGGGTGGAGTCCACAATGTAAGAAAATAGTGTTTTTTTAAAAGACTGTTACGGTTGGGACGACCATCATGTGCTGCCTAGGAGGCTTGCATATAAAAGTACAAATACCATAAAGAATTTTATAAAGCTTCTAAATGAAGGTAATTACAATATTTAAATTTAAAAGAAAGCGCAGTTGTTTATTTTACAGAGTTTTATATAGCGCGAACTTGACCCGAATCGGGTATCAGAGCGCTTTACATAGCACCAGTTGCATTACATGAGGACACATTCATTTTTGTTAGGCACGGGGAGATTACGTGATTTGCCCAGAATCACAGGATGATGAGCTTCTTTGCTGAGACTCAAACCCAGTTTCCCAGATTCGAGGTCGAACACCCTAGCCGTTAGGCCAACTCCTCTTCCTTCCCTTCCTGTTATGTGTCCTAAAGGTGGATAATGGGAAGACAGCAGGTGTGGTTGGTATGCTTGGTAGCACACACTTTTGTTTGACCTGTGTGCAATGCTTGAAAGGTGGCTCATTCTGTAGGTCATACAAAACTAGCCCGTTCATGTTATAAAGTACACCTCTAAGAGCACAACATGTAGATCAGTAGCTCCAGCAGTAAGCATTTATACTACGAACTTAACAAATAGAGCAGGTACACTGAATATGTTGATGTCACTGCACTCCTCTTGGCAACACAACAATGACAACATCCAACACTCCACATTATACTGTATGCTGCAAACTCTTCAAAAATAGCCCAGACATTTCTTATAACTCGGTAATCAAAGATCTCTCAATAACATACACAACAATTAACAGTGCATACGGAAGAGGCTTCACATGAGTGCAGAGCTGTGTAGATGCAACATCCTCTTGGATGTCACTGTGCAAACAACATCAACTTTCACTAGCAAACAGAGCACTCAACTTGAGCACAGAACAATGAGCAAATATCCAACACAAGAGAGAAATACCAAGCTCAATACATTTGTGCACAGTCCAGATGATTCACCTAGGAGTGCAGAGCTCTGCGGATGTGTCTAGTACTTAAGGTCACCATGTACACTATAGTCCATACCACTAGAAAACAGACAACATCCAACAGACACACTAGGTAGAACATTGAACACAAATATAGCACAGTTTAAAGATCCCCATGTACCTGGTGATCACAAAGCCCACAACAGTAACCATAATGAACAATCACAATCCACAACAAAACACTTCTGCCAGTAATATGCACTTGCGTCCAAAACGGCTGAGCTGCATCAGGTACCTGGAGCTCTCTGACCCAACAACAGTAGTTCACTCTGTAGAATATAAACAAATTTCTTACACATGTACAACATTTTGCAAATGTAACGTTTTTTAGAGTCAAATGCTGTGAATTATTAAATCATCTAGTGGTTGGAGTCTGAAATTTTCATTTCAACGAACCAAAGTTTTATTTCTGGGTGTCAATCATAGGTTAGAGGGAATAAGACTCACCGATGAGGACTATAGGTCCACAATGCCAAGCCTCAAGCAGAAGCAGTAGAGGCTGTTCTGTGACACATCAATGGGTGCCGCAGTTCTTTTGTATTCTGCGCCTAGCTGGTCTGTGAGTGCCGGCTTGGATTCTGTAATCCATCATACATCCCTTCACAATGTGTATAGGAGGGGAAGGCACTTGTGATGCTTACGGACTGACCCTGAAACTTTAGGCATTTATTGCTTTTCCTAAGAGCTCATCTTCTAGAAACCAGTGGCCATGCAGCAGGGGGAAGATACTTACCGTTCCATCAAGAGCAAATTCAGTGAAGGCTTGCACCTCTTATGCCATGCAAAGGAGACTATTCTCAACTGCCTACAAGCCAATGCCAGACACTAGCAGCGGTGAAAGCCCACCTAGCGATACCACAGAACCTGCCAGGGGCTATTCACAGGTCTTGGTGTAGGAAGCTGGCTCTTTATTTGATATTCCACTAAGTGGTTATAGAGTGCAAAGCGTCCAGAGATTCCTCCAGAAGTGTACAGGCTCAATGTAAACCCAAAGTGCTCAATTGGTGGTAGAGTGGCCGAACAGACATTTGTTATGCACACAGTGATTCATACATGACACACGACTCAAAAAAGAGATCCACACCAATTCTATAAAAATAAGCTTCTTTTAATATTTATTTTAAGACCAAGACATACGTAAAAAGATAAAGAAAATGCTACTTACCTGTATGCATCTGTTCTTGGCATGTAGAGCGGCAGAGTTGTACACCATGCATACATCGCCATCTGGTGCTGGGCTCGGATGCCTGCACCCTGCCGCTGTCCTGGAAGAGTCCGCCGCAGTCTTGAGACAGGTGACTCCTCCCCTGGACGACAGAGCGCATGGGCATCGACTCCATCCTCAGATTGTTTTTCGCCATGATGGGAAATGATGGAGTCAGTAAGAAGTAAGAGATGTCCATATGAATGTATCTAATTAAGATAATATTGGAACAGATACAGTTGTCTGTGCCTATTTTAATGTGAAAGGGCTAAGACTGAGTCAGCTAGTCATGAAATAGTTTAATGGTTATGGATAACCAGTTATAGTGAAGCAGCAAGTGTTAGAGGCCGTACGTTACTGTCTTTGCAAAGATAGTTAAGCATGTGGTAAATTTTAGTGGAAGACTGGTGGCCGAGAGTTTTAGTTGAGGGAAGATGGTCATACCTGGGACAGCAGCACAAGTGGGTTATTTGTTTATACCTAGTGAAAACCCCCGAGATAGCATGAAATCACTGGTGTTACAGGAGAGTGCTTTGATCACTCTCAATTCCAAACATGATGTATTGTATTTCCCCGCCCCAAAAAAATCTAAAACACACGAAAAACAAAGGAAAGCTGAAAAGCTTTAAACATGCTGACTCAGTAAATGAAGGTAACTACAGTTCTGTTTTTAAAATAAACCTCCTGTTGGCTGAGTGCCTTTTGTGCAGAAAGGGCAGCTAAGCCTGTAATTGATTTGTTACTGATAAAATATTCTGACGGTTATAAAAAAAACAGGGTGAAGCAGCCAGTGTTGAAAGCCATACTTTATCATCTGTGCAAGGATAGCTAAACATGTTAGATGTTAATAACAAACTGTTGGCTGATAGGTTGAACAGTCTTGACTTCAACGGCAGCATAACGATGCAGGGACATGCTGCAAGTACTGCAGCATAATGAACTAGAGGGGGAAACGCAAGAGGAAGCCAGTGCCTGACAAAACAAGTAACGCAGGAGGTGGTTGCAATTTTATGAATTTCGTGCAGCGGACAGTAGACAGTATCTGAAGGGCAGGAGGAAATGCAAGAGGATCCTTGTGCCTTCTGCACGTCGGCATGGGCTGGATTGAAGTGGGCTGAACTCAGTGTTCAGAATGAAACCGGAGGGATAGATACATTACATGGTGTCTTAAAAAACACTTCTGAATATGTTTTACAGACTGCAGAACACCCAAAATACTGAGATCCTTCAATTTTGAGCAGATCAGTCCCTGGCGAGTATACATCTGAGGTTGTCCAATACAATTCGTAAAACTATGCATTTAGCGCGGTTTTGGTGCACTTTCGTTCACCCAGTCCCACATATCCTAAGCATCTCAATGCAAACACAAAGAAAATAGCTATTGAAATCACAATTTGGAGTGTACCTTCTTTCGACCTAGAGACATTCCATCCATGAGGATAAATGCATTTATAAATCTCCAATCGTGCTTTCATCCATAATGACAATCGCTTGTGGTTTGGGTTAAACGTAACAGGAGATTTTAGCAACAAGATAACGTGATCTTTTGGTGTAGAATTCACCGGTAGCCTTCTAATTCACAGTTACTATTGTAAAACACTTAAACACCCCCAGCTTTGCTTCCAAACCCAATTTGTGCATTATACACAGCTGTAAATACTTTATGAAATATTAAGAAATGTATGAACTCATAAAAACAATAAATTGTACTATTAATTTTAATTACTTTTATTTGAGTCTAAACATTAGTCTCCTATTTCTCGTACTTGGTCGAAGCAGCTTTAGACAGGCATCCTGAGACTTAGCATCTACTTTGCCAATGATAGTGCTGGTAAATACAGGCAAATGCAGCAGCCATCTTGGAATAGTATTAATTTTACTT
Source organism: Triturus cristatus (assembly GCF_964204655.1). Lineage (NCBI taxonomy): Eukaryota > Metazoa > Chordata > Amphibia > Caudata > Salamandridae > Triturus > Triturus cristatus. The sequence goes on from NC_140579.1 coordinate 287,911,288, forward strand.
TTTTTAATTCATAAACTTGTTTAAGAAAAACTTTGTTCGTATTAATTAAAAACAACCATGGTTCTAAGATGACCTTTATTTGCAAATAATGAGAAAATGTGACCTGACCATTTAACGACATGCTCAGGTGTATTCACTCCTTTCTGTTTACATGGCAATATAAGGGCTACTTGAGCTTGACACTGAACTGCTTGCTGCACACCCGCAAGTAGTCCCATCACCTGAAAACTTTAACATGTCCTGGCTTTTTAGGCAGCAGTATTGTGCATGTGCCATGCACGGAATTTTGAGTCCCATACCCAGTGCTTAATGGGTAAAACAATGAGGTCTGGTGCCCAAAACTCGCCTCAGAAGCCCTCGTTCTGCACTATTAAATGTTAGCTCACCGAAAATTAAAGTCGCATAGTCTTCAATCTACCTCAGACCTCGTTAATCCTCTACCAGCCACCATCTTCCCCTTTATCTCATCCTTGAAGGTTCCTGCTTTCTCGTCTGTGCTGCAGTTTCAGTGCCCCAAAGCAGAGTATGATGGGAGCATGTCCATCCCTACAGTTAAAAAACAAGCCTAATCCCCCTTTAAAGGAAGCCAAAATCTAACTAGTTCCTACTAAAAGAAGCCAAAATGACAGTCGACATTGACATTTGCAAAAAGACAAATAATAATAAGAAAACAGGCAGAGGAGCAGGAGGCAGCACTTGCACAACTGTGGCATTAAGAGAAGGTGGAAGGGAGGAATGCTATATTCAAATGTAAGAAGGTACCACGCCAAAGCTGTACACAGGCAAACAGCAACAGGGCAGGAAACCAAGAAGAAACAAGCATTTGCAATGCACTAGGTCTCGCATTAATTAAGTTTGAGCTATTGGCATTGCGAAATCTTGCAACACCAATTGCAACCAAAGTCTATAAATTGTAGGCCAAAAAAATGTGTATTTATTTTTGTAGCAATGGTGGCATGCTGCGCTTTAGTAGAATATGTTGAAAAGTAAAGTGTGCCATACTAGGATTGCTACAATAGTTAATTGTGTACGCGCTAACAATTGATGTGTGCCTTGATGGCTGGTGGTGTGTGTGTCGGTAGAAATTGTGCACTGATGGCTGGTGGTGTGTGTGCCTGGTGGAAGTGTGCACTGCCGGCTGTTGGTGTGTGTGCCTGGTGGAAGCGTGCACTGCCGGCTGGTGGTGTGTGTGCCTGGTGGAAGCGTGCACTGCCGGCTGGTGGTGTGTGTGCCTTGTGAAAGCGTGCACTGGCGGCTAGTGGTATGTGCCTGGTGGAAGCGAGCACTGAGTGTGGTTGGGTGTGGTTGTGGGTGTGTGTGTGTGTGTGTGGTTGGTTGTGTGTGTGTGGTTGTGTGTGTTTGGTTGTGTGTGTGTGGTTGTGTGTGTTTGGTTGTGTGTGGTTGTGTGCTTGTGTGTTTGTGTGTGTGGTTGTGTGTGTGTTTGTGTTACGGGGCAGCAAAGGGGACAGAAGGAGAAAGGCACAGAATCACGGGGGCAGTGAAGGGGACAAAAGGAGAAAAAGGCACAGAATCACGGGGGCAGCGAAGGGGACAGAAGAAAAAAAGGCACAGAATCACGTGGATTGCAAATGCTTGTTCTCTTTTGCTTTCAATCCTTATCCATCCACTGTGGTTTCAACATAAATACTGACCTTGCCTTAGGAGGAAGGATTGCGATAAAATCAGATTGCACTGCCATCAGCTCATAGATGAAATATCTGACCTTCTAGCCAGCAAGGGGAAGCACAGCCAGAGTGAGGTGAGGCCAATGCCATGCCCTAGTAACACGACTTACTAGATCTGCACTTTAACCATAGCCACTTTATAACACTGCTTGTCCACTGATTAGCATAATGCCCCATCCACCCAGGAGGGTGCCCTAACAATAAAAGGGCAAGGACAATGGGTGCCAGTCATCTGCCCTGAAAACGTGGCAAAATAGACCTGAACTCGACAATCCCAAGCCAGGATCCCCTTAGCTACCCTATTCATCATGGTTGCACAAATTCTATAAACTCTAAAAATTCCTTTCGGGGAGTGAGTAGGCAAAAACTAGAGGTGTGTTATCAGCGCCCAGCACCTTCAATGTATTCTACTTTTATATAATAATGTCTGAGCCTCTCTTGCGTTTTTGGAAGGGAGTTAGTGTGGAAGGGGCTCTTTCCTGCATCTTGAGTGGCACTCAACCGGATCTTCAGTGGTGGGCTGTGAAGAAGTACTGGACCCGTTGCCGAGCTAACAATGGTTTGGGAGAGGCACACGTTGCAGAATGGGGTACAGTATGGATGTAAAACCTGCCATATTTACCTGCTAATGAGTAAAAGAAGAAGCTGTGAGAATAGACTCACCCCTCTTATACCTATCTGAGTAGTGTATGGTGTAGGAAGTGGCACTCCCCCTGCTGCCATACTCTGAGAGGGGATATGGTGGGAGTGGTATTCACGCTACACTCTCAACTAGTGAGTGGAGATTGGTTTGTCAATGGCACCTGCCCGTCAGATGAGTGGGAAATTATGAGGAGGCGGCAGTCAGTTGCTCTCCTGAATTTGTTGAGACCGGCACCACACTAATGTTAAGGTCACAAGAAATATCAGAATTCTGTCGGGGTGGGGGAGGTGGTAGGTGTTGTCCATTCTTTCTGAAGAACTACATTGAAAACACCACAAGCTTCTCCTGAAAAGGTACACTTTCATGTGCATCACACACAGCAATCGCACAATATACAAGGTGCCATATGCTCACAGACACATGCTATTGCTGTATATATTCCATGTACATGCATGTTGCGGTCCACAAGAAAACGGATTAAGAAGAAGAAATATCCAAGCCTTGCAAGTTTGAGTAGCCTTGGAAAAATCCACTACCCTTAGGCAGGTGCACTAATGCATATCAACCCAAGCATGTAGAAGTTTGACTGCAATTACCTTCTGCATTTTTCTACCAATCTGGTTCAAGAAATGTGATCTTTTAAGAAGTAGGTGAAGGAGTTCAGCCGCAACACACAGCAAAAAGCCCTAAGCTTTTCTAGGAATGCAATGATTAAAAACAAAACAAATGTGCCAACTAACCCTGCAAACTGCTGGGTTTGAACGCAAGGCCACAAAATCGAAAAAAGTAATATACACTAAAGAATCGCATACATGGCACTAACAAAATATCTTCAGAATCTCCTTTGAGGGAGGATTCATTTTAAAGCAAATAAATCAGTACTGAATATTTAGGGCAGTGTGGATGAACTATTGACAGTATCGTTTCTACAGTACTTTAAAGGGCGTTTCTCTGCTTTCCTAACTCAGCAAATCAACAGGCTTCAGTAGTCTCAAAAGTGCCCTTGAGTGAGGAAAACTGAGTAGGTTTGTTCTAATATACACGTGCTCTGCATGTTGCTCGTTGCAGTAAGATGTGTCTCAGTGGTGGCAAAGAGGGAGCTTCACAGACACTGCTGTGGCAGTGCAGTGCCTAGAAAACAGATCTGCCTTTGGGCCTACAAAGCACAAGAACAAAGCCTTGGTGTGCTCCGAGTGACAGTATTCAGATGCAGTGAGATCTGCTTGGATGAAAACGAGTACTGCACGTTTAAAGTTTCCTGTCGGGGGAGTCAGTCCCTAGAGTAAGGCGGTTGGTATGAGAGTCTGGAGTCGAGACATGCCGCCCAATGGGTAGAGAGGTAGGGTGGGTACACAAACACAACCCTACATTTTGGGAAGGAGCTGGGAGGGGGTGCTGAAGGGAACGAAGGTTGTGTTTGTCTCTTGTTCCGTTGCGGAATAAAAGAATGCTGGACAAATTAGAAGGCTTTGGAAATACAGGGAAATACAGGGTTTCGGCTGCTTCAATAATATCAGCTAGGTGAATCGTGAGCCAGGATTTTTTTTTTAATATGTATCTGTTGAGAAAGAAAAGAGAATGTCACCGAGGAGGAACTGACACGGAGTTAAGGGAATGGCCACTCCTGGCACCTAATGTATTGTGCTTACACAAGTATTCTGAAAAGAAATACTGTACATACAAATTTGTGCAGGACATAAGGTTGTGTCATCATTATTCCTGGATGGAGGATACAACCCAAGTGGCCCTAAAAACCAAAAAGGTCGAGTGTGATGGGCTCGAATGCCTGATGGTATGCATTTTTCTCTGGCCGAACTTGCCGAAATCGTGTCTGTGATTGATGAACATCGTTGAGCTATACGAGTCTAGTTGGTGAAATAATGCTTAAACTATCTCTGGGTAAAATTGCCTTTTTAATCCAAGAAGCTTCTGAATGGGAAACGGTGGACACGCCTACAGGCTCAGCCTCAGTTCGGATGTAAATGGCTGAAACGGGATGGTTTCAAGACAAAACTATGGTGCTTGGAAATATAGAAACGAGAAGCATGCCATGATGGAGCACAAAACACGAGGGACTGCAATGAACACTGTGAGTATGAAAGCAAACGCGCTCTGCAACGTTTTGCATCCGTCTCTTATCCACTGTCCTGGCTGACGGCAACGGAAGTCAGACTAGTCAGTGGGCTGGCAAAGGAAACAAGCATTGGCGTGCGAGCGGCCGCGAGACGCGATCGGCGGGGGGGGGGGGGGGGGGGGGCGCAGGGTAGAAGTGGGGGTTTGCTTGGAAATATAGAAACGAGAAGCATGCCATGATGGAGCACAAAACACGAGGGACTGCAATGAACACTGTGAGTATGAAAGCAAACGCGCTCTGCAACGTTTTGCATCCGTCTCTTATCCACTGTCCTGGCTGACGGCAACGGAAGTCAGACTAGTCAGTGGGCTGGCAAAGGAAACAAGCATTGGCGTGCGAGCGGCCGCGAGACGCGATCGGCGGGGGGGGGGAGGGTAGAAGTGGGGGTTCTGAAATGAAAGTTAAAGATGGACGTGATACAGATAAAGCGGAGGTGGTTAACGGATAAGGAAGCGGATGGTTGACGGACGGCGAGAGCACACTGCCTGTGGCCTAAAGCTTGAGTGCAAGTGAGTGGTGCGCGCGCAGCAATGATTGGCGGCTGCGCGCGTGCACGCTCACGTGCACTCAAGCTTTAGGCCACAGGCAGCACTTTAAAAATCCAACTACAAAATGTCTCTCCGAGCCAGCGCATGCGCTGGCCTCAGCGAGACCTAAACAGTCCCTCAGAGAACAGATAAAGAACCTTAATGTAATACGACAGTACTTAGTCCCTACTGCGTGGGAGGCACGGGAGAGAAAAAGGAGGGACAAAGAGGCAGGACTTACCACTAACAATCAAGAATATTTTAAGGACACTTAAACAAACAAATCAAAAGTAGGGGGATGGCTTTAAGCACACAAGAGAAGTTACAACAGGTTTCAAATACTCAACCTAAATATGAGCTGTTCCACACAAAACCAAATGAGATGCATATTAAATGTTTCACATGGAAATGATTTAGATGATTTGTATGAAAAGAGTCGAAAAGGAGAGCTTCCTTTTTATCCAGTATGTTAGTGGCTCCAGGTGTTGTGGTCACAGAGTCCTTGTGAAGTATTTGGCATTTAGCCATGAACTTGTAAAGAGGGCTGTCAAAGATTAACTTGTTTGACCTGATTTTCACTCTGTCTTAAGTTTCGATGGGAAAGCACTGCTCCAGTCACTCCTTCAGAGCCCCTCCACATGTGGGTCATAGATGAGGTCCCCAGGCCAGCAAAGCGCAGCTATTTACAAGATGCAAGAGGAATGAGTGAGATAACCCTTTCATGCTGCACAAAGCTTTCTCATATTTCAGAATCGTGGGAGCAGGTGTGAACCTGGACTTCCATGGGCATGTGCAGAGCCAGGGAGTTGGGCGCTTTATGTGAAACTAGATATTCAGAGGTAGTGCTGCCTGTTGCAATCTGATTTGGTGGGCTAATGCTTCTGCAAAAGAAACCTGTATTTAATCAACAAATCATGAATTAGAATCAACTACTAAACCTTGTATCGTGATGTCTGCACAATGAGAAGGCATTGCGTAAGTCAATTAGTCTGGCTTACAACTGAAAGTACCTCTAAGCTTTCATCCATGCAGTCACTCATCTGCACTCACATGAAAGTAGTCACTCTTTATCATACAGTCAAGCATCTGGCCTCACCTTACCAACCTATGAAAACCTCATTATCCGACAGTGCTACACAGCTCATTCATCACAAGCCCAGAAGACTGACAAATGAGAAAGCTGCTTGGTGTGCGTGAAGCCTAACTTTGGGAACAATCTGGACCCTTTTTTAAGAGAAACCTGGTAAAGTGCCTTCAGGTCAGAAAACACCTTAGAACCTGCCTTTTCAGAGATGCATTCAATGTTGACCCTTTAAAACATGGTCAATATAAAAACCAGACATAAATGCCCTCCAAGACCGTTTCCTAGGATTACCAGTGACGTGTCTACTAATGTGTACCATATCCAGGTGGTCCAATTCTTTTCATCACCATATAATTCTATTCCTTTCACCTTCTTTACTTCCATAGTGCTCTAAAGTAGTCAAAGGGCAACATCTAAGAGAGCTTTGTAAAACTATTAAATGTATAAACACATCTGCACTTTAGTTGCGTTTCCAAACCTAAATAAAGCTATATATGTCCTATTTATCTTGCTTGCAGTGGGGCTCAGACTCAGTAATTTGCTTGATTGACCAACAAGTGTGCAACTTGCTTTGTCCATCCACAATTCTTTGCTGCCAGCCTGATTGGATAGAGTTGGAACTGCACTACCCACAGTCATCCGTTCATGGTGGTCATGTGATAATTGCTGGTGACGCTTACACAGGCGGGGCCAGTGCAGGAACAATGAAACTACAGGTATTCCTGCTGACCCTCCTCAAGCACAATAACATGTGACACCAAAGTGTGCTGCCTCAGCCTTCCCAGAAGGCACAAGTAACTTACAGTCTTTGACACTTATCATCCCTAACAATTGCACCATCCTTCATAACATTAACTCAGCAAATCAAGGCTGAGCCCAAGTGCATGTCTGTTCAGCACCTGGCGAAAAAAGCCAACACAAGGAAATGATGGACAGAGCACTGAAACTTTTCAGACACTCACCCCCAGTCACAGATTTGGGTTGAATCCATCATCCTCCTTTGGCTCACTTTGCCACCTCAGTTTGGACCCAGCTATATGCAAATCAGTCTTGACCCTGATCCTCATGGGAACAGTCCAGCCCGAACTGCCAAGCCAGGTCCTCCCTGGACCTAAAACAAGAATCCTGGAACCGGTTTGGGGTAACACCCCTCATCAGCCAGGCTAGCTTGAATCCAGTGGCAAAGTGAGCAAGGGACCCACGTCTGGGCATACCCTGCCACTTAGGGCGAACAAAGCCATGACTGGTCTGTTGGTGTTGAGTGGATAGGAAGCAAGCTGGTACACAGGCACCTGATGATTGACAGCACAGCAGAGAAGTACAAAACTAAATTCATCATTTTAAATTGGTGCTGATTTTACTACTGAACTAGTAGGCTGCATGGGCTGGGCCTCATCATGTGCAGTGGCAGTGCTCGAACACGAAGAACAGAGGTGTCACAGTGACCACCAACCTCGCACTCGGCCATGGTGACTTATGACACCTGCTGAGGGTATAACACTGGCGTGTAATTAGCGCAAGAGATCGACATAGCACAACTGCAGCAAGTGTTGCATCTGTTCAAGGCAGATTGCATCAATCATAGTGGAGACGCATATGCCCCATCTAAATCACGCAAAATTACCCTCAGGAAGAATGGTGCCAGCATATTGTTTTTTTCTTTCCAAATGTGTCTTTAGACATGTCCAGCCTCTGCTACAGCTGCGCTGTTCTGGTAAATTGCATCCTTTGTTAGCATGCTCATTTTCAACGAGTGTTAATGTTAACCCATTAGCAGTGAGTAGCTTGTATTTGCCTTTGAAAGGCTATCTCTGTCCTCTCACCTACTTGGCTGTTGATGCCTTACAACAGACAAGTCAGTCAGGATGTCATTTTCCTTTTTTCATTTCACAAGCCTGCCTAGTAGCACTATGACATATGATACTATCAGCCATTCCTGGCTTTTCAGACCACAGCACTGCGGTCCTTGTAGTTTTCCTTTTTATACTTTCATTAACCCCTTGTGTGCCCATGACGAGCTGGACTCGTCATGGGCCGCGGTTGTGCTGTGCCCATGACGAGTCCAGCTCGTCATGAACCCCGCCCGCCAATGCAACGCCCGGCACAGGGCGGGGAAAGGGCGTGGCACACAAGGGGTTAAGGGCTCATAATCCTAGCAGTCAAAGTGCTGCTGGCTAAAATGTCAGAATTGGCTGGTGTTGTTATACAGACCTTTAGACAATTTTCAGCTATGTTTAATAATGAAAGCAAAGCGATTTAGATCAATGGTTCTTAACCTGTGGTCCCAGGACCCCTGGGGGTCAGCGAGGCCAACTCAGGGGGTCCATGATTGTGTTATGAAATGAAATAATATTAAAATAAATACATTAAAATGATAAAGTGTATACAAAAAAGGAAGCACAATTAAAAATGTTAAAGTTTATATGGGTTGTGAATTAAACAAAATATTTCAATATTTGAGAATTTGTTTGGTATATGTTTATTTTTGTATTTTTGTGCATTGTTTTGAGATTCAAATCATGAAAATTGCTTAGGCTGGGAGAACCCCGTCTTCCAATAATGACTCAGGTGGGGTCACCACATTCCATTAATGATTTAGTGGGGGTCCACAGAAGTCAAAAGGTTATGAACCCCTTATCCTAATAACTTAAAAACGGTTTGTTTCACACATAAAACCAAAAGTAAATTCTGCTCACATATTTTGTGAGGGTTCACTCACATCATGCATTAAAGCAAACATAGGCAATATAAATCGTTTTGTCCTTTGTGCAGTGGAAAGTATAATACTAAGCTTCATAACGCAATAAAGGTCCCACATGGACAGCAGCAGCTCAACCTTTCCTAAATCTGGAAGAAACTGGCATGATATCCCTTTATAGAGGGGGTACTGTGTTTTGATGCTACTTTATGAATTTGTTAGATTGTTGTTGTGACCATTTTTAGGACTCGCAGACCTAGCGTTGCAGCGCACATGCGCTGCACGCTCTGCGAGGCATATTGTAGTAGGGTAGGTTTTAGAAGTGGAGTTGAGTCTCCGCCCATCTTTTTTATTGGCAGGTGTCATCGTTTATGGTAAACACAAGCTTCTTTGTTACCTCCCTGTCTCCTTTTGGGACCTCCCATCCGGACTGGATCATTTACTTGCCGTTTTACAGGGTGGGCTTTATCTTGTGGGTGAGCACTGTTTTTGAAATGGACACTGATAGGGACAATGGCAGGTGCAGTGCTATGAGCTCTAAACTGTATGGGGCTTATTTACAAGCCTTTTACATCACTTTTCCCATGTTAAAAGTGACGCAAAAGTGGCGCAAGGGGCTTGTAAATCTGCCCCTATGTTTTTAATTACTTTAATGAGCGCTAGGAACACCACACTCACTTTATTTATTTATATTTTACATTTATGTCGAGCGCGGCATCCACTTCAGGGACACCACGCTCTGTTTTTTTTTTTGTTATGTTAAAACTAAGCGCAGCGCCGCTTCAAGGACACTGCGCTTGGTTTCGTTATAATTTTTTTTAACTTTAGCAGTGAGCGAAGTGCCCGATTCAAGGACACCGCGCTCAGTGCTAAAGTTATATAAAAACAAAATTCAAAAACAAGCGTGGTGTCCTTGAAGCGGCGCCGAGCTCAGTTTTAAACCATTTGCAATGCAATTGGACCTATTGCATTGCAAATGCTTGTTAACTTTAGAAATGTGTGGCACCCGCTTCACGGACACCGTGCTCTTTCTTTTTTTTTTTTTACTTTAATGAGCGTGGCACCTAGACACAGCACATGGACTCGGCACAGCAAGTAGCAGCTGCACTTCCCTGCCTTCCGTCGGTGGGCCGGCCCCAGCGAAAGGGGTGCAGAGATGCTGACTCTTTACTAGTGGTTAACTGTGGGCAGCCAGAAGACCGCAGGGGCTGGTGTGGAAGAGATTATCGCTGGTAAGTAGGTTTGTCACTAAGGCACACTCAAGTGGACGGGACTATCAGCCACACACTTGGTTCTTTAGTGTGATATGCCGCCGAGAACCACCTGCTCTTCACCTTTGTCATGAGTTGTCTTCATGTCCGGAGCTGGCTCCCCTTGTGCTGGCATCGCGGCTTCTGTGAGCATAGTGAACAGGCTGACCTACCTGCCTGTAAGGTGCTGTCTCGGTCACGCTTTCACCAACCACCCGCTTCATGGCCTGCGCCACTTATTCAATAACTACGCATTTCCGTGCAAGTGCTGCCGTTATATAACCCGCTTAAAAAAAAAATTCCCTCGATAGTTTAGCATGGTACCCTATTTATTGTAATTTTTTTTGTATACCGCAGACATTATAGATCTAGTATTCTGTGTGTATTCGTTGGAAGGAACTTAAATGCACGTGACCTAATCTTCTAGCTTTCCAAAGAATTTGGTCCCTAAGGTGAAACGTGCGTTTTGGGTAGTCCTTGCCATTTACTACTAGCCTGGTTCTACTGCTGGAGCGGGTAATGCAAAATTTTGTATACCCTCCCCAATTTGCATGTCCATACTAATTAGAATAATCAATTAATTATAACCGTATTAATTGTTTGAAGTGATTATCTAATCAATCTTACTAATGTATGAATTACACGTGGGATTTGCATTTGCATGGCCTAATTAATACATAAACTAAAATATGTACGCATACTAATATTAGAGAAATTAGAATATTGCATGTTATATGTTGCTTTTGTGACGTAATTGTAAGTTGCATTAAATGGTGAGTATAAATGCTTTGCATGATGCTATCATGCTAGATTATTACATACACATAGGGGAATTAGTGAGGGTTTAACAATTTATTAGCCATTTATATGTATTAATTATATTTTGTGTTTGTTTTGCTTAAGTTGACCGTTTGGGCCTGCCACAAAATGGCCGCCTCTTACACTCGACGTGACAGACACCACTCCACGAGGTTTTGGGTGAAGTGCACCTGCGCCAACGCCAGCAACAGTGGCCTCGTCTTGACCCTAGCCAAACTGTACCCACCAAGGACATTTTGGGAAAGTTGCCAGGACCCTGGGAACAATGGATTGTCTTTAAAACCGGAACCAGCAAGTGTGATGACTTAACCTAAAAGACTATGGTGCTGATCACGATCCGGTAAAAAAATTCCCCGTACGACTCGTATCCGGTCTTTTTACCGTACGAATCGTACAAGTGTCGTACAAACTGCCAATTACGATTCGCATGGTAAAAAGTCCATACGAATCGCATTGGGAATTATTCCCCACACGTCCTCGGGTCGGAAAATGTGTCCGACACGTCCACGGACGATTTACCATACAAATGTGAAAAGTGAAAACCGACCGCGGAATTACAATCCATCCCGTGCGTCCGATGTTACAACCGTATGGAAAAAACACCGTCCGCACCGAACACCCATAGCAACCATGGAGACATGTGCCCGCATACGCGCCGAACCCCCACCCCAGCCGCCGTATGTACGCGCCGACCCCCACCCCAGCCCCCGTACGTTCGAGTCGAACCCCCCCAGCCCCCGTACGTTCGAGTCGACCCCCCCACCCAGCCCCCGTACGTTCGAGTCGAACCCCCGTGTATGTACACCCGTGTACGTGTCGAACCCCCCCGTGTATGTACACCCGTGTACGTGTCGTACCCCCACCCGTGTATGTACACCCGTGTACGTGTCGTACCCCCACCCGTGTATGTACACCCGTGTACGTGTCGTACCCCCACCCGTGTATGTACACCCGTGTACATGTCGTACGTCCACCCGTGTATGTACACCCGTGTATGTGTCAATCAATCAATCAATCAGTGACACTTGTAAAGCGCGCTACATACCCGTAGGGTCTCAAGGCGCTGGGGGGGGGGGAGGGGGGGGTGCCGCTACTGCTCGAACAGCCAGGTCTTCAGCTTCTTCCTGAAGGAGAGGTGGTCTTGGGTCAGGCGCAGGTCGGTCGGGAGGGAGTTCCAGGTCTTGGCGGCCAGGTAGGAGAAGGACCTTCCTCCTGTAGTCGCTCTTCGGATGCGGGGGACGGCGGCGAGGGCGTGGTTGGCTGATCGGAGGTGGCGTTTTGGAGCGTGGAAGTTGACTCGGCTGTTGAGGTAGCTCGGGCCTTGGTCGTGTAGGGCTTTGTGTGCGTGGGTGAGGAGGCGGAAGGTGATTCTTTTGTTGACGGGGAGCCAGTGAAGGTCTCTCAGATGTCCGGAGATGTGGCTGGTTCGTGGGATGTCGAGGATGAGTCTGGCTGAGGCGTTCTGGATCCGCTGGAGTCTCTTCTGGAGCTTGGCGGTGGTACCGGCGTAGAGGGCGTTGCCGTAGTCCAGTCGGCTGGTGACGAGGGCCTGGGTGACGGTCTTCCTGGTCTCGGTGGGGATCCACCAGAAGATCTTCCGTAGCATGCGTAGGACGTTGAAGCACGCCGAGGAGACGTTGTTGACTTGCCTGGTCATGGAGAGGGAGGAGTCCAGGAGGAAGCCCAGGTTGCGTGCATGGTCTGTCGGTTTGGGTGCGGTGCCCAGGGCGGGAGGCCACCAGGAGTCGTCCCAGGCGGAGGGTGAGGAGCCCAGGATGAGGACCTCCGTCTTGTCCGAGTTCAGTTTCAGGCGGCTGGTCGTCATCCACTCGGCTACCTCTTTCATCCCTTCGTGCAGGTTGGATCTGGAGGCGGCGGGGTCGTTGGTCAGGGAGAGGATCAGTTGGGTGTCGTCGGCGTAGGAGATTATGCTGAGGTTGTGTTTGCGTACGATGGCCGCGAGGGGGCTCATGTAGACGTTGAAGAGGGTGGGGCTCAGAGATGATCCTTGAGGGACGCCGCAGGTGACTTCGGAGGCCTCTGACTTGTACGGTGGTAGGCGGACTCTCTGTGTTCTTCCGTCGAGGAAGGAGATGATCCAGTCCAGCGCCTTGTCCTGGATTCCGATGTTGCTGAGGCGCCGTACTAGGGTGCGGTGGCAGACCGCGTCGAATGCCGCAGAGAGGTCTAGGAGGATGAGGGCCGCTGTTTCTCCATTGTCCATCAGGGCTCGGATGTCATCGGTGGCGGCGATGAGGGCGGTCTCGGTGCTGTGATTGGCTCGGAAGCCGGACTGTGAGGGGTCGAGGGATCCGTTTGTCTCGAGGAAGGCGGCCATCTGCTTGTTGACGGTCTTCTCGATGACTTTGGCTGGAAACGGGAGGAGCGAGATGGGGCGGTAATTCTTGAGGTCGGTGGGGTCCGCTGTAGGTTTCTTTAGTAGGGCGCTGAGTTCGGCGTGCTTCCAGCTCTCAGGGAAGATGGTGGTGTCAAAGGAAGTGTTGATGATGTCTCGCAGGTGGGGTGCGATGACAGCGTCGGCCTTGTTGAAGACGTGGTGAGGGCAGGGGTCGGTCGGTGATCCGGAGTGGATGGAGTTCATCGTGCGGATGGTGTCTTCGGTGCTGATCGGGGTCCAGGCGTGGAGGGTGGTGGTGGGGGTGGTTGTTCGGTCATGGTGTGCGTTGGTTGGTTGTTGAAGCTGTTATGTATGTCCGCGATCTTGTTGTGGAAGTATGAAGCGAGGGAGTTGCAGAGGTCTTGCGATGGGGTGATGTCGTTGTTTCCTGCGCTGGGGTTGGAAAGCTCTTTCACGATGTTGAAGAGTTCCTTGCAGTTGTGTGCGTTGTTGTCCAACCGGTCTTTGAATGCTGTTTTCTTGGCGGCGCGGATCAGCTGGTGGTGTTTCCGGGTGGCAAGTTTGAAGGAGGTCCTGTTGTCCGGTGTCGGTTCCCTTCTCCAGACTTTCTCGAGGGCTCGGCAGTTCTTCTTGGAGCTCTTGAGTTCGTCGGTGAACCATGGGGCCTTCTTGCTGCCGGGTCTGCTAGGCGGGGTCCTCAGTGGGGCGAGTTCGTCCGCGCAGTTGCTGATCCACTTCGTGAGGTTGTCGGCGGCTTGGCTGGGGTTCGCTGAGCTGGCAGGAGGGTGCTGGTTCAGGGAGGTGGCGAGCTGGTCTGCTGTGATCTTGTTCCAGCTTCTGCGGGCTGCCTGTTGCTGGTGTTGGTGGGTCGTCGTTCTCTTGAAGGTGAAGTGGACGCAGCTGTGGTCCGTCCATTGAAGCTCTGTGGCGTGGCTGAAGTCTATGTCTGTGCTGGATGAGAAGACTGCGTCAAGTGTGTGTCCGGCGAGGTGGGTGGGGGTGGACACCAGTTGCTTGAGTCCCAGGTTGGCGAGGTTGTCGAGCAGGGTGCTGGTGTTGCGGTCGTTGTTGTTCTCCAGATGGAAGTTGAGGTCTCCCAGGAGGATGTAGTCGGCGGAGGGGAGGGCATGCGGGCTGACGAAGTTGGCGATGTCCTCGCTGAATTGTGTGCGTGGTCCAGGGGGTCGGTAGATCAGGGTGCCTCTGAGGGTGGTGTTCGGGTTGGTGTGGATCTGGAAATGCAGGTGTTCGGCGCTGGTCAGGGTGTTGTCGGTGCTGGTCGTGAGACGGATGGTGTTCCTGTGGATGATGGCGATGCCTCCTCCCATCTGGTTGGCGTTTCGGTCCCTCCGGACGACCTTGTAGCCCTCTGGGATAGCGATGGCGATGTCGGGAGCTGAAGAGGCGTTCATCCAGGTCTCCGTGAGGAAGGCGACGTCAGGGGCTGTGGCGTCTAGAAGGTTCCAGAGTTCGATGGCGTGTCTGTGGACGGAGCGGGTGTTGAGCAGGATGCACTTGAGGTGGGTGCTGCTGGTGTTCGACTTGGTGGGTGCTGGTGCGAGGCTGGTCCGGATGCAGGTGAACTTGCAGGCGTGGCAGCTGAAAGGTCCGTGGGTACGTCGTGGAGTGGCTTGATGGCATTCTGGGAGTCGGCCGGTGTTGAGTGCGGTGAGGGTGGCGGCGGAGTACGTCAGGCGGGTCGGTCGGGATCTTCGTTGGCCAGGGGTCCTGGCGCTGGGCGCGGTCCGGTCGCGGACGGGCGCAGACGGGCTTACCTTTGGCGCACCTTCGGCGCACAATCGGCGCGCCCGCTGCGCGTGACCGCTGCGCGTTCGCACGGTCGCCATATAAGGCGAAGTGCGCGGGTGGGCGGGGCAGCTGGGAGGCGGGAGCGGGGAGGGAACAGAAAGGAAAAAGGGGCGTGGTCAGCGGTGGTGGCGGGAAGCGGGGAGCGGGGAGGGAAGGCGGAGGGCGGCGAGGTAGGCGGGCAGACAGGCAGGAGAACGCAAAGGGCTGAAACTGACTAGAAAAAAAAATACAGGCACAAAAGTCAGACAAAAGCTGCTAACACGGGAGGAAAATGCAGTTCAAACAAGCACAAATGCTAGACAAAACAAGCACAAAAGTCAGACAAAAGCTGCTAACACGGGAGGAAAATGCAGAAACTGACTAGAAAAAATACAGGCACAAAAGTCAGACAAAAGCTGCTAACACGGGAGGAAAATGCAGTTCAAACAAGCACAAATGCTAGACAAAACAAGCAAAAACAGACGCCAGCGGCGTCAGCCGGCAGCGAGGCAGGCAGCGAGGCAGAGGGCAAGGCGAGGGGGCACACACAGCAGCTGGTGGCCGTGCGGCGCGGGGGTGTCCCACAAGTGGGTCACACTCACCTGCGTCGCACGGTCGCCATATAAGGCCAAGTGCGCGGGTGGGCGGGGCAGCTGGGAGGCGGGAGCGGGGAGGGAACAGAAAGGAAAAAGGGGCGTGGTCAGCGGTGGTGGCGGGAAGCGGGGAGCGGGGAGGGAAGGCGGAGGGCGGCGAGGTAGGCGGGCAGACAGGCAGGAGAACGCAAAGGGCTGAAACTGACTAGAAAAAAAAATACAGGCACAAAAGTCAGACAAAAGCTGCTAACACGGGAGGAAAATGCAGTTCAAACAAGCACAAATGCTAGACAAAACAAGCACAAAAGTCAGACAAAAGCTGCTAACACGGGAGGAAAATGCAGAAACTGACTAGAAATATACAGGCACAAAAGTCAGACAAAAGCTGCTAACACGGGAGGAAAATGCAGTTCAAACAAGCACAAATGCTAGACAAAACAAGCAAAAACAGACGCCAGCGGCGTCAGCCGGCAGCGAGGCAGGCAGCGAGGCAGAGGGCAAGGCGAGGGGGCACACACAGCAGCTGGTGGCCGTGCGGCGCGGGGGTGTCCCACAAGTGGGTCACACTCACCTGCGTCGCACGGTCGCCATATAAGGCCAAGTGCGCGGGTGGGCGGGGCAGCTGGGAGGCGGGAGCGGGGAGGGAACAGAAAGGAAAAAGGGGCGTGGTCAGCGGTGGTGGCGGGAAGCGGGGAGCGGGGAGGGAAGGCGGAGGGCGGCGAGGTAGGCGGGCAGACAGGCAGGAGAACGCAAAGGGCTGAAACTGACTAGAAAAAAAAATACAGGCACAAAAGTCAGACAAAAGCTGCTAACACGGGAGGAAAATGCAGTTCAAACAAGCACAAATGCTAGACAAAACAAGCACAAAAGTCAGACAAAAGCTGCTAACACGGGAGGAAAATGCAGAAACTGACTAGAAAAAATACAGGCACAAAAGTCAGACAAAAGCTGCTAACACGGGAGGAAAATGCAGTTCAAACAAGCACAAATGCTAGACAAAACAAGCAAAAACAGACGCCAGCGGCGTCAGCCGGCAGCGAGGCAGGCAGCGAGGCAGAGGGCAAGGCGAGGGGGCACACACAGCAGCTGGTGGCCGTGCGGCGCGGGGGTGTCCCACAAGTGGGTCACACTCACCTGCGTCGCACGGTCGCCATATAAGGCCAAGTGCGCGGGTGGGCGGGGCAGCTGGGAGGCGGGAGCGGGGAGGGAACAGAAAGGAAAAAGGGGCGTGGTCAGCGGTGGTGGCGGGAAGCGGGGAGCGGGGAGGGAAGGCGGAGGGCGGCGAGGTAGGCGGGCAGACAGGCAGGAGAACGCAAAGGGCTGAAACTGACTAGAAAAAAAAATACAGGCACAAAAGTCAGACAAAAGCTGCTAACACGGGAGGAACATGCAGTTCAAACAAGCACAAATGCTAGACAAAACAAGCACAAAAGTCAGACAAAAGCTGCTAACACGGGAGAAAAATGCAGAAACTGACTAGAAAAAATACAGGCACAAAAGTCAGACAAAAGCTGCTAACACGGGAGGAAAATGCAGTTCAAACAAGCACAAATGCTAGACAAAACAAGCAAAAACAGACGCCAGCGGCGTCAGCCGGCAGCGAGGCAGGCAGCGAGGCAGAGGGCAAGGCGAGGGGGCACACACAGCAGCTGGTGGCCGTGTGGCGCGGGGGTGTCCCACAAGTACCCCCACCCGTGTATGTACACCCGTGTATGTGTCGTACCCCCACCCGTGTATGTACACCCGTGTACGTGTCGTACCCCCACCCGTGTATGTACACCCATGTACTTGTCGTACCCCCACCAATGTATGTACACCCGTGTACGTGTCGTACCCCCACCGTGTATGTACACCCGTGTACGTGTCGTACCCCCACCCGTGTATGTACACCCGTGTACGTACGAGTCGTACCCCCACCCGTGTACGTGTCGTACCCCCGTGTATGTACGAACCGTACCCTCACCCGCGGACGTATGGAGTGTACCCCAGGCCCCAACACCAGTACCTTCACACAACATCGCGCATGTACGAGTCGTACCAAGCCAGACACAAGGACAGCACTGGACAACCAAATGGCCAAAGTACACACCGTACACACGTTAAAAACGCACGTACACAACCAGGACAAAGCAAAACAACACAAGAATACACCATTCGAATGGCACAAAGCCACTAAACATGTCCAACAAGCTCAAAAACAACACAATCACTGACCTGCAACTGCCAAAATCCAAAACAGAGGCCCAAAACACAACCACTCCTTATAACACACCCACCCAAAGTTCAAACACAGCCACACCCACCAATGGAACAATAAAAAGGGCCCACACACACAAACCATGAGCCTTTGCAACAGACCCACTGCTGCCAGACCCCACAGACAACCTACAGCACCATACTGGAAGCTTGACCACACCTTACACTTGCACACCTTCACACACACACCTTCACAAACACCCCCACATCACATTCACACACACACCTGCACAACCACACCCACACACCCCCCCATCCACACCCACACCCCTCACCATGCCCACTAACAAGAATACAAAGTTCACTAGCCGAGAGTTGGAGGTCCTTGTCGATGAAATCCTCAGAGTTGAGCCACACCTCTTTGGAACATTGGTCAGACAGACCAGCATTTCAGAAAAAACATCCATGTGGCAGACCATCGTCGATGCTGTGAATGCTGTTGGGGACACCAGAAGGACCAGGCATGAATGCCAAGCCAGGTGGTACGATCTGCGGAGGAGGGTCCGAGCCAAAATGAAGGCCGCCCCGCAGACCCGTACACTACCATCCCTGGGAGGAGAGGGTGATGGCCATACTGCCGGTGGTGGCAGTGGACGGATTAGAAGGACTCTGAGACCCGGGTGAGTACACACACAACTCACCTCACATGGGGGGGAACGTCATCCACAACCAAACTCACAAACAGACACGCAACCACCCCAAGCTATCGCATGACTCAACCACACTCCATGAACACGCACATGCCACTAGCGCCACCATGCCCCATGCACCCAGCTGGACAATGTCAAGTCACAGGCCACAGAAAACACCAACACAAGACACGGTAACCCGGATGGCGGGAGTGTGGGCCACAAAAATCACATAGTGCAACTCAGAAGCAGACAACAATGCCCTCTGCCCATATGGCCTAGGTCACAGCCAGACAAACACTGTGTCCCCACACAGGAAAGACTCGCCAGCAAATGGCGGACGCCTTTCATCAACACATGGGGGTGACGGCACGTTCTTGCACATGACAGCAGCTAATGAACAGCCTTCACTATGAAAGAGTGGCAGCACACACCACCACAGCAGCAGTGCAGACACACACACTACACCCAATGGGTGCCTGGAGATCAGAAACAAACTCACATCAACAATCCAAGGGCCATTCAAAGATCTGCTAACAGTCTGTGCCCAGGAAGCTGGGCTGAGGTGACAGAGGGTGACAGACAGAGGGAGGGAGAGGGGGCCAGAGAGGGAGGGAGACACAGGGAGACGGACAGAGGGAGGAGGCTGACACACAGAGGGAGGGAGAAGGGGACAGAGAGGGAGTGAGACACAGGGAGACGGACAGAGGGAGGGGGCTGACACACGGAGGGGGGAGAGGGGGACAGAGAGGGAGTGAGACACAGGGAGACGGACAGAGGGAGGAGGCTGACACACGGAGGGAGGGAGAGGGGGACAGAGAGGGAGGGAGACAGAGGTGGACACAGGGAGACAGACAGAGGGAGGGAGGAGGGTGACAGAGGAAGGGAGAAAGGGAGACAGAGGGAGACGGACTGAGGGAGGAGGTTGACAGAGGGAGACGGACAGAGGGAGGAGGCTGACAGAGGGAGGGAGAAAGGGAGACAGAGGGAGACGGACTGGGGGAGGAGGTTGACAGAGGGAGACGGACAGAGGGAGGAGGCTGACAGAGGGAGGGAGAAAGGGAGACACAGGGAGACGGACAGAGGGAGGAGGCTGACACACAGAGGGAGGGAGAGGGGGACAGAGAGGGAGCGAGAAAGGGACACACAGGGAGAGCAAATCAGCCTTGTGGGGTGTGGGAATGTCTGCTCATCAGCAGGTGGACTGCATGCATGTAGACAAGGGTGGCCAGTGCCAGAACCCCCCCTCTTCTCCATGGCTAAACACAGGGCCATGTCACAACCTGTGCACAAGCACAACGAAAGCTACCTGCATTATCTAAGTGTGTGGAACCACTCCATGTGCCCACGTACAGTGCAACACGGAGGGCACCAATGCATGGCTCTCCACACCTGCCCACTCCACTGCTGACTGCAGTCACAATTGACGCAGCAATTAAGACTGTGCCACACATAGGTAAAGTCGCTAAAGCTGTGGCCAAGGGACATACCCATGCACAAGTGCACTGTCAGTGGAATGCAAGACATATCCAAATTCCCAGAGGAAATGTGCCAACTTAGAAACCAATGAAACATGGATGTTGCATGGAACAAAATTAACATTGTCTCTCTCACACACAGGTCAACGTCGTGGATCACCCCCCAACACTGGGGGGTGATCCACTGAAGACTCACAGGACCCGGCTCGGCGGGATGACGGAGCCACCGGCAGCGACGACTCTCACCACTCTGTGGACGAACCCGACCAACCTGGCCCCTCTGGTGTCCAACCACCTGCAGCACCAGCGTCAGGTACAACTGGGCCAACCACCACCCCCACTCCTGCCACATCCCAGGAGACACCCAGGATCCCTGCCCCAACACCACAATGCAGCCAGGCTGGCCAGGAGGGACACGGTGTCCCGGGCACCCAGGAGGAGGCAGGCGACAACGCCAATGCCACCCCTCAGGGGTCCCGGAGACCCGATGTGCCCACAAGGGCAGGCCAGGGGCAAGTGGGCAGGGGTGGTGGGAGTGGAGGACGGCGGAGGCGCGAGCCTGACCTGTTGGCTGGGGAACCGGTATATTCCCATGTCCGTAACATCCTGGACACATACCGGCAGGACACCACGGGCATGGGCCGGGTTGTGTCCACCCTCAATGAGATGAAGGGGACCCTCGATGAGATCAAGACCCAGCAGGCCTAGCAACATGCGGAGCAACATGCCTGTCTACTGCGACACCAACGGCGGATGGAGGACAGACAGGCTGAGCTCGTGACGGTGTGCACGGGAATTCACAGTACACTCCGTCGGATGGCCGACAACATGGGCAACCCTCCCTGTGCCAGCAGGCATAGAACATCACCACCCACAGGGAGGGATAAGGAGGAGGAGGAGACATCCGACGGAGCATCCCAAACATCGTCACGGCCTGCTTCTGAGGGTCCCCGCAGGAGGGCGGGTCGTCCACGGAAAAGACCGTGAGGGTCGGCGCAACAGCACCATCTCCCAGGACACCTGGCCTGGCACCTGGCCCACTGGAGCAACAGCAGCACAGCATCAAAAGACATTCACTGCCACATGGACTTGCTGGTCACTGTCTGACCAATGTTGACAAAGACTGTGGCATGGACTCTGAGGATTTCAAATGGCAAGGACACCAACTCCCCTAGTGAACTTTGGATTCCACACACCCGGAAAGCCCCTCATGTCAACCCCCCCCCCCCCACCCCAACCAAAATAAAAAGTCACACCATAAAGAGAAGATGCCTACTGATTGCATTATTACCTTACATGTGTCTTGTAAAGTCTAACTATGCCTGAGTTCTCATTTGACTTCAACCATCCACACCCTGGGGCCTGAGTCTGGCACAGGACACACATGGGTCACATTGTAGTAGGCAAGACACACATGGAGCACCATACACACACGTGATGGGCCCAACCAGCTGAGGGGGTGGCCGCACAACCGTGCCGACAGACATATTGAGTACAGCTACAGCCATGCGCAGAGGTCAGGGATCATGTGGAGTGTCCTGAGGGGCACCCAGGTATGTGTGGACAGGTGGCAGAACCATGTCCTGCAAGCTTGAGTCAGGTGGATGCAGTGAATGGTGGCCTGGCCAACGTGGGATGCATGGGGATGGCACATGTCACAATACCCACACAGTCATTGACTACATGCACAATACACAGTCTAATCCCACACAAACAGCTTGCATCTTTAGGCTGATAGAATTTTGCTCTTGACTTCGAAACTAAAATCGCTGCTCTGCTGTTCTTTTTTTAATAGTGTTCAATTGTTTCTCATTTTTAAACTGTGTTTTAACTGTGTTCAGGAATAATTTGCGTATTTGCACACTCGCTGACGATAGTCACTCTGGGGCATTTTTGTATTGTTAGCTGCTGGCTGAGCCCTCCTCACTTCCGGCGGGACAGAACTAGGCGCCATTTTGGTCTTGAACGCGATCTAGTCTCCCCACCACCGGCACTACTTAAATGCACGCTGCACGTTTGTAGGTGCTTTAGGGCTGATAGAATTTTGCTCTTGACTTCGAAACTAAAATCGCTGCTCTGCTGTTCTTTTTTTAATAGTGTTCAATTGTTTCTCATTTTTAAACTGTGTTTTAACTGTGTTCAGGAATAATTTGCGTATTTGCACACTCGCTGACGATAGTCACTCTGGGGCATTTTTGTATTGTTAGCTGCTGGCTGAGCCCTCCTCACTTCTGGCGGGACAGAACTAGGCGCCATTTTGGTCTTGAACGCACTCTAGTCTCCCCACCACCGGCACTACTTAAACGCATGCTGCACGTTTGCAGGTGCTTTAGGGCTGATAGAGTTGTGCTCTTGACTTCGAAACTAAAATCGCTGCTCTGCTGTTCTTTTTTTAATAGTGTTCAATTGTTTCTCATTTTTAAACTGTGTTTTAACTGTGTTCAGGAATAATTTGCGTATTTGCACACTCGCTGACGATAGTCACTCTGGGGCATTTTTGTATTGTTAGCTGCTGGCTGAGCCCTCCTCACTTCCGGCGGGACAGAACTAGGCGCCATTTTGGTCTTCACGCGCTCTAGTCTCCCCACCACCGGCACTACTTAAATGCACGCTGCACGTTCGCGCAGCGGACGAGCGCAGCGGGCGCACCGCTGGCGAGCCCAAGGCGCGCCCAAGGCAAGCCCGTCTGCGCCCGTCAGCAGCCCGACGGGAGCCGGGGCCAGTTATGCTGCCCATTTCATGAAAGATGATTCTTGCCACCGGTCCTACTCTCGTGAGTGCCTCATCCAGTTGGGGGGGCCGTCTTGTAACCCGCAGTCGTTCCCTAACCTGTATGGAACTCGAGACTTTGTGTATGGGGCGTGTGGCTTCTGCCTTGAGTTGGGTGTCGCTCCTGGCACTAAAACATCTAACTCCCCTGTTATTTCAGCGGCACTACTTAATGTGCGCTCTCTGAAAAAGCACTACTCAGAGGTGTTTGAGCTCCTGGACGATAAAGCTCTGGACTTTTTATTTGTCACGGAGACCTGGCTTGATAACTCCTCCGACCCAATCGTCACCTTGGCCATCCCCTCGGGGTATAAAATCAGCAGATTTAATTCGTTCTACAGGGAGAGGTGGGGGGTTGGCTGTAATTTTTAAAGATACGTGGGCACTAGATAAGTGCTCTCTTAGCATGTGGGATGGCTGTGAAGTGTTGGATTTCAATATTCGTTGCTCGGCCCACTTTTCTCTTGGTGGGTCCTTGATCTATCGTCCGCCGGGAGTAGCCCATGCCTTCCTTCAGGCCTGTGTGGAGGCGGTCTCCATGAGAGCCCTACAGTTCTCCCATTATGTGATTCTAGGTGATATCAATATTCATTTTGATCAAAATAATTCAAAAGACACACGTGATCTTCTTGATATTTGCCAATCTGCGTAGCTCTTTCAATGGGTCGACCAGGCTACTCATAATGGTGGCCATATTCTTGACCCTATCTTTTCCAACTTCCCTATTTCAGTCAAGGCTCCACTCCCTGTTCCCTGGTCTGATCATTATTTAATTCCCTTTTCTTGGGTGGTGACCCCGCCCGCTGTCAGTCCAATGGCCAGTCATAAACCAGCGTTCAAGAAGGTTGACCCCCTACTTTTTGCCAAGGCGCTGGTGGCCAATAGGCCACTTCTGTCACAAGACCTTGATCAGTGTCTTGCTGCCTTTTCCAACTGGCTCCTGGGCTCTTGGACGACCATTGCCATACCTACTTCGGCTAGACAGTCAAGGGCTTCCCCCTCCAAACCTTGGTTTACGGAGGATCTGCGTCTTCTTAAGCAGGGCTGTAAGAAACTGGAGCGCTCCTGGCGTCTTAGCAACTACTGCCCGTTAGCAAAGAGGCAGCTTAGGCTGGGTCAAAAAACCTACTATAAAGCGATCTCTTCTGCCAAAAGGGTATTTTTCGCCACTCGGATTGATCAAGCCAAGAACAACTCGAAATAAATTTTTTCTATCGTTCAAAGTTTTTTGTCCCCTGTGGCGCAGAGCTGTATCCTACCAGCTACTACTGCTTGGTGCGAGACGCTCACTACATTCTTCCGGGACAAGATTCTAAAGATACAAGGCAGCTTTTCTGCCCCGCCTGTCCCTACTGGGCCCATGGGTCCCTCTGTCTCCTCTCTTACTACTCCTGCTGTACTGTCTACCATTCATTCCCTGTCCAATTTCTCTCCGGTGGATTTGTCGTGCACTTTGAGAATTCTTCAGGGTCTGAAGTCTGGTTCTCCGGACGATCCATGTTCTGCAAGACTTCTGGCCTCTGTGGCTGAAACAGTTAATGTGGAAGTTAATTTTATAATTAACCTTTCTTTGCAGGACGGCAGGGTTCCTAGCTGCTGGAAGCAGGCCAAAATTCTCCCACTTCTGAAGAAATCGACTCTCGATCCTTCAGTGCCGGGTAACTACAGACCTATTTCTCTTCTCCCCAGCCTGTCTAAGGTCTGTGAGAAGATAGTGAACAGACAGCTGTCTGAGTATGTCGAGAGCGCGGATCTTCTTCACCCTGCCCAATCGGGTTTCCGCCCCTCCTTCAGCACGGAAGGTGCTCTATTGGAAATTTCTGAAGCCATACGGGAGTGTCTAGACGCTGGTGGGAAGGCCGCCCTTGTGCTGCTTGATCTGTCGGCGGCCTTTGATACTGTCCCTCACTCACTTCTGCTTGACAGACTATCGAAGATTGGGGTGTCGGGCGCGGTTTGGGGCTGGATCAAATCCTTTCTGGATGGCCGCTATCAGCAAGTCTGGATACCCCCAGCGGCCTCTTCACCTCTGCTAGTTGGCACGGGTGTTCCCCAGGGTTCGTCCCTTAGCCCCCTCCTGTTCAATATCTATCTTACTCCTCTGGTATCTCTTGCTGAGGGGTTGGGGGCTAAGGTCATTGCTTACGCCGACGATACGCAACTGCTGTTCACCTGGGACAAACAGGTGTCCTCGGTGGCCCAGGTGCAGAAGTGTCTTTCCTCGGTTTTCGAATGGATGACGTCGGCACACTTAAAGTGCAATGAGGATAAATCGGAGGTTCTGATGTTCGGGGACTTTCCCTCCGGATTCAGAGAGTCTATTTGGCCGCTTGAGTTCCCACTGCCTGTTTCAAACAGTCAGACCGCTAAGAACCTGGGCATCTATTTTGATAGCAATCTTTCCTTTTCTAGCCAGGTTTCTCATCTGATAGGTTGCTGTTTTGGTCTCCTCAAAATTTTGAGAAGATTCCTTCCGCTGGTGCCTCAAATGGCTAGGGAATCAGTGGCCCGGGCACTTATTCTGTCCCGCTTGGACTATGCAAATGCCCTCTATGCTGGGCTCCCAGCTTATGTACTCAATAAGCTTCAAGTCACCCAGAATGCGGCTGTCTGCATGCTGGGAGGGCTGGGCCCCAGGCAGAGTGTTCATGGTTACCGTCGCTCCCTTCACTGGCTACCGGTCAGGGCCCGGATAGCTTTCAAATCTCTTACCCTTGCTCATCGTGCCCTGCACAGACGAGGGCCGGGATATCTTCAGAAACAGTTCTCGTTTTACGTGCCAGGGCGTCACCTGAGGTCTTCCTCTCTCAGGCTCATGAAGGTGCCCTGTTTCCAGCGTCATAGACTAGGCGGTGCTTCCCTGGTTGTGTTTGCTGCCCGCGCCTGGAATGCACTCCCCTTTTCTCTCCGAATGGTTGAAGACACTGTGGCCTTTAAGAAACTGCTAAAAACTTACCTCTTCTCGTAGGGCTGAGTCTCAATTCTGTCTCCCTGAACCGCGCCGGGACACTCTTTCGAGTATCTGTGCGCGTAATAAAGATATATAACATCTTGCTACTCGACACATAGACACAGAGCCACTATCACGGAAAACCATGCCAGACATGCCGGATGCACCGTGGCAACACACCAGCATTGACTGAGAAGAGGCACCTTTGAGGCATAGGGACACCTTTATTAGTCATGTATTCGGGATTGCAGAGGCAACTCGGAGTACAAATGAACGGGTAATGTGGAGTAACATGTGGGTCCAACACTGGAACCCCCCTTCTGCAGCCCAAATGCGTGATAGCCATGGAACTGGCACACAAGTGTCGGCTAACAGCTAAACACCCCCTGCTGCTCACGGAGAGACTGCCACACAACATTGATCCGCTGATGTGGAAGTCCCACAGCATGTCAAGCCAAGGCAAACCGTATGTGTCCGAGGGCAGTGTAACACACATTGATGCCATCATCACATTCCACAATCCCATCACTGATGACTGTCAACAAGTCTGACCATCTATTCAGGTGTACCCAGCTGCATGTAATGTGTACCATGGTGATGCGACATGTCTGCAGAGGAACCAAACATCGACAGGGGCAGTGTGCACACATCGTAAACAACTGCCACACCCAATACACCCCTGATGCATCCCTTACCCTAAGGAGACTTCCAAACTTGTCCGTGCCTGTAACGCTGAGTCAGCACACGATGACGTGTCCATGAGGAATAGCAGTGCCACAACAATGCAACCAGCAGACGGCATGCGCAAGTACCTGGGGATATGAGAGACACAAGAAGTCAGCCACAAAAAGCACAGCCACTTGCATGTGCATGTACTCGACACATGTAAGGATGACAACATGCCAGGTCACAATTATGACTGGGGAAATACACATCACTGCCACCATCACTCCAGTGACACATCCACACACACCTCTGACTCACGTGCCATACATGCAGATGGACACACACATCGCAACACATGCCACACGGGGACCAATGCGTGCACACACAGACACTGGTACTCACCACTAAGCAAAGAAGTCGCGTATGAGCCGAGTCCGGATGTCCTCTTGCGGAACCACGTCCTCCACATCACTAGCCCCATTGCCAAGCCCTTCGTCCTCCACGGGTGGATGGTCCTGATCATCTTGATCCAGGATGAGTGGCACAGCTTTCTCAACTGCCATGTGGTGCAGCATGCAGCAGACCATGAAGATTTTGCAGACCTTCGCCGGGGCATGTGGGAGGGCGCCGCCGGTCTTGTGGAGGCATCGGAATCGGCTCTTCAGGAGGCCAAACGTCCTCTCTATCACTCGCCTTGTCCGGCCATGGGCGGTGTTGTAGCGGAGCTGGGCCGGCGTGATGGGGTTGCGGAGAGGTGTGATCAGCCATGGCATGTTGGGATAGCCAGCGTCCCCTACATGGAAAGCACATGGACATAAGTAGGACAGGAGAAGCGGTTGTGCTGGAAGTCTATGCAAGATACAGGACAGACAGACTGTACCCACCAACAACACATGCTCGTTCGTTGCGCAGCTGCGTCATCATTTCAGGCATCCTGCTACGCCTCATGATGTAGGCATCGTGTGCTGATCCTGGAAAACGAGCACAGACATGTGAAATCACCATGTTGGACAGACACACCACAAGGGCATTGATGGAGTGGTA
The DNA here is from genome assembly GCF_964204655.1 of Triturus cristatus. Lineage (NCBI taxonomy): Eukaryota > Metazoa > Chordata > Amphibia > Caudata > Salamandridae > Triturus > Triturus cristatus. The sequence goes on from NC_140579.1 coordinate 287,938,660, forward strand.
GTGCTTGCGATTCCTGTACGCTACCTCCTGTGCCTGTGGTGGTACCAAAGCCACATGTGTCCCATCTATGGACCCAATGACATGGGGCATCCCTCCCAGGGCATAGAATCCACGCTTGACCCCAGTCAACATTTCAGGGGTTGGGAAATGGATGAAGTCATCCAGGTGAATCAACATGGCCTCTAAGAAATCATGCAGCACATGGCAGAACATGCTGTGGGACATGCCACCAACATGAGCTATGGTATTTTGAAAGGTACCCGTGGCAAGAAAATGTAGGGCTGCCATTACCTTCAGCTTGGGTGTCAGTGCCGTAGGATACCTGTGCAGCGGTTGCAGGTGTGGTGCCAGTCTCGCCGTCAACTCCAGAATCAACCGTTGGGGGAAGCGGTAGCAGCGTATACAGTCATTCTCCCGCATGTCAGCCAAGTCCGGAATTGGTCGGTGAAGAGGCGGCGCCCTGCAGTAATTTGGAAGTGACAAGGAAGAGTGAGTGCACCACAACAACAATTTATTTGTACTGAGCACATGTTAATCTGTCAATACACATATGCTACATACGGAGTCAGGTATGTGCCACATGCCCTGGACACGTATGGCTGCCAGGTGACACCCCTACCAAGACCAAGCTACACACGGAGATTGTGAACCTCCACATGCCATGGCATGGGATTAGCTGTGTCCCAGTGTAAGTGAACAGCCAGACGCAAGACAGGAGTGACATACATCCACACATCAGCAGAAGTAGGATGTCGATTGCAGATACTGGTAGCGGAACACTAGAGCCACAGGTCACATGACATTACACTAGGACAGCCCACACACCTTGCCATGAAGGTGTGCATGTAATGACTCACCACACATTCATAGAGAGGATGCAGACATGTCCTTGTTACGCTACTCCGTGTCCCATGCATACATATGCACCTCACATCCAATACCACATGTGCCATGGTGAGCGGAACAGTGTGCCATGTCAATCTACACACAGACACATGGGGGTTGCTGCAACAGCTGCTGCTTGTGAGGGAGCTCCAACATCAACCTAATGGGAACCCCCCCACACATACATGACATAGTCACATCGTGCACCGTGGGTAGTGACATGTCAGGTGTGGTAACCCCTGTACCGGGCCTCAGGGGACACTTGCGTGTGTTGTTGTCCGTGCCATGCCAGTGACGCTCATCCCAAGTGTGCAGTACAACATGCACACATGTCAAAGGAGTCAAGGGCATGCCTGGCACACATTGCACCGTCACACATTACCTCTGTACACATCTCATCATACATCTGGTGCCTTCTCGACTCAGGAGTAATGTTCCACATCACAGCCTGTCACACCTGTGCCCCACACATGTAGTACTGCCCAGACAATGCCTTGATGTCCATCCATGGACAAGTATGTCCGCCCTATTCTTTCCTGTGTGCTGCCTGTCACCACTGTGATGTGTGAAAAGCACCGTACTTTCGCAAAAAGGGCCTGTGTACGTTCCCGTATCACTATGGGAGTGCTGCCGTATGTGTACCCCTAGGGATAGTGAGCGTACAGGTGTGGGTACGGTCCGTACCACCATGAGTACGCATACGCGAGGACACCCATAGTGAGACGGCCCATACATGCGTGTGTACGCTCCGTACCACTATGGGTGTTCTCGCATATGCGTACTCATAGTGATAGTGAGCGTACAGGCGTGGGTACGGTCCGTACCACCATGAGTACGCATACGCGAGGACACCCATAGTGAGACGGCCCGTACACGCGTGTGTACGCTCCGTAACCCCTATGGGTGTTCTCGCGTATGCGTACTCATAGTGATAGTGAGCGTACAGGCGTGGGTACGGTCCGTACCACCATGAGTACGCATACGCGAGGACACCCATAGTGAGACGGCCCGTACATGCGTGTGTACGCTCCGTACCACTATGGGTGTTCTCGCGTATGCGTACTCATAGTGATAGTGAGCGTACAGGCGTGGGTACGGTCCGTACCACCATGAGTACGCATACGCGAGGACACCCATAGTGAGACGGCCTGTACACGCGTGTGTACTCTCCGTAACCCCTATGGGTGTTCTCGCGTATGCATACTCATAGTGATAGTGAGCGTACAGGCGTGGGTACGGTCCGTACCACCATGAGTACGCATACGCGAGGACACCCATAGTGAGACGGCCCGTACACGCGTGTGTACGCTCCGTAACCCCTATGGGTGTTCTCGCGTATGCGTACTCATAGTGATAGTGAGCGTACAGGCGTGGGTACGGTCCGTACCACCATGAGTACGCATACGCGAGGACACCCATAGTGGGACGGCCCGTACACGCATGTGTACGCTCCGTACCACTATGGGTGTTCTCGCGTATGCGTACTCATAGTGATAGTGAGCGTACAGGCGTGGGTACGGTCCGTACCACCATGAGTACGCATAGGCGCGGACACCCATAGTGAGACGGCCCGTACACGCGTGTGTACGCTCCGTACCACTATGGGTGTTCTCGCGTATGCGTACTCATAGTGATAGTGAGCGTACAGGCGTGGGTACGGTCCGTACCACCATGAGTACGCATACACGAGGACACCCATAGTGAGACGGCCCGTACATGCGTGTGTACGCTCCGTACCACTATGGGTGTTCTCGCGTATGCGTACTCATAGTGATAGTGAGCGTACAGGCGTGGGTACGGTCCGTACCACCATGAGTACGCATACGCGAGGACACCCATAGTGAGACGGCCTGTACACGCGTGTGTACTCTCCGTAACCCCTATGGGTGTTCTCGCGTATGCATACTCATAGTGATAGTGAGCGTACAGGCGTGGGTACGGTCCGTACCACCATGAGTACGCATACGCGAGGACACCCATAGTGAGACGGCCCGTACACGCGTGTGTACGCTCCGTAACCCCTATGGGTGTTCTCGCGTATGCGTACTCATAGTGATAGTGAGCGTACAGGCGTGGGTACGGTCCGTACCACCATGAGTACGCATACGCGAGGACACCCATAGTGGGACGGCCCGTACACGCATGTGTACGCTCCGTACCACTATGGGTGTTCTCGCGTATGCGTACTCATAGTGATAGTGAGCGTACAGGCGTGGGTACGGTCCGTACCACCATGAGTACGCATACGCGAGGACACCCATAGTGAGACGGCCCGTACACGCGTGTGTACGCTCCGTACCACTATGGGTGTTCTCGCGTATGCGTACTCCTAGTGATAGTGAGCGTACAGGCGTGGGTACGGTCCGTACCACCATGAGTACGCATACGCGAGAACACCCATAGTGAGACGGAGCGTACACACGCCTGTACGGGCCGTTGCTATGCATTTGGGGTGCCCTAGGGCCCCGGAACGCACCGTACCTGTGTGTGAAGCTCCAAATTATATAGGGGACACATGAGGGACAAGTATAAAGGCCTACATGCATGCTGGTTGTCATGGAGACCAAGTTTAAAGTTTGAATTTTTTCCGGAAGGTGCACAGCAGAAGTCAGTTGGAATGAATCTACTTTGTTGCAATGTGTTTGTGGAGTTGACATCATGCTGAAGAAAAAAACACAATAAGAACCCACTGACTGCTAGGTTTGAAGGGATTGGAGGAAACATAGGATGCAAATGTGAGTGACCAATCACTCTGTACTCCTGTGCATGAAACAGGCGAGCAAGGCAGATATAAGGCAGCCAGGTCCCATGAGGGAGCACTTGCCTGCACATCTCTGTATTCCACGACCCAGCTGCTGCTACTGATTCCCTGGAACCATGTCAAGGGCTGTGGAGAGGTCACAGCCATTCACCCTGGAGGAGAACCTGGCTTTGCTGGATGTGATCCTCCCACAGTACCCCCTGCTGTATGGGCGACCAGGTTATCAGGTGAGTGCAGAGTCCACTGGCACAGACTGTGTCCCTTTTCTAAGACTGTGACTTCTGCCATTGTGTCCAGGTGTGACACACGTGCCATGTCCTGTAGGGGGGGTCCCAGGGGGGGGAATGCCTGATGTCTCACAGCCAGAGCATGCTGTGGTGCATGTCTGCCTACCTCACTAGCATGGTGTTTACTATGACAATCACTGCATGGTGCATGCCACATTCTGCCTGTCTTGTCCTCCTGGGAATGTAGCCTCTAGAGTCCTCATGTGATTCTGTGTTCAGCCCAGTGTGACAGGTGACTGTACCCACAGATGTGTTAGTTCTGTGTACCTGTGCTGAGAGTGTCCACATGATGTGTTCGTACCCTGGACATCGGTGTGTGTGTAAGTCCCCTGTCATGTGGGTGGGTGCATATGTGGAGTGTAGCACCCCAGCTGCATGAGGGATGGATATACCCTGGCCATGTGATGTGAGCAGGGAGCAGTGCTGTGTGTCTGACGTGCAGAGCCAGCCCCACACCTGTGGGCCCCCCCGTCTAGTGGCACATGTGCAGAGTGAGGTATGTCGCTGCATTTGGCAATGGCAGGTGAATGTCCTGTGCCTGTGTGTGTCTGTGTACTCTGCTGCGGTGGCGTCAGTGGCCTGTGGCATGTGACTGCTTAGAGGTGCTGCACATTATCCTGGTGTAGCTTGTGATGCACAGTGTGAGCAAGGATCATTGATTGTGTAGTTGCCCTCATTCCACCTGTGTACTTTCAATGGCACATACTGCTTTTGCCCTTCCCCAGAGGATCATGTCCCTATGACAAAGGTGCAATGCGTTGGATGCATACTATGCCTTGTTGTAAACAGCAAATGTGTTCTAATATGTGTCTCTGTGACATGTGCCAGGTGTATTGATGTAGTGTCACTTGTTCATCCTCACAGGTAGGCGCCTCTGCCAAGGAGCAGTTATGGCTGACCGCCGTCAGCGCCGTGGGGAGTGCGGATGGTCGGAAGCGGCGCCTGTCCCAGGTGAGGAAACGCTGGCAGGATATCCGGTGCTGGACGCGGAGGATCGCACGGGTCCTGTTGGGGGACTCACCTGAGAGCCATAAGAACCGTGTGCGCCGCCGACTGACCCACATCCACAAGCGTGTGCTGCCGGTGGTATTTCCAGACTTGGAGAGGCGCTTACAGGAGAAGCAGCAGCAGGAAGGGGGTAGGTACATGTGTGTTTGTTGTGTTTCACCAGCATTTGTAAGTGCACAATTGCATGGATACCCTGCCAGGGTTTAAAGGTGCTGTGTAGATCATGTTAGCCACAGTATAGCTGTGCTCTCCTGCCTCCCTTCCCCTCCTTGCAATGTGTTCCCTGGTCTGTGTGTAGTCACTCCTTCACAAGGTAATGTAGGCTGGCGCTTTCTCCACGTGAACTATGCCTGTAGCATCATGTGTGGGGGTGGTGTGTAACAGGTTTGGGGACCTTGGCTGTGCCCTGTCCAGTTCAGTACATGTGGGTTCCATGTCAGTTGGCACTGATGCAGAGTCCAGACATGGGAGTTAGTCTCACAAGTGTCATGCCTTACAGCGCGCATGTCCTCTGTTGTGGCCTGTGACATGATGTGCATGAGTGTGCGATACACATAGTGCAGGGATGTTGGGGTGTGTTGCAGTCATTCCCATTCAGGACCATGGAGTTGTGTTGCCACTACTGTCCCCTGGGGCATATTTTCCTAGGTGTCATGTGTGTCATCACAAAACGTGGACACTCTCAGTGTCTACAGCATAGGTTGTGCTCTGTGCCATTGTCCCCTGGCACCATGTATATTGACGTGAAATGTAGTACAAGTGTCCACTGTACAGCCTGACCTGATTTTCCTTGTTCATAGTCACAGTGGCCAGTGCCTGTGTGTCTAGTTACAATCCTCTGATGATGCCCATTTGTACATGGTTATTTGGACAGGCGCACCTTGGGTATTTGGCGTCCAATCTTGCATTTCTGCAGCCCCTGTGTATTTCACCCAGACTAAGAGATGTAAGTGCCACCTGTGTCTCCACAAATTGTCTCATGTAGGGGGTGGTTGGTGCGGGCCAAGCCTACATGTCAAAACCAGAATTCTCCTTGCTAGGTCTGGCCAGTGTGTGATGTTTGTCTGGACATACACTCAAGGTGCAGTGAGCCAGTCATGGTGGGCATGTTTTCAGTATTACCTATGCAGCATGTGCCTCAAGTTCATGGATATGGTCCCTCCTCATCCCTATTGTCGGCAACGTTGTGTGGTGCAGATGCAGTGCTGGATTGTCCCCAGGGCCTGGCTCCTATGTCAAACTCCATTTCATGTCAGTTGCTATTATGTCATGCTCTCCAATGGTTTTCATTGGCATGGTGGGTGAACCAACTGTGTGTTGCATGCCCTACATCTGTACCTTGTTTTGTAGATGTTACTGGTCTTTCTTTGCAGGCTATGCACTGTAACCTATGTAGATTGGACTCATGTGACATATGTATACAGGTGTGTGATTAATTGCTGTCTCTTCACCTTGCCCACAGCATCGTCGGGGGACAAGGAGGGAGACATGAGCACAGACGGTGCGGAGGGACCGAGCACCTGTGCCAGCGTTGACATCGTGGCTGGCACATTGAGTGGTACTGAGGCGGAGGAGAGTGAGGCCGAGGACCTGTCCACTGGCACCACCGAATATGAAGCGGACGGGTCCGAGGATGATCTCTCCGAGTGGGCGGAGGCTGCACCACCAGCTGACAGCGGCACAACATCGCACCCCGCCCCCTCCATTGCCATCAGCCGCCTCCCACTTGCTCGTGTCCCGTCTCCACTGCTGCCGCCAATGCCGAGTCTGTGGACATCCAGCGGCAGTTGCAGATTGGTCAGGCTGGGATCCTTAATGTCCTCCATGGCCACAGCCAGGTCCTCAACAACATGGAGGCATACTTGGAGGGCATTCACTCATCGCAGGCTGACCAACGCAGCTTGCTGAGGTCGATAGACTCAACACTGACTGCAGCAGTGGGTCTCCTGCAGCGCTTCATCCAACCCCCTACCCCTGCCCCATCCACACTTCTCACTCCCATGCCTGTCCCACGTACACCCAGACGTCAGCATGCACCCACAACGACGGACACAGGCACCACACCAGCAGGGAAGGTCACCCGCACACCTCCTGGCACGCACACACAGGGTGAAGTAGGCACACCCACTGGGTCGGGGGGCAAACGTAAGACACGCAGCCAGAGTGGGAGTCCGCATTCCACCAAATCCACTCCCTCCAAATCCCCTCCCCTCAGCTCTCCTGGCCACATATCACACAAAGACTCCTTCATGGCCGCTCTGTCCCTGAGCCCCACAGTGACACCACCCCGCAAGCGGTCAAGGGAGTCCCCGGTCAGGGTGGTTGAGTCCCCCCCTGTCTACGCCCTCCCCCAGTGGCGCTGCGACCCATCCCTCTGACCCCCCCCTCCTTGGGGCCTGTGGTTCCTTCGGGTGCAGGGGATTCCCTGGAGGACCTTGCTAAGGTGTGCAGCGAGATCCTGGCCTCTGCCTTTGGCCCTGCCCCAACCCCTGTGGTGGAGTCCTCCATCCCTGCACCCACGACGCCTACCCTTCACCCTCCTGTCCCTGCGGTGCCTGGTTCTTCCCCCCCACATGATGCCCTCACCCCTGTGGAAGACGACGGAATCTAACTGTGCAGGCAAGCTAGGGGACACGCTTCCCACTGTGTCCCCCATCCAGCTGTGACTTCTGGACTGCCCTATGGGCTTTGTAAATATTGAACTTCCTACAAACAAGATTTATTGGATCATGCTGAATAAAGCAATTTATTTTTTTCCCTTGGAACACTACTGCTTTGCTGGTATTGCTGTTGGTGGGGCTGCTACATGGTTTTGGGTGGTGTTCACGTGTTGGGTGTGTGGGAAATGTAGTAGTGTGCTGGTCATAGGAGGGACCCTGGTATCTGTGTGCCATCACACGGTGTTAGCTAGGTTTCTCTGTTCATGTAAGCAGTTGCTGCATGGTGAAATAGTCCCAAGGTGTATTCCTTCCTCTGTGTACCCTGACATCTTCCCTGCAGGGTGTTCCCAAGATTTAGCGCTGAGCTGTGTGTACATTAGATGGGTGTGTGACGGACTCCTTCAACTTTGCACATGCATGCTGAGCGATGTCTCCACCTGCATCATTCGTGGCATCCTTGGTAGTCATTGTACTTGTGTATGTGGACGATTGACATGACTTCATGTGGACATGTTTTCTTTTTGGCGCTATGCATGCGTATACTCCCAGCCTCGCACACATGTGGTACATGTACTGCAGGGTCTTTGTGCACCTGACTGACATTTGTGGGCATGGTATCTGTGGCTACTCCACCCTTTGCGTTCCATGGGCACTGCTGGGAGTGTTAGGCACCCACCCCTCCTGTGTCTGGGCACTGCTGGGAGGACTCTGCACCCACCCCTCCTGTGTCTGGGCACTGCTGGGAGCACTCTGCACACACCCCTCCTGTGTCTGGGCACTGCTGGGAGTGTTAGGCACACACCCCTCCTGTCTCTCGACACTGCTGGGAGGACTCTGCACCCACCCCTCCTGTGTCTGGGCACTGCTGGGAGTGTTAGGCACACACCCCTCCTGTCTCTGGGCACTGCTGGGAGGACTCTGCACCCACCCCTCCTGTGTCTGGGCACTGCTGGGAGCACTCTGCACACACCCCTCCTATTTCACAATATGTACGCTTAGAACACACGTGTGTGGGTTCGCTCCATGCATACGAGGTGGGGGTACGTGTCGTACATACACGGTTGGGGTGGGGGTACGCTCCATGCATACGGGGTGGGGTTACGGTCCGTACGTACACTGTTGGCATGGGGGGTACGCTCCATGCGTACGCGGGTGAGGGTACGGGTCGTACTTACACTGTTGGGGTGGGGGGTACGCTCCATGCGTACGCGGGTGAGGGTACGGGTCGTACTTACACTGTTGGGGTGGGGGGTACGCTCCATACGTATGCGGGTGGGGGTCGTACTTACACTGTTGGCATGGGGGGTACGCTCCATGCGTACGCGGGTGAGGGTACAGGTCGTACTTACACTGTTGGGGTGGGGGGTACGCTCCATACATACGCGGGTGGGGGTACGGGTCATACTTACACTGTTGGGGTGGGGGTACGCTCCATGCATACGCGGGTGGGGTTACGGTCCGTACGTACACTGTTGGCATGGGGGTACGCTCCATGCCTACGCGGGTGAGGGTACGGGTCATACTTACACTGTTGGGGTGGGGGGTACGCTCCATACGTACGCGGGTGGGGGTAGGGGTCGTACTTACACTGTTGGCATGGGGGGTACGCTCCATGCGTACGCGGGTGAGGGTACGGGTCGTACTTACACTGTTGGGGTGGGGGTACGCTCCATGCATACGCGGGTGGGGTTACGGTCCGTACGTACACTGTTGGCATGGGGGGTACACTCCATGCGTACACGGGTGAGGGTACGGGTCGTACTTACACTGTTGGGGTGGGGGGTACGCTCCATGTATACGCGGGTGGGGGTACGGTCCGTACAAATCCGTACCCACTCTGTGAAATGCTTGTGCGGGCCGTACCCAGGCCTTTGCCACGTGGGTACGCCATTGTTGGGGTGACGTAGGTGTGGGCGTGGTACGACTCGTACCCACGCTCTTAAGGCGTGGGTACGGGACGTACCTATATTGTTGTGTTGCCGGTTCGCGTCGTCAAGAACTTCCGTTGTGGCGGTCGCTGGCTTAGCTGGACACACCCCCACCCCCTCGTAGTGACCAGGGCCTGAGGGTCAGGTATGTCCAGGGCATGTGTGCTGTGTGACTTTGGTGGGGGTTTTGTGGCCTGCCCCTGGTCCTGCCACCCCCCCCCTTTTCCCCCTCCCTTTGTTGTTCTAACCTTCTGCGGCGTCTGCGTCCGAACCTGTAGAGGAGGTCGACTACTATGAGAGCCGGGATGACACGTAGGTTCGGATCCATGTCTGTCCGTCGAGTACAGGTACTCCTTGTTCGCGTCGTCCTGTCTGTCCGTCGCGTACAGGTACTCCTTGTTCGCGTCGTCCTGTCTGTCCGTCGCGTACAGGTCCTCCTTGTTCGCGTCGTCCTGATTTCCCGGCAGTTTTTGGCTGCTGGAAAATATTCACCGTGCGGGATGACGTCGGTGCGAATCGTGATTCCTGGTTCGTGAATGGCAGGCTGCGTGCATCCCGACGTCACGTCGGCGCTTTCCCGGATCGCATTTGTACGTTTATTTTCGTCGGTCGGTGTTTTTTACGATTCGTACGGAAATGGTGTTTCCGTGCGAATCGTAATTCCATGTTTGTACAGTTTTACAACCGGGTACGAGTCGGACGGAGAAAACGCTCCGACCGACGGTTCGTACCCGGTTTTTACCGGATCATAATCGGCACCTATGTGAGAACTTTACCGGATGACCCCAGACCAGCCAATCAGAACAGTCTAAAACTCATTCTTGTTACATTTTGACATTGAAATCTCTATAAATTATGGTAGAATAGTGAGTTGTGTGGCTTGCTCGTGCGCTCTTTTGATTTCCTGACTTTATGCTGATGGAGAGGACGGTGATGCTGCAGGACAGCTGTTTCCTGAATCTTTGACAGACTGAATGGCGGCTTGACTTTGACGAATTAGAGATCTTTTACAACTTGACTGACTTAGAGGACGTCAATTAGCCAGATTAGGTAATTATGGTGATCTGTGACTTGAATAATGATTTATTAAAGGTTTGCATTAATTAGATCAAATTTATTAATGATTACATACAAATGAGTTGAGTTGTTTATTCATAGAGAATGTTTGACTCTTAAATGTGAATTAGAGAATTGTATCACCTCACCCATCTCAACTAAATCAGATCCATCGTTAAGTGGAAGGAATATTTAGGAGTTCAGGTATAAGATGTGTTGAAATGAAAATACTTGAGACATATTTATGTAAGATATAAATTCCGTTAGTTCAGAAGATATTCGTTTCATGTCAGCGTTTGGAACATTCTTCTCTCAGAAAGGGCAGACCAATGATGTGTGAATGTTGGTGTTATGGGCCCCACCAGTGAATGTATTGATTGAATGTGTTAGTGAGGTATTTGGTCTGTGACGAAGAGAGAAATTTGGATTCCACGCTGCATCACTACTCCAAGGCGATGTTACAAATTTGAACGCATTTACGTCTTTTGCTAACTCGGCCCAAAGTACCATCTTGATGATTCCTCGATTTCACAATATTGTCTGTAATACTGAACATGGTATACACTAATTTGAATGGTTCTTTGTGACACCGTTATCGTGCTTTGAAAGGGATGGACTATGGAGCTGTTTTTTTGTTTTCTCCAAGGGTCACGAGGAGTAGTAATACTGAACAGTGGCAGGTATTTCCCGATAAATTCTTCTACGCACCTGGGACTGTAAAAGCTGGTTACTTGTGTGTGCCAGTGTGTATCTCTGTGCATGCATGTCTGTTTGTCTGAGTGTTACAGTCCATACCCATGAAATGTTTCCCTCTTCCAAAGAGGGGCCCAGGCAGGACAGAAACAGCCCCACAGCTTTGCCTGCCAGGTGAGCTTTACACCTCTTTTGCTTCTTTTCACTGGAGGTTAAATGCTCTGGAAATGTAAGTGTTTGGTCAGTGCACAGATAGACATGATTTTTTTTTACAATAGATTACCCTTATAAACTCATACAAACTGATTTTGACCTCTATAAGTGGGGTGAGTGTACTGGGGTTAGAACTCCCTCTCTCATGCCAGGGCAGCCACTCCTCAACTTCAATCATCACTGTAACTTACCCCTTCGCCCTCTCTTGGGCTCCGCCATTCCCTCGCTGGCTAACAACTATCTCTGCTTGCTTCCTTCCACTGCAGCACCTCTCTCACCTCTCCTCCTTTCTGTCTCTCCTTCCTCTACCCAGCCATCTGCACCCCCTCTCCCTTCTTCTCAATCCAGTCACCCTTTTTGCTTCCTTCTACTTCCCGTGGGTTTGATGGCTCAGCGAACTAATGCATGCACCGACTGCAGGGATGTGTGTTAGACCCGATGGTCACAGGCTCAAATCCGTGCGGGTCCCCTCGGTTTATCAGCCTCCCAATGTCAATAAATCCTCTGTAATTAATCAAACACGGAACTTAACTCCCCATTGCCCAACGCACATATATATCACTGTATTCAAATCCTGTGTTTTCCTATAAGACGATGTATTGGATGAAATATTTGCTTTGACTCAAGTCAACTCATGGTCGACTTCTGCCTGGTGTTTTTTTCACACCTACCTATGTACAGCGCCCTGAAACCCCGTAGTGAGGTCAGTGCTATAGTAAATACAAATACAATAAACGCTGTTAAGTGGAATTAGAATAAACATCTGTTATGCGGCGCCTGGATACCCAGGGGTGAACATGTACCACATCCTTCCCTTTTACTTTCCCTTACTACTCTCTCATGTTTGTCTTCTGCTTTTAGTTCGTCCCGACACTCCTTAGCCACTCCGTTTCTGCTTTCTCATTCTTACGCCTTTCTTTACATAATTCTTTCAGTGTTTACTTAATCCTTCCTTACCCCCGCCAGCCCCCCTTCACCACCTACTCCCGCCTTCATTACCCTCTATAGCAATTCTCTCCTCACCACATGTTCTTTCCTTTTTGAGTCCCTGCCCCCCCTTTCACACACACTGCCCCTCCTTCTCTGTTCCCTCCCTTTCCAAGCAGTGCACTCCCCCGGCAGGTGTGCTCTGTGGGGGGGGGGGGGCGGACTCCCTTACAAGCTGTGGTGATCCCAGGTGCTTAGTCACGCCGATGAAGCTTCATTGTGCTGTAATGAACGTGGCACTGTGTCCCATCTAGGCCTGCACGCACCAGTGCACCAGGGATAGGCCTGATCTCACTTTCCGGGTTTATTGTTGTGGTGACAACGCACGGAAGTGGCTCCTGCAGGAGTGGAGTATGGTAAACTGTGTGTGTGGGGTGTAGTGATATGCCCCTGCCCCTCTGATAACCCAGGCAGCCTGGGCATGTGTAGTGTAAACTTGGCGGGGAGGAGATGAAGAGATACCTCCCCGCCCCCTGTGATAACCCAGGTATCCTGGGCATGTGTTGTTTATAGTTGGCGGGAGGGGGGGATGTAGTGATACTTCCCCGCATCTTTGAGGTACCTATGAGGAAATATGCTGCCATCTTTTTTACAAAACACTTCACTCAGGGCATTAAGTGGGCCAAGCTCTTTTCTGTGCTCAGCTCCAGCAGTTTTAAAGAGCAGGTGCTGAGACGAGCTCCTATCGGGCTCTCCATTTTTGCCCTCACCCTCAGTGTGAAAAAAAACAGTCTTAAACTCTACAGCAGTACTGCCCTTTACTGCCTTTGATGTCACTTCGAAGACACTCGTTGTAGTTCTTTCATAGTCTCATCATGTCAGAACTGAAGCATTTTGAATATTGTACGAAGCAATAGGTCTCACATTTGTGAGAGATTGAGCTATTGGCATTGTAAATAACAATGCCTTTTATTTATTTATGTGTGGGTTTCAAAAGAGAGAAATAAAAGGCATTGTCATTTACGGATCACTGACAGAATATCGAGGAGAAGAATATCGACCTACAAAAATATCGAGGAAAAAATATAGAATGCCAAAATATCGAATCCCTATCTACAAACAGGTAAGTACAAAAATATCGAGTCCAAAATATCGTTGTAAAAAATATAGTTGGTCAAAATATCGGATTTTTAAATGTCTTAAAAGTAATGTAAAATTAATGAGATAATACATATAATTAACTAAAACATACTTACAAATACTTAAATAACTTTACAATTAATAAATAATTAATGTAAGTTAAAAAAAAAATGTTAATACCTACATATATTAACGTAATATTAATAAAAAATATTCTATATTTTTAGCGTAGGATTGCGGGCAGGTCAAATTTACTATTACCACTCCAGTAAGTCCAACAGTAGGGAAAGCATTGAATAGCGGGATGGTAAAAATTACTATTCCCACTCCAGAGAGTGCAACAGTAGGGAAAGCGCTGGATAGCCAACGGACGGACAACGGAGAAACAGCGGCCCTCATCCTCCTAGACCTCTCCGCGGCATTCGACACGGTCTGCCACCGCACCCTAATACGGCGCCTCAGCAACATCGGAATCCAGGACAAGGCGCTGGAATGGATCATCTCCTTCCTCAACGGAAGAACACAGCGAGTCCGCCTACCACCGTACAAGTCAGAGGCCTCCGAAGTCATCTGCGGCGTCCCCCAAGGATCATCCCTGAGCCCCACCCTCTTCAACGTCTACATGAGCCCCCTCGCGGCCATCGTACGCAAACACCACCTCAGCATCATCTCCTACGCCGACGACACACAGCTGATCCTCTCCCTGACCAACGACCCCGCCGCCGCCAGAGCCAACCTGCACGAAGGGATGAAAGAGGTAGCCGAGTGGATGACGACCAGCCGCCTGAAACTGAACTCGGACAAGACGGAAGTCCTCATCCTGGGCCCTTCACCCTCCGCCTGGGACGACTCCTGGTGGCCCCCCGCCCTGGGCACCGCACCCAAACCAACTGACCATGCACGAAACCTGGGCTTCATCCTGGACTCCTCCCTCTCCATGACCAGACAAGTCAACAGCGTCTCCTCGGCGTGCTTCAACATCCTACGCATGCTACGGAAGATCTTCTGGTGGATCCCCACAGAGACCAGGAAGACCGTCACCCAGGCCCTCGTCACCAGCCGACTGGACTACGGCAACGCCCTCTACGCCGGGACCACCGCCAAGCTCCAGAAGAGACTCCAGCGGATCCAAAACGCCTCAGCCAGACTCATCCTCGACATCCCACGATCCAGCCACATCTCCGGACATCTGAGAGGCCTTCACTGGCTCCCCGTCAACAAGAGAATCACATTCCGCCTCCTCACCCACGCACACAAAGCCCTACACGACCAAGGCCCGAGCTACCTCAACAGCCGAGTCAACTTCTACGCTCCCAAACGCCACCTCCGATCAGCTAACCACGCCCTCGCCGCTGTCCCCCGCATCCGAAGAGCGACTACAGGAGGAAGATCCTTCTCCTACCTGGCCGCCAAGACCTGGAACTCCCTCCCGTCCGACCTGCGCCTGACCCAAGACCACCTCTCCTTCAGGAAGAAGCTGAAGACCTGGCTGTTCGAGCAGTAGCGGCACCACCCCTCCCCAGCGCCTTGAGACCCTACGGGTATGTAGCGCGCTCTATAAGTGTCACTGATTGATTGATTGATTGATTGATTGATAGCGGGAGGGTAAAAATTACAATTCCCACTCCAGAGAGTGCAACAGTAGGGAAAACATTGGATAGCGTAGGGGTAAAAATTACTATTCCCACTCCAAAGAGTGCAACAGTAGGGAAAACGTTGGATAGCGTAGGGGTAAAAATTACTATTCCCACTCCAGTGAGTGCAACAGTAGGGAAAGCGCTGTATAGCGGGAGGGTAAACATTACTATTCCCACTCCAGAGAGTGCAACAGTAGGGAAAACATTGGAGAGCGTAGGGGTAACAATTACTATTCCCACTCCACAGAGTGCAAAAGTAGGGAAAGCGTTGGATAGCGTATGGGAAAAAATTACTATTCCCACTCCAGAGAGTGCAACAGTAGGGAAAGCGTTGGATAGCGGGCGGGTCAAATTTACTATTACCACTCCAGTAAGTCCAACAGTAGGGAAAGCATTGGATAGCGGGATGGTAAAAATTACTATTCCCACTCCAGAGAGTGCAACAGTAGGGAAAGCGCTGGATAGCGGGAGAGTAAAAATTACTATTCCCACTCCAGAGAGTGCAACAGTAGGGAAAACATTGGATAGCGTAGGGGTAAAAATTACTATTCCCACTCCACAGAGTGCAACAGTAGGGAAAGCGTTGGATAGCGTATGGGTAAAAATTACTATTCCCACTCCAGAGAGTGCAACAGTAGGGAAAGCGTTGGATAGCGGGAGGGTAAAATTGACTATTCCCACTCCAGTGAGTGCAACAGTAGGGAAAGCGTTGGATAGCGTAGGGGTAAAAATTACTATTCCCACTCCAAAGAGTGCAACAGTAGGGAAAGCGTTGGATAGAGTAGGGGTAAAAAATACTATTCCCACTCCAGAGAGTGCAACAGTAGGGAAAGCGTTGGATGGCGAAGGGGTAAAAATTACTATTCCCACTACAAAGAGTGCAACAGTAGGGAAAGCGTTGGATAGCGTAGGGGTAAAAATTACTATTCCCACTCCAAAGAGTGCAACAGTAGGGAAAGCGTTGGATAGAGTAGGGGTAAAAATTACTATTCCCACTCCAGAGAGTGCAACAGTAGAGAAAGCGTTGGATAGCGAAGCGGTACAAATTACTATTCCCACCCCAAAGAGTGCCACAGTAGGGAAAGCGTTTGATATCGTAGGGGTAAAAATTACTATTCCCACTCCAGAGAGTGCAACAGTAGGGAAAGCATTGGATAGCGGGAGGGAAAAATTTACTATTCCCACTCCAGTGAGTGCAACAGTAGGGAAAGCATTGGATAGCATAGGGGTACAAATTACTATTCCCACTCCAAAGAGTGCAACAGTAGGGAAAGCGTTGGATAGCGTAGAGGTAAAAATTACTATTCCCACTCCAGTGAGTGCAATAGTAGGGAGAGCGTTGGATAGCGTAGGGGTAACAATTACAATTCCCATTCCAGTGAGTGCAATAGTAGGAAAAATAATAATTTAATATTTTATTAAAAATAAATTAATTATTAATAGTAATAAAAAAATGTATTAAAATGATTTACCAATCACACAATCTTTAATACTTAATTATTTATAAATACCAATAAATATTTATTTAATTAATTACCTATTAATAATTATTTAACAACCAATTAATTTTCAATACAAAACAATTAATAAAAACAAATACAAATTAATAATTAATTAATAATAAATTAATTATCAATATACAAAAATAATTTCACAAATTAATTATTTACAATTAAATTACTTCCCACCATATTCCCCTATAAACCCACAACCCACTAAAAATAATAAATTAATACAATTAACATAATTATCAATTAAACAATTATTAGAAGTTAATTACCAATTAATACACATTAATTACCAATTAATAATTAATCAACAACCAATTAATTTTCAATACCCAAAATTGATAAATAATAAAAAATCCCAATTAATAATTAACAGTAAATTAATTATCAATACACAAAAATATTTTCTATAATTAGTTCATTATAATTAAATTACTTCCCACCCTATTACCCTATAAACCCACAACCCGCTCCGAATAATAAATTAGTACAATTAACATAATTATCAATTAACCAATTAATACAAATTAATTACCAATTAATAAAAAATAATTACCAATTATTACAAATTAATTACCAGTCAATAATTAATTACAATAAATGAGTTATTACCAATTAATAATTACTTAATAACAATTAAATTACTTCCCACCCTATTCCCCTATAATCCCACAACCCGCTACAGAAGTAAAACGCAAAATTAAGTTACAAATAATTAACAATTCCTAAAAATTATTATTTATTGTACTATAATTAAATTACTTCCCACCCTAATCCCCTATAAACCCACAACCCGCTACGGAATTAAATTACAAAAAAATTAAATAACATAAAATTCATTACTTTAAAAATATTCAAACATACATTCCAAAATTAATACATACTTTTAACACATATACTAACACTTAAAACACTATAAAAAAAATCGATATAACTATGGTGCCGATTCGGATCTTGAAAAAATATCCCCCGTCCGAATCGAATCTGGACTTTTTTCCGTCCGAATCGTACAAGTAGCGTACAAACTGCCAAGTACGATTCGCATGGGAAAAACTCCATACGAACCACATCCGGAAAATTTCCCCACACGTCCTCGGGTCGGAAATTGTGTCCGACACATCCCCGGACGATTTACCGTACGATCCGGAAAAATTAAGTCCGACCGCGCAAGTACGATCACTCCCGTCCTTTCGATTTCACAACTGTATGGAAAAAACACCGTACGGACCGAAGTCCCATAGCAACCATGGAGACACGTGCCCGCACACGTGCCGAACACCCCACCACAGACCCCGCATGCACGCGCAAAACGCCCCCCGGCCGCGGATGTACGCGCCGAACCCCCAACAGTGTATGCATGGAGCGTACCCCCACCCATGTATGCATGGAGCGTGCCAACTCCCCACCCGTGTATGTACGGACCGTACCCCCACCCCACCCGTGTATGTACGGACCGTACCCCCACCCCACCAGTGTATGTACGGACCGTACCCCCACCCCACCCGTGTATGTACGGACCGTACCCCCACCCCACCAGTGTATGTACGGACCGTACCCCCACCCGTGTATGTACGGACCGTACCCCCACCCGTGTATGTACGGACCGTACCCCCACCCCACCCGTGTATGTACAGACCGTACCCACACCCGTGTATGCATGGAGCGTACCAACTCCCCACCCGTGTATGTACCGACCGTACCCCCACCCCACCCATGTATGTACGGACCGTACCCTCACCCGTGTATGCATGGAGCATACCAACTCCCCACCCGTGTATGTACGGACCGTACCCCCACCCGTGTATGTACGGACTGTATCCCCACCCGTGTATGCATGGAGCGTACCAACTCCCCACCCGTGTATGTACGGACCGTACCCCCACCCCACCAGTTTATGTACGGACCGTACCCCCACCCGTGTATGTACGGACCGTACCCCCACCCGTGTATGCATGGAGCGTACCAACTCCCCACCCGTGTATATACGGACCGTACCCCCACCCGTGTATGCATGGAGCGTACCAACTCCCCACCCGTGTATGTACGGACCGTACCCCCACCCCACCCGTGTATGTACGGACTGTACGCCCACCCCACCCGTGTATGTACGGACCGTACCCCCACCCGTGTATGCATGGAGCGTACCAACTCCCCACCCGTGTATGTACAGACCGTACCCCCACCCCACCAGTTTATGTACGGAGCGTACCCCCACCCGTGTATGTACGGACCGTACCCCCACCCAACCCGTGTATGTACGGACCGTACCCCCACCCGTGTATGCATGGAGCGTACCAACTCCCCACCCGTGTATGTACGGACCGTACCCCCACCCCACCCGTGTATGTACGGACCGTACCCCCACCCGTGTATGCATGGAGCATACCAACTCCCCACCCATGTATGTACGGACCGTACCCCCACCCCACCAGTTTATGTACGGAGCGTACACACACCCGTGTATGAATGGAGCGTACCCACACACCACCAGTGTATGTACGGAGTGTACCCACACCCGTGTATGAATGGAGCGTACCCCCACCCGTGTATGAATGGAGCGTACCCCCACCCCACCAGTGTATGTACGGACCGTACCCCCACCCCACCAGTGTATGTAAGGACCGTACTCCCACCCGTGTACCCATGCAGCATACCAACTCCCCACCCGTGTATGTACGGACCCTACACCCAGCCCTCCCTGTATGTACGGTGCGAAACACCACCACCTATGGATTGTGCGGACCAACACCCTGCCCGTGTTCGTACGCACCCTACCCCAGGCCCACACACCAGCACCCTCACCCAACATCGGGCATGTACGAGTCGTACTAAGCCATAGCAAAGGACAGCACTGTACAACAACATGGCCCATGTACGCACCGTACAGACGCTAAAAACACTCCTACTGAACCAGGACAAACAAAAAAAACACAAGGAGAGTCAATTCGAGGCACACAAGACCACAAAACATATCCAACAAGGCCAAATACATCCTATACACTGACCTGCAACTGACAAACAGATAAACAGAGGCCCAAACCACCACCACTCCTTATAACACACCCATCCAAAGTTCAAACACAGCCACACCCACAAATGGACCAATAAAAAGGCCCAACACACACAAACCATGATCCTTTGCAACAGATCCACTGCTGCCAGACCCCAGAGACAACGCACTGCACCATACTTCAACCAGCTATACAGCTTACACTTGCACTCCTTCACACAACCACCATCACAAACACACCCTCATCACATTCACACACACACACCTGCACACCCACAACCATCCACAACCACACCCATCCACACTCCCACAACCATCCACACCCACACCCCACACCATGCCCACCAACAAGAATCCAAAGTTCACAAAGGACGAGCTGGAGTCCCTTGTCGACGAAATCATCAGAGTCGAGCCACAGCTCTTTGGAACATTGGTCAGACGGACCAGCATATCAGAAAAATCTGCCATGTGGGAGAGGATAGTCAATTCCGTGAATGCTGTTGGGGCCACCAGAAGGACCAGGCATGAGTGCCAAGCCAGGTGGTACGATCTGCGGGGGACGGTCCGCTGCAAAATGATGGACGAGCACAACCAGGCCAACATCACTGGAGGAGGTCCGGCCCGCAGACCGGTACACTACCATCCCTGGGAGGAGAAGGTGATGGCCACGCTGCCGCCGTTGGGAGTAGACGGACTAGAAGGAGTCAGAGAGCCTGGTCAGTACACAAACAACTCACCTCACATGGGGGGAACGCCATATACAACCCAAATACCAATCATGCACGCAACCCCCCCAAAGCCAGCACCGGACACAACCACACTCCAAAAACACACGCATGCCACTAGTGCCTCCATGCCCCATGCCCCTAGCAAGGCCATGCCAAGTCACAGGCCACACAAAACACCAACACAAGACAGGATGTCCCCGATGCCGGGAGGGTGGGCCTCAAAACTAACATAGAGCAACTCTGAAGCACACAACAATGCCCTCAGCCCATATGGCTTAGGGCACAGCCATACAAACAGTGTGTCCCCACACAGTACTGTTTTGCCTGATAATGGTGGCCGCGTTCCAGGACGACATGGGTATGAAGGCACAATTTGCACATAACAGCAGCCAATGAAGACACAGCCTACTGAAAGAGTGTCAGCACACCCCGCCACAGCAGCAGCGCAGACTCAGACACTCCACCCAATGGGTGCCGGCAGAGAAAAAACAAACCCACATGAACAAGCCAATGGCCTTTGCAAGACCTGCAAACTGTGTGTGCCCAGGAAGCTGGGCTGAGGTGTCAGAGGGTGATACACAGAGGGAGGGAGAGGGGCAGAGAGATGGACAGAGACAGAGGTGGACACATGGAGACAGACAGAGGGAGGGAGGAGGCTGACAGAGGGAGGGAGAAGGGGAGACAGAGGGAGACGCACAGAGGGAGGAGGCTGACAGAGGGAGGGAGAAAGGGAGATAGAGGGAGACGGACAGAGGGAGGAGGCTGATAGAGGGAGGGAGAAAGGGAGACGGACAGAGGGAGGAGGCTGATAGAGGGAGGGAGAAAGGGAGATAGAGGGAGACGGACAGAGGGAGGAGGCTGATAGAGGGAGGGAGATAGAGGGAGACGGACAGAGGGAGGAGGCTGATAGAGGGAGGGAGAAAGGGAGATGGACAGAGGGAGGAGGCTGACAGAGGGAGGGAGAAAGGGAGACAGAGGGAGACGCACAGAGGGAGGAGGCTGATAGAGGGAGGGAGAAAGGGAGACGGACAGAGGGAGGAGGCTGACAGATGGAGGGAGAAAGGGAGAAAGAGGGAGACGCACAGAGGGAGGAGGCTGACAGAGGGAGGGAGAAAGGGAGACGGACAGAGGGAGGAGGCTGACAGAGGGAGGGAGAAAGGGAGACAGAGGGAGACCAAATCACCCTTGGGTGGTGTGGCCATGTTCGCTCGTCAGCAGGTGGACTGTGTGCATGTAGACAAGGTTTGGCAGTGCCTTAACCCCCCCTTCAACCTTTGATAAACACTAGGCCATGTGTCAATCTGTGCACGAGTACATCCGTGCTGCAGGCACAAACAGAACCTTACACCCAGTATACCTACCCACTGTGTTCGTCATAACCCTGTCACAAATTGTTAAGTTACCTACCTGCATTCTCAAATAGCATGGAATAAACACCATTTGGCCACGTACAGTGCAACACGCCCGCTCACTACACTGCTGACTGCATTCCCAAAATATGCATCAACTAAGATTGTGTCACACATAGGTAAAGTGTGGCCAAGGGAAATACCCATGCACAAGTGCACTGTGTGAGGAATGCTAGCCAAATCCAACCACACAGAGGAACTGTGCCAAATCAAAAAAGAATGAAACATGGATGTCGCATGTAACACAATTAACACTGTCTTACACACAGGTCAATGTCATCGATCTCCCCCCAACACTGGGGGGGGAAGACTCACAGGACCAGGCTCTGCGTGAAGAGGACCCCACCGGCAGCGACGACTCTCACCACTCCGTGGATGACCCAGACCAACCTGGCCCCTCTGGTGTCCAACCACCTGCAGCACCTGCATCAGGTACAACTGTGCCAACCACCACCCCCATTCCTGCCACATCCCAGGAGACACCCAGGAGCCCTGCCCGCACACAACAACACAGCCAGTCTGTCCAGGAAGGACAAGGTTCTCCGGGCACCCAGGAGGAGGCAGGCGACACCGCAAATGCCATCCCTCAGGGGTCCCGGAGACCCGATGTGCCCACAACGGCAGGCCAGGCGCAAGTGGGCAGGGGTGGTGGGAGTGGAGGACGGCGGAGGCGCGAACCTGCCCAGTTGGCTCAGGACCCGGCTATGGCACACGTCAGAAAAATCCTGGACGCATAGATGAAGACCCTGCAGGTTGAGCATCATGCCAGGATGGAGGCAAGACTGGCAGAGCTCCTGGCGGTGCACAGGGACATGAGCCAATCCCTCCGTCAGATCGCCCAAAGCCTGGCAAACCCTCTCTGTGCCACCAGGCGTAGAGCAGCACCAGACACAGGGAGGGAGGGAGGAGGAGGAGGATTCATCTGACGGAGCGTCCCTTGCATCGTCAAGGCAGGCTTCTGAGGATCCCCGCAGGAAGGTGGGTCGTCCACGAAAAAGACCGTGAGAGTCGGCGGAACATCACCATCTCCCAGGTCACCTGGCCTGGCACCTGGCCCTCTGGCCCAACAGCAGCACAGCAGGACATTCTCTGCCACATGGCCTTGCTGGTCACTGTCTGACCAATGTTGACAAAGACTGTGGCACAGACTCTGATGACTTTCAATGGCAGGATACCAACTCCCCCTGTGAACTTTGGATTCTACACTCCCGCCAAGCACCTCTTGTCACCCCCCAAAACACGTACCCCAGCACTAATAAAATTCATCACAATCACAAGATGATGCCGTCATTTTGCATTATTCCACTACATGTGTGTGTTGTAAAGTCAAACCATGCCTGATTTCTGAATTAACTCCAAACATCCATACCCTGGGGTCTGAGTCTGGCACAGGACACACATGGGTCACAACGTACCATCCAAGACAGACATGGAGCACCATACTCACCCGTGATGGGCCCAACCAGCTGAGGGGGTGCCCGCAAAACTGTGCCTACAGACCTATTTAGAAAAGCAACAGTCATGCGCAGAGGTCAGGGATCATGTGGAGTGTCCTGGGGTGGGAGTCCCAGGTATGTGTAGACACGTGGCAGAACCATGTCCTGCATGCTTGAGTCAGGTGGATGTGGAGAATGGTGGGCCAGCCAAGGTTGGATGCATGGAGATGGCACAATTGGGTGTTGGATCACAGTGCCACAAGGTTGTGTTGTGGTTGTGGCTGCATCCTGAGTGTGTGCGTGGATTGAGAAGGTCATCCTGCAGCTGGCAGTGATCCACTCCCCCCATCTCTGTTGGACGTTGATGTGGCCTGGTCGCCGGATGTAGTAGCAGAGCTGTGCAGATGCACCCTGGATGTGGACAAGTATCATGGGATTTCTAACGCACAGATCCATAGAGTGCAGGGTAGGATTAGACACGGATGTCGTAGTTGACCTGGGGGATGGTCTCCCTCTTGCCTTGAGGTGGTTGGAACTGGGGATCTTGTGCATAATGCAGAGTGTGCTGCCGCATGAGTCACAGATGCTGCTGATCAGCATAGCACATGTCAGCAAGCAATCCATGATGAACACCAGCTCGTTTGCGTGGACACTGGGTGCCCTTGCAGCAGTGCCTGCAGCAGCATGCGCCATGTCAAGGAAACAATGCCACAATTAGCACACAAAGACAAGGATCTCAGGAAGGAACTATGCAAAAGGTGTATGTCAAGGAAGGAATGTCTGGTTCAACATGGCACACACACACACAATGGATTCACATGCAGCACAGTGGCCGTCGTGGAGACTGACATGCCACAATACCTACACAGCCATGGACATCATGCACAATACAGAATCTAATCCCTGACAAACAGCTTGCATCTTGCTACTCTACACATAGATTCATATGCACCATCTCTGAGAACAATGCCAGACATGCCGCATGCACAGTGGCAACAGACCACCATTGACAGAGATGAGGCACCTTGGAGGCAGAGGGACACCTTTATTACTCATGTGTGTCGGAATGCTAATGCAACTCTGTCAACACCTACATAGGTCATGTGGATGAACACGTGGGACCAACACTGGCACCCCCCTTACCACCACAGATGCTGGAAATCCATGGCACTGGCACACAAGTGACGGGTTACAGCTAAACACCCCCTGCTGCTCACGGAGAGCCTGCTATACACCATTTAGCCCATGTCAACCCGGTGCAACCCGTATGTTTCCGAGGCCAGTGTTACACACATTGATGGCTCCATCACAATCCCATTACAGATGACTGTCACCAAGTCTGACCATCAATTCAGGTGAATTCTGCTCCAGGTCATGTGCCCCATGGTGATTCTACATGTATGTAAAGTATCCAAACATGAACAGGAGCAGTGCACACACATTCAAAACAAATACCACTCCCAAAAAGCCGTGCTGCATCCCTTACCCGAAGGAGACTTTCGAACTTGTCCGTGCATGTAACACTGATTCAGCACATGTTGCTGTGTTCATGAGGAATAGCAGGAGCACAACCATGCCACCAGCAGACAGCATGCGCAAGTACCTGTGGATGGGAGACACACCAGAAGTCAGCCAAAAGAAGCACATCCGCATGCATGTGCACGTACTCGACACGTATTAGGTTGTCAACATGCGAGGTGACAATGATGACTCTGGAAAAACATTCTTCTATTGCACCATCACTCGAGTGACACATCCAAACACACCTCTGACTCACTTGGAAGACATGCAGATGGACACACACATTGCAACACATGCCACACACAGCCCAATGCGTGTACACTCAGACACTGGAACTCACCACTGAGCAAAGAAGTCGCGTATGAGCCGACTCCACATGTCCTCTACCGCCTCCTCCTCCTCCACATCACTTGCCTCGTGCCCAAGCCCTTCATCCTCCACAGGTGGATGGTCCTGCTCATCTGGATCCAGGATGAGTGGCACAGCTTTCTCCACTGCCATGTTGTGCAGCATGCAGCACACGAGGAATATCTTGCAGACCTTCACCGGTGCATATGGGAGTGCGCCACCGGTCTTGTGTAGGCAACGGAATCGGCTCTTCAGGAGGCCAAACGTCCTCTCTATCACTCGCCTGGTCCGCCCATGGGCGTTGTAGCGGTGATCGGCAGCCGTGCTGGGGTTGCGGAGAGGCGTGATCAGCCATGGCATGTTGGGATAGCCAGCGTCCCCTACATGGAAACATCATGGACAAGAGTGGGTCAGGAGGAGCAGTAAGACAGGAAGATGACGTTAAATACAGGACTGCCAGAGTATACCCACCAACAATACACGCTCGTTCGTTGCGCAGCTGCAGCATCATTTCAGGCACCCTGCTACGCCTCATGATGTACGCATCGTGTGCTGATCCTGGAAAACGAGCACAGACATGTGAAATCACCATGTTGGCAAGACACACCGCAAGGGCATTAATGGAGTGGTAATGCTTGCGGTTACGGAAGGCTACCTCTTGTGCCTGTGGTGGTACCAAAGCCACATGTGTTCCATCTATGGACCCAATGACATGGGGCATCCCTCCCAGGGCATAGAACTCACGCTTGACAGCTGTCAACTGCTCAGGAGTTGGGAATTTAATGAACTCATCCAGGTGCTCCAACATGGCCTCTAAAAAATCATGCAGAACACGGCTGAACATGGTTTGGGACATCCCACCGACATGGGCAATGGTATGTTGAAAGGTACCCGTGGCCAAGAAATGTAGGGCTGCCATCACCTTCATCTTGGGTGTCAGTGCAGTAGGATACCTGTGTAGCGGTTGGAGGTGTGGTGCCAGCCGTGTCGTCAGGTCCTCAATCAAGCGTTGGGGGAAGCGGTAGCGGCGTATACAGTCATTTTCCCGCATGTCAGCCAAGACCGGAATTGGTCGAAGGAGAGGCGGAGCCCTGCAGTGAATTAGAAGGGACAACGAAGAGTGAGTACAGTACACCACCAATGTCAATGTACAGAGCACATGCTGAACAGGCAATACACATATGCTCCATACAGAGTCAGGTCTGTGCAATATGCCCTGGACACGTATGCCAGGCATGTGACACTCCTACCAAGAGCCAGCTACAAACGTTGATTCTCAACCTCAATATGCCATGCCATGAAACTAGCTGTGGGCCAGTGTAAGTGAGCAGGCAGACGCATTACAGGAGTTACAGACATCAAAATATGTGCAGAAGAAGGATGTTTATTGTACAGACAGGTTGCGGAACACTAGAGGCACAGGTCACATGTCATAGAATAAGGACACACCACACACCTTGCCATGAAGGATTACATGTCAAGACTGATCACACATATATTGTGAGTATGCAGATATGTCCGTGTTTTGGAACTCCGTGTCGATGCATACATACACACCGAACGTCGAATTACACATGTGTGCTGGTGTGCGTAACAGTGTGCCATGCCAATCTACACACAGACACATGTTGGTTGCAGTAACAGCAGATGCATTTGACCAAACACCTACAGCAAACCTATGGGAACACATGACACACACATGACATAGCTACAGCGTGCAACGCGGGCATTCACTTGTCAGTGGTAACATTCCGTGTACCTGGCATCAGGGGACATTTGCGGGTGTCGGTGACTGTGCCATGCCAGTGACGCATGGCCCACCAAGTCAGTACTACATGCACACATGTCAAAGGAGTGAAGGGGATGTGTGGCACATAGGGCACCATCACATGTGACATGTGTACACAGCCCATCATACTGTAATTAGCTTCACACCTCAGGAGTATGGTGCCACATCACAGCCTGACCCATCTGTGCCCGACACATGTAGTACTGCACAGACGATGCCTTGATCTCCAGCCTTGGCCATGTATGACAGCTCAATTCATTCCTGTGTGCCGCCTGTCACCACTATCAGGTGTGAATCCCACCGTACATACGCTCCGAGGGCGTGTGTGGGGTCCCTATCACTATGGTGGTGCTGGCGTATGCGTACGCCATAGTGATACGGACCGTACACGCGTGTGTACGGTCGCTATCACTATGGTGGTGCTGGCGTATGCGTACGCCATAGTGATACGGACCGTACACGCGTGTGTACGGTCCCTATCACTATGGTGGTGCTGGCGTATGCGTACGCCATAGTGATACGGACCGTACAAGCGTGTGTACGGTCCGGACTACTAAGGCGTACACAAACGCGAGCACGCCCATAGTGATAGGGACCGTACACACGCGTGTGTACGGTCCGGACTACTATGGCGTACACGTACGCGAGCACCCCCATAGTGAGAGGGACCGTACACATGCGTGTGTACGGTCCAGACTGCTATGGCGTACACGTACGCCAGCACCCCCATAGTGATAGGGACCGTACACACGCGTGTGTACGGTCCCTATCACTATGGCGTACGCATACGCCAGCACCACCATAGTGATAGGGACCGTACACACGCGTGTACGGTCCGTTGCAATGCATTTGGGGTGACCTAGGGCTGTGGGACGCACCGTACTTGTGTTGTGACATAGGTTTGCCATAGGGGACACATGAGGGACAAGTATAAGGGCCTAAATGCATGCTGGTTGTATGGAGACCGAGTTTCAGGTTTGAATTTTGCATCATGTGGCCAGCAGAAGTCGGTTGGAGACAATTTACTTTGTTGCAATGTGGTTGTTGACATTACATCATGCTCAATTTTAAAACCATGCATAGCCTGTCACTGGGGTAGTTTTAAATTGATTGGAGGACACGTAGGATGCAAATGTGACTGAGCCAATCACTCTGTACTCCTGTAAATGAAACAGGCCAGCAAGGAAGATATAAGGCAGCCAGGTCCCTTGAGAGAGCACTTGCCTGCACATCCCTTCATTCCACAACACTGCTGCTGCTTGTCATTCCTCTGGCACCATGTCCAGGTCTGTGGAGAGGGCCCAGCCATTCACCATGTAAATGTTGTAGACTTGTAAAGCGCACAGCTGCCCCAGCAACGGGGCGTCCCGGCGCTGTAGACCGCTGGGGAACCCGTCCTGGCTATCCCTGTGAGATGGTCCCTTTCTGGGTATCTCCAAGGTGAAACCAGGCATCCCCGGCGTCTGTGGGGGGCCGTTGTAGAGATGAGGCAAGCTTAATGCCCAGAGTTGCCGAGTGTGTTCCTGGTTAGAGTAGGTACCAAGGCGAGAATTATCGAGTCCGTTTTGACCCTGGTCCACAACCCTGCCGCGTCGGGAATTGAACCCTGGTCCCTGGCCGATTCTCTACTTACGGGTCTGCCGCCTCTAACTAGTGAGCCACACCTCTCCACCATGGAGGAGAATATGGCGTTGCTGGATGTGATCCTCCCACAGTACACCATGCTGTATGGCCGACCAGGGGAGCAGGTGAGTGCAGACCCCACTAGCTTAAACTGTGCCCCTCATTTTTACTGTGACTTCTGGCATTGTGTCCAGGTGTGACAGACATGCAGGGTTCTTCATAGTGGTTCCCAGGGGGGGGAGGGCTCATGTCTCCCATGCAGAGCATGCTGTAGTTCCTGTGTGCACAACGCACTAGCATGGTGCTTACTGTGACGATCACTGCATGGTGCATGCCGCTTTCGGACTGCCTAATCCTCCTGGAAATGTTGTTCCTACAGTCCTGATGTGAGTCTGTGCTCCCCCCAGGGTGACAGGTGCCAGGACCCACAGATGTGTGTCTGTTCAGTGTACCTGTGGTGAGAGTGTCCAAATGATGTGTTCGTCCCCTGGACATTGGTGTGTGTGTGTAAGTCCCCTGTCATGTGGGTGTGTGCATATGTGGAGTGTTGCACCCCAGCTGCATGTGGGATGGATACACCCTGGCCATCTGATGTGAGCAGGGAGCTGTGCTGGATGCCTGCCTTGCTGAGACAGCCCCACATCTGTGACACCCCCAGTCTAGTGGCACATGTGCAAAGTGAGGTTTGTAGCGGCAGTTGCCAATGCCAGGTGATTGTTCAGTGCCTGTGTGTGTCTGTGTACTCTGCTGAGGTGGCGTAAGTGGGCTGGGGCATGTGACTGCTTAGGGGTACTGTTCAGATTCCTGTTGTAGCTTGGGATGCACAGTGTGAGCCTGCATCATTGATTGTGTTGCACCCCTCATGCCACCTGTGTACTTTCAATGGCACCTACTGCATTTGCCCATTCCCAGGAGGATGATGTCACTATGACAAAGGTGCAATGAGTTGGCTGCATACTATGGCCAGTTCAAACATGCATGATTTGTAATATGTGTGTCTCTGTATCATTGATAAGGTGGATTGATGTATTGTCACTTTTGCATCCTCACAGGTAGGCGTCTGTGCCAAGGGGGAGATCTGGAAGCAAGCCGTCAGTGATGTGAGGAGGACGGATGGTCGGAAGCGGCGCCTAGCCCAGGTGAGGAAACGCTGGCAGGACATCCGGTGCTGGACGCGGAGGATCGCACGGGTCCTGCTGGGGGACTTAACTGAGAGCCACAAAACGCGTGGGCGCCGCCGTCTGACCCACATCCATAAGCGTGTGCTGGCGGTGGTCTTCCCTGACTTGGATAGGTGCCTAGCGGAGAAGCAGCGGCAGGAAGGGGGTAGGTACATGTGTGTTTGTTGTGTGTGACCAGCTTTTGGAAGTGCGCAGTTGCATGGATACACTGCCAGGTTTTAAATGTGCAGTGCATATCCTGTTCCCCAAAGTAAAGCGGTGCTGTTCTTCCTCCCTTCCCCTCCTTGCCATGTGTTCCCTGGTCTGTGTTTAGTCACTCTTGCACAAGGTCATCTAGGCTGGCAGTAACTCCAAGTGCCCAATGCTTGCAGCATCATGTGTGGGGGTGGTGTGTAACAGGTTTTTGCACAATGCCTGTGCCCTGGCCAGTTTAGTCATTGTGGGGTCCATGTTAGTTGGCACTGATGCGGAGTCCCGACATGGGAGTATGTGTTTCATGTGTACTGCCTTACTGCCTGCATGTCAAATGTTGTGCCCTCTGACATGATGTGCTTGAGTGTGAGATGTGCATAGTGCAGGGATGGTGACTTGTGTTCCAGTCATATCCATCCAGGGCCATGGAGTAGTGTGGCCACTACAGTCCCCTGGGGCACCTTTTCCTAGGTATCATGTGTGTCATCAGACAATGTGGACATTCTCTGTGTCTTCAGCATAGTTTGGGCCCTGTGGCATAATACCATGGCCTCATTTGTATTCACGTATACTGTGCTACATGTGTCCACTGTACAGGGTGACCTAAATTAGCTGGTGCATACTCACAGGGGCCAGTGCCTGTGTGTCTTGGTACAACTATCTGATTTTGGTTGTTTGTCAGTAATATGTGTGGACAGGCGCACCAGGGGTAGTTTGTGTGCGATCAGGATTAATTGCAGGCCATGTGTTTTCATCCCAGACTAAGAGGTGTAAGTACTTCCTCTGTCTCAATCACATTGTCTCAGGTAGGGGGGGAGGTTGGTGCGGGCAAGGCCTACATGTCCAAACCTGAAGTCTCCTTGCTCGGTCTGGCCAGTGTGTGATGTTTGTGTGGCCAAACACTCAAGGTGCAGTGCCCCAGTCATGTTGGCCATGGTTTTCAGTATTACCTTTGCAGCATGTCCCAAGAGTTGCTAGACATGGTTCCTGCTCATCCCTTTCTTGGCTACGCTGTGTGTCGCTGATGCTGTGCTAGATTGTCCCCAGAGGCTGGCTCCTCTGTACAATTTGATATCAAGTTATTTGCTATTGTGTCATGCTCTCCATATTTTAACAGTGGCATGGTGGGTCAACAAACTGTGTGTTGCAGGGACTACCACCCTTATGCATCAAGGCAAAATCCAGTCGGTAAAATACCGATTCGGTAATAGCTCCCGGTAGTGTGTGAAAAATACCCAATCCCAATGCATCAACCCAAAACCCGAGCAAATAACGAATCGCTAAATAAATAACCGAACATACCGAATCGCTAATACCCAAAATGCTAATTTACCGAATCGCTAAATACCGAAATCGCAATTACCGAAATCACTATTAGCTCCCGGAAATTGCCAATAGCAAATAACGAATCGCACCCCAATGCAACAAAACTCGCTAATAACGAAAATCCCAAAAATCGCTATTTTGCCAGAGCTAAATAAGGGGATTCAAAACCTGGAGGTAAAGTCACAAAAAAAAAAAAAAACTTCCTACATGTGCAAATGATTGAGGCAATCACTAAACCCTTAAATGTGGCCCAGGAGACCCTGTTGGCTCCCACAAAATGGCTGCCCTCTACGTGCTTGCAAGGAGGATGCGGATCAATGCAGCAGGACAGCGCAGGAGAAGGGTCCAGGAGCGAGTGTTCAGACTGCGCATAACCCTGCTCGGCCAGAATGAGGACGAGGTGTACCAGAAGTATCGCCTCAATCGCGCTATGATCATGCGCCTGATTGCAGACCTGGAACCATTACTGCAGCACCAGACACACAGGACAAATGCTATCCCTGCGCACGTTCAGGTCCTATGCAGCCTGCACCTACTGGCCTCAGGGAGTTTCCAGGGGGTAATTGCGGTCGCCGGAGGTGTTTCGCAAAGCGCACTGTCACGCTTCTTCAAAAAATTCCTAGATGCCATGCTGACAATGCTCCACACACACATCAGCTTCCCCACAACCCCACAGCAGTTGGACCGCACCAAACAGGCATTCTACCAGGTGGCACAATTTCCACATGTGATTGGATGCATCGACTGCACGCATATCCCCATATGTCCTCCGTCAGCAAATGAGTACCTTTTCAGGAACCGCAAGTCATACCACTCGATCAACGTGCAGGTTGTGTGCGATGCCAACAACATCATAACGGACCTAGTGGCACAATTCCCAGGGAGCACACACGACTCATACATCTTCCGCAACAGTGGAATGCACAGGCGACTACTCAATGGAGAATTTGGAGAGGGACTCCTGTTAGGTACGTAGAACTACGCTTCCCCACACCAACACCACACATGTATGTACATCACCAATGCTAAGTCTATGCTTCTATCTTCTAGGTGACAGTGCTTACGCCCTGCGGGAATACATACTCACCCCATACCTAAATCCAGCAACCCCGCAGGAACATCGCTACAACGCTGCACACATCAGCATGAGGAATGTGATAGAGCGGACTTTTGGGATTCTCAAGAGCCGCTTCCGTATCCTCCACAAGACTGGCGGCGCCATGCTATACCAACCAGACACATGCTGTTGAATAATTGCTGTATGTGCAATGCTGCACAACATTGCCACCAGAAGGGGGATACCCATGGAGGTGGACAGGGATGACGACCCCCAGGCTGACCAACCACCCGCCCAACGACGACCGGCACACATCCCAAACACAGCAGAGGGCCATAGGAGGCGGACAGACATAATGCAAAATCATTTTTGACCCTGGGTAAAATGAGACATTGCAAGTTGGTGTTGGGTGCAACTGTTTAATGCACAGTAGCACTGAGGATTGTGCAACAGAACTAGCATTGTGAATCATGCTCCGATTGCATAAATGTAAATAAAAGGTTCCTTAAAGTCAGGCCTGTGCAAACACAATAATTGGATGGCCATGGTTGCTCCACCATGGACCTGCAGCATGTCCAAATTTCTAGTGGCGCTTGCCACGTACACCAAGCCTCCGCTCAGGTGCATCCAAAGCCTCACCACGGCCTGTCCCCGTGGAGGCACGCGAACTTCGGCGCCTGGTGCTGGCCTCTGCCAGTGACACGCTGCTGACACTGGAGGCAGCCTCACTGGTGTCATCCCCTCCCAATGCTGCAGCACTGCATGTGCTGCTCTGAAGTTGTTCCACAGCAGTGGTGATGTGTCCCAGTGACTTGGCCACATCACCGCAGAAGTGCCCAAGGTCCACCGGCAGGGAGACTGTGCGGCGTGCCAACACAGCGGTGCAGTTGCTGTGCCGTTGTATGGCCTTGGTAGCGGCGGCAGAACGCAACATTAGCTGCCGGTTACTCCTCCTCTGGGACTCATGGCCCTCCCTGATGGCACGGGTGAGCTCACGTACCTCCTCCTTGAGCTGAGCATTGCCATCAGCAACCGCAGTGGTCTGGTCCCTGACCGCCGTGCCCATGTCCCTGACCGCGGAGCCCATGTCGGTGACTGCTGCAGTCATGGCGCGCATCTCCCTCGCTAGGCGCACGATATTGCAGCTGATGCTAGCCACATGTCTTCCCTGCAGGTTCTGTGTACGCAGCATCCTCTCCTCCATTGCAGAGGTTGTTGGGACATCCTGGTCTGCTGAGGAGACGGAACTGCGATGGGCCCTGTGACGCCGTGCGTGTCTTGAGCCTCCAGGTGGTGCAGCAGGTGGTGTGGATGTGCGCTGCGTGGGTGCCAATTGCGGGGGGGGTTGCCATCTCCTGCAAGGGCGCAACTTGGTGCCTGTGCCTCTGCGGTATTGTGGCTGTACTAGCTGCAGGCTGTCTTGCTGGTGCCGTTGCTTGTGGCGCAGGTGCTGGTGCCTTGGCTTGTGGCGCAGGTGCTGGTGCCTTGGCTTGTGGCACTGGTGCTGGTGCCGTTGATTGTGGCGCTGGTGGAGGTGGTGCTGGTGGGGTGGCAGGTGTTGGCGGTGCGTGCGCATCCTGCGCAGTCTCCTGGTCTGACTCCACGGGTGTCTCAGAAATGATCAGCTGGTCGCTGTCGTCAGAGTCCCCAGGTGATGCATCTGTGTGTGAAACAGTGCATGATTAGTGGGATGATTACACCTACATAGTGTTGTACCCATTAATGTCCCTCTGTGGTCCAACAAATGAACAGTCTACAGCCATGTACAAAATATGTGGTGTGTGCTCAGAGGATTTACGCCTGTACCTGCACTCTGGGCTGACTAGACTACAACTCCCAAGATGCAGTAGTGTCATGTGTGGAGCTGTCTGTGCCAGAGCTGCAGACACAGTGAGATTGGGCTGGGGGCATGGGTATGGATTTACGCTATGCTGGGTGTGGCACAGGCATGCATCTTACCTTGGGCACTTGTGGCTGCGCCGGACGTGTCCATCTGGATCACCCCCACGACGGCTTCCCGCTCTATCGTCCCTTCCACAAGGTCCTCCAGGGCTGTGTTGGATGGTGCAGTGGTTGTTCCGCCTCCAGTCCTTCTTGCCTTCCGGAGCCTCTCAGCAATCCTCTCTTTTGCGCGCTTCCGCAGGTCATACCACCGTTTTTTAAGGTCGTCGATGCTGCGGCTAGTGACGCCAACCGCATTGACCCTCTCACGGATGCGCTGCCAGATGTGCCGCTTCTCGGTCTCAGGCACCTTGAGGGACAGCTTGCCAAAGAGGCGGTCGTGTTTGCTGGACACTCCCTCGATGAGGTACTCCAGCTCCCTGTCCGAAAACTTCTTCTTGCGCTTGCGTGCAGATTCTGCGCTGGATGGCACTTCCTGCGACATGATGGTTGTGTGATGTGAATGGCAGAATCTGTGTGGCCTCACTCTGCACAGCCTGTCCTTCTTTCCAGCTCCTGTCTGCTCCTCTGTCGAGGCTATGTGGGTGGGGCAGCAGTATTTCCTGGTTGGTGATGTCATCAGCCTGTTCCCGGAGCGACGCGGCAATTTGCGATTTCGCTATTACCGATTCGGTAATAGCTAATTCGGTATTACCGAACTCGCTATTAGCCAAATCGGTATTACCGAACTCGCTATTTGCTAGTGAGGCCGTTTGCGTGCCCCGATATTATGGAATCGGTAAATTTAGCGATTTTTAAGGAATCGCTAAATTTCACCGAATCTGTTGATGCATGCCAATTACCGATTCCTTAATGGCGATTCCTTATTTTTCGCTATTAAGGAATCGGTATTAGTTTGGTTGATGCATATGCCCCTACATATGTACCTTGTATTGTAGATGTTACTCTTGTAGCTTTTCAGGCTATGCACTGTGACCTATGTAGAGTTGACTCATGTGACATATGTATACAGGTGTCTGATTTCTCCTGTCTCTTCACCTTGCCCACAGCATCGTCGGGGGACTACGAGGGAGACACTGGCACGGACCGTGAGGAGGGAGAGAGCACCAGTGCCAGCAGTGCAGAGTTGTCTGGCACATCGAGTGGCACGGAGGCCGACGGGAGTGCAGCGGAGGACCTGTCCAGTCAAACCACCACCGACTATGACGCAGACGGGTCCGAGGCTGAGCACTCCGAGGGGGCGGAGGCTGCTCCCACAGCTGACACCAGCACTCCATCACTACCCGCCCCCTCCATTCCGATCACTGGCCTCCCACTTGCTCGTGTCCCTTCCCACCGTGCTAGGTCACCACGTGTCTCCTTCTTGCCAGGCACCGCACCCCCTGCCCCTGTCTCCACTGCTGCCACCAATGCCGAGTCTGTGGACATCCTGCGGCAGTTGCAGGTTGGCCAGACTGCGATGCTTAATGTCCTCCATGGCCACAGCCAAGTGCTCAACCAGATGGAGGCATACATGGAGGGCATTACAGCTGCGCAGTCTGACCAACGCAACTTGCTGAGGTCCATAGACTCGACACTGACTGCAGCATTGGGTCTCCTGCAGCACTACGTCCCCCCCCTACCCCTGCAGCATCCACACTTCCCACTCCCATGCCTGGACAAAGCACACCCAGACGTAGCCATGCACGCACACCACCAGACACAGGCACACACCACCAGGGAAGGCAAAGCACACACCTCCTGGCACGCACACACAGGGTGAAGTAGGCACACCCACTGGGTCGGGGGGGAAACAGAAGACACGCAGCCAGAGTGGGAGTCCACATTCCTCACGACCACCACCCTCCAAATCCACTCCCCTCAGCTCTCCTGGCCAGGATTCCACCAAAGACTCCTTCATGGCCGCTCTGTCCCTGAGCCCCAAAGTGACACCACCCCGCAAGCGGTGAAAGTAGTCCCCGTTCAGGGTGGTTGAGTCCCCCCCCCCGTCCACACCCTCCCCGGGTAGCGCTGCAACCCATCCCTGTGACCCCCCCTCCTTGGGGCCTGTGGTTCCTTCGGGTGCAGGGGAGACGCTGGGCGACCTGGCAGTAGTGTGCAGCGCCGTGCTCCAATCCACCTTTGGCGCTGCCCCACCCTCTGTTTTGGAGTCGTCCGTCCCTGCACCCACTTTGCTCACTCATCCAACATAAGAGCATTTCAAATCGAATCCTGGTAAGTTCTAACCCAAGAAGCAAACGGGATACCACATATTTAAGGTCACATAGATACTGTAGCCTGCTATCAAATAAAATGCAATTTCAACTGGTCAATGGCTAAAGGGTGATTAATGAAACGAGATATAGTAGATCAATGCATGAACCATAATATTTGGTATTCCCATAGAAAGAGATATTAGACAACTCAAAGAAGGCTACCAGTTGGCAAAAAAATACTGTGCTCACAAGCCAGCCAGCATAAGACGATGTCCAATTGAATACTGTTATGATTTTGCCCTAATAACATAGGGGATACTAAAGATTATAGTCTGTATGGGCCTATTCGGTATCCCCAAAGTGAACTCAATGTGAAAGCGTGTGAAATGTATTCAAAACTTCAAAAGTACTAATATATGCTGTAATCTGCTGTCAAATAAAAAGCAATTTCAACTTATCAATTGTTAAAAGGTAAACCTTGAAAAGTAGGAGATACCACACATTATAGCAAAGCATGAGCCGTAATAATTGGTATACACATAGGGCCCGATTCACAGAACTAACTTAAGACAAAATCCTAAATTTACTACCATTTTAGTATTCACTGAAGGCACTTACTCATTTTGGTATTCACAGAAGGCACTTACTCATTTCGGTATTCACAGAAGTTAGGACTCCTAACTTTAGGACTCCTAAATGCCTTCTGTGAATACCGAAAGCCTTAGAATTAGGATTTTTCTCAGTTTAGTAGTAGTATAGTTAGGACTCCTAACTTTAGGACTCCTACATGCCTTCTGTGAATACCAAAAGTCTTAAAATTAGGATTTTTCTCAATTTAGTTGTAGTAAAGTTAGGACTCTTAACTTTAGGACTCCTAAATGCCTTCTGTGAATACCGAAAGCCTTACAATTAGGATTTTTCTCAGTTTAGTAGTAGTAAAGTTAGGAGTCCTAACTTTAGGACTCCTAAACTGAGAAAAATCCTAATTTTAAGACTTTCGGTATTCACAGAAGGCATTTAGGAGTCCTAAAGTTAGGACTCCTAACTTCTGTGAATATCGAAGTGAGTAAGTGTCTTCTGTGAATACCAAAATGAGTAAGTGCCTTCTGTGAATACGAAAATGGTAGTAAGTTTAGGATTTTGTCTTAAGTTAGTTCTGTGAATCGGGCCCACCGAAAGTGACTCTGAAATACACTGCTGTGGTATGGCTGACAAACACTGTGTTCACCATGCCAACATAAGCACATCAAATTTTATCTTTGTATGCTTTAATTTTAACAACATATGGAATAGCAAATATTACAGCCCGTATTGGCCATTATATTTGGTATTCCCCAAAGAGCCTGGAAGTGAAAGCTTGTGGAATG
Organism: Triturus cristatus; assembly: GCF_964204655.1. Lineage (NCBI taxonomy): Eukaryota > Metazoa > Chordata > Amphibia > Caudata > Salamandridae > Triturus > Triturus cristatus. Next base: position 287,976,447 of record NC_140579.1, read on the forward strand.
CATTTAAGGATGCTTAAAGATAATTTCATCTGCTGTCATAGAAAAGGCAATTTTAACTTGTCAATGGTCAAAAGATAACGCTTGACAATTAAGGAATAGCAGATATTACATCACTGCATGTTCCATAATATTTAGTACCCCCATTGAAAGAGACAGTGGAAAACATAAACAAGGGTATGATGTGTCAGAAAAGCCCTGTGTTTTCCACACCACTATAAGACCATATCAAATTGTATCCTGTTACGTTTTAACCCAAGAAACATGAGACACAATATAATATAGCCCATATGGGTCATTAGATTAGGTTTCGCCTAATGGACCTAGAAGTGAAAGCTTGTGGAATGGTATCAAAAGTGCTAAAAGATATTGTAATCTCCTATCAAATAAATAGCCATTTTAGCTAGTAAATAGCTTAAAGTTAACCCTTGAAATGTGGGGGATAAAAGATATAGCAATAAATGAGCCATTATATTTGGTGTACCATTAGAAGGCGATGTTGTAAAACAAAGAAGGATGTGAATTGGCTGGAAAAAACTGAAGTCATCAGGCCAACATACAACTGTTTCAATCTTATCAAGGTAAGAAGAGTTAACTCTGTAAATGTAGGTGATACAAAATATTATAGTACAGGTACATGGTATCCTTTACAAGAACTGCATGTGAGGGTGCACTAAAAAATGTCAAATGTAAATAGACCTACTGTGATCTCCTGACAAATAAAATGAAATTTCAAATGGCCAACGCCTAAAAGGTAACCCCTGAGTGGAGATTATTAGGAAGGGTGTGATGTGACAAAGAAGTACTGCGCTCACTTAGTCAACAGGTGAAGAGCATGTCAAATTCTATGCTGGTAAGTGTTAACACTTGGTATATAGGGGCTACTAAATATAGCCGGTATGGGCCATTATTTTTGGGACACTGTTCACTTAGAGTAAATGGACTCATCGTCTTAACTACTAATTTGGAATTTTTGCGAAATAGAAAATAGACAATGCTATAGTGCAAGTTCAAGTATGTGCTCTAACCAGTAGCAAACCAGACTTGAGGACATTAACTAACTCAGTACCATAAGCAAACCAATTAGACGATGCAGCCAACACAAAAATTCAATAGGAGATCCAGACTTGGGATTTTTTCTAATTTCATGTTTTTTTTAAATTTTAAAATGTTTCCCTCAAATTTGTATGCACTTCTCTTGGCTATTTAAGAAGTAATGATGCACAGGTGTACTAGTGTACTTACTGTAGCTATTCTGTGTTTAACTGGGGCTTTTGCTGCAGGTGCCTGGGAAGTACTGATTCTCTTCAAGCTATTGACAATGGCACTGTTGATGCCCACACAGGATATTTAGAATCCTTCTCATTTAGCCACCTCAGCAATGTTCTTGCCATTATTCTTCAGCTGACCTGTCAGTCTTAAAAGAGAAACTTTTACAGTCCCAGAATGCAACATGGTATAAATTAAAAAGTGTAGACTGCTATCTCACATGACATACAGCTACTTGCTAATTGGGTTACACCAGAAACAATTATCATTTGCTTACGTTTGCTATTTTGGAACAGCCAAGAGCTGCTAGGCGAAAACAAGTTAGTGTAAAATACTCAGTCCACATTAGTAACAATCATGCCTCCATTTCCTTAAATAAGTATTGAAAAATTAGACACTTTCAAATGATTTATTCAGATACTTGCTGTTTCAGGTTTATGTCAAAAGAAAACATACAGAATTGTATGCATTTGCTTTGTAGGTTTCGCCTAGGCAGCGCATGCGCTGCGAATTTGATATCTTTTGTTTTCTAAAAGTGGGCTTAGAGCCTACTCATTGCTTACTATTTGTTGGCTTCATTGTCACTCTCATTTGTTTGCTTTTTATTGGTAAAATGCTGTAAGCTTCCTTTCGTTTTACGTATTTGTCCCTCCACTCGAGCATGCACACATTACTTGTATCCTTTCACTGATCATGTTTTTAAGCATTACTTTTTCTTTGTGTTTAAGCACTATAACAGAGTGCATCTTGTTCAGCTGGCTTCTTTGTGTACTTCTCCCCCTCAGGGTCCCTCCCTCATACATGCTGCATACCCACTGTCCCTCCTTCCTCTGTTGTCCATGTTGTTGCTTGCCCCATCCATCCAACTTCCTTTTGTTGTTGTCCATAATTTTACTTATAACACCCATTGTCCCACCTCCCACTTTTGCTCATGTTATACCTTCCTCCACTCACCCTCCTTCCTTCCTTCCATTGTTGCCAATTGTGTTTCTCACTTGCCCCCACCCTCCCTCCTTCCATTGTTGTCCGTGTTATTGCTTGTTTCTACCTGCCCACCCAACTTCCATTATTGCACTTGTTGCTTGACCCTTGCTCTCCCTCCTTCCGTTGTTGCCCGGGTTTTAGCTTGCAACATCCACACTCCATCCTCAGTCCATTGTTGCCTATGTTGTTGCTTGCTTCCACCCACCCTCCCTTCTTCCATGGTTACACCACTTATTGTCGCTTCCCCCCCACCAATTCTCCTTTTGTTGCCTGTGTAGTTGCTTTCAACACCTACCCTCCTTGCGTTGTTGCATGTGTTGTTGTTTGCCTCCACCAATACTAACTTCTTCTGTTGTTGCTTGCAACCCCACCCACCCTTGTTGCTTCCGTTTTTCCTGTTTTGCTGCTTTCCCCACTTATCCTCCTTGGATGTTGCCCGTATTGTTCCCTACCTTACCCGCCCTCCCTCCTGTTGTTGTCCATGTCGTTGCCAGTGTTTGCTTGCACCCACCCTCTCAACATGTATTGTCCATGTGCTTGCTCTGAGCCCCTCCCTTCCACCATCTAGTGTCCATGTTGTCCCCCTGACTCACCCACCCACCTACGTTGCCACCATAACAGCTTATTTGCTGCTTATGTGTGACATTTCAATGGTTTAAGCTTACTTATGAGTGACATTCAAAGACCAAATATGTGACACTCAGAGTGACACTTTCTCATGAGTAAAACCAAGCAAAGAATTGCATAGAAAGCAAAATGACTGACTTTTGAGCAATAAAAAGTTCTAAAACAATCTTGAAACAGTTGCTAAGTACCTATGACAAGCACCCTCCATTATGAAAACATGAGAAACTCATGGACTGGCCACTACTTACTAGGGCTTGTTTGACCCTTGCAGCAACATGGACAAATTATGGCATTACTGTCTCCGAAAAGAGTGAAATTGCCTGGCCGTGATGTAATGTGGCTACATAAACACATCTTTTATCACAACTTAGAAATGTTATTTGAAATCTCCTTTTCTCATTGTTTCAGAAAACCACACTATGACATGCAAACATGATTACCCCAAACAGCACAGTGACAGACATATCACTTTGTCTTTCTCTTAATGGTTGCTCTGCCTGCAACTTACCAACTCCTCCAGTATTGACTCACACTGGCTGCCTTTTGACGCTCAACTAGTGCAGAGATGCTGCTCCCTAGTCTGCTGGCATGTTCTGCTGCTCAGTGCTGCTGGTGACGGTGTGGAGTAATAGTAGATGGAGCATTTTAGGTCTCGTCTGAGACAGCGCATGCTGTCTCTTTGAGACATTTAGTAAGTGGCTTTTAAAAGTGCCTTCAGAGGCTTTTCATGGCCTGAAGCTTGAGTGCACGTGAGCGTGCATGCCCGCATCCGCCATCTGCCTTTCTGTCATGGCTCATTAAGCCTCCTCCACCCCCTTGCTGTCTGCTCTCACTACCCCCCTCCATTCTCCCCCCTCCCTTCTCCCCATCCCTCCTCGTTATCTTGTTATTCTTAACTTCGGAAGCATCTGATGTGAATTCTTCAAGACGCAATTCACTTCCGACTAAGCCAATGCCGCCTCAGACAGTAGACAATTTCTGGTGCTTGTTGTGTGTTTCTTTTCGTTGCATTTGGCATATAATCACTGTATATAACGTTAGACCATTAAGCACTCTTAGATCTTTTTCACTAAACGGTAACTTGTTACACAGTGCCTGTTTTTGATTTAATTATTTAATTCTTTAATTTGTTACAATTAGCGTCCAGCTGTATTAACTTTCTCCACCCCTGCTTAGCTGTTTTCACACTAGTTGCCCCGTCTACTGTTGGGGTTTCTGTTTGGACTACATACAGTTGGGACAAGTTTGTGGGGTTACATTGCACGTCAGCCTGTCCATGCAAGCCACTGTGCTTTACCTATGGAATTCCCTTAACCAGCACTGTGCTGTAATTAGGCCATAAGCCCTATCTTTCATTGAGATCGCACTCGCATCTCACCGTCTTTATGGCGTTTAGCTCCCACGCTCGTCAGACTTTAATGCGAACATAGGCTAGTTCACGCGTCTCCTTCACATTTTTATTCCCCCACTGCACCACCACTCTCATTTCTTACTTCTTTCACTGTCCTCGGAACCTCTCCCGTTTTAGCATCGGATATCTATCCACGATTTGGGGCATTGTCGTGATTGTGCATGTCATGCTCTGCAGCAAAATTACAATTAATCAGTTTGCACTGTCATTATATTTCACGTTCACCGTAAAACACACGCATCTCGTGACTCCTAATGTAATGCAACTCAGTTACCTGCCTATAAAGCTGCTACTTGCACGTAGCCTGGTCTGTGCCCGTGTCTTCTTTGCTGCCTGCAACCACTACGGGACTTGCTGATGACATATATTTCCCCACATTTCATGATTTTCATAGTGACGTGACAAAGGTTGCAAGTTTTTGTGAAGCTGCAACAAATTTCATAGACTTTTGCAAAGTATACCTTCTGTGCAATTTGTATGGCCTCATTCAAAATATAGAACCATCTTTATAGTAAGTGAAGAGGGTGGCCTCAGCAGAACAGAAATATATGTTTGCTATAAATGAATGCACACATGTATGATCAGATCAGACTCTTTATTTCCAAGAAATGCATTCTTACAGAAATATTGCACAATTTTCAATTCATTGACATAAGCAATTACAAATATCATAAACATCTACAATAAATAGCAATTAATTAAATCAATACAGCAAACACAGAACACCAACCTAAAACAAATATAAAATGGTATATAGATTAAAATATCTTAAAATTAATTGAGCGATCTTCAGCCCATTATCCCACACGTATCAAAATGTTTGAAAGCGCAACAGTTTAACCAGCACATGCAAAGCTCATTCCATCAGTTAAGGCTACAGGCCTACATAATATAAACCGGCAGAGAGACAATCCATTTAAAACAAGCATTGGCATTGCCAATAGGTCACACTTTTGGGACCTTATAAGTATTTAGTTATGCAGCACAATATCCTTGATGCAACAACATCAACTGTTGCATGGCTAAACACTTATAAGGTACAAGGTTTAGCCATGCAACAGCTGATGTTGTTGCACCAAGGATATTGTGCTGCAAAACTAAATACTTATAAGGTCCCAAAAGCGAGACCTATTGGCTATGCCAATGCTTGTTAAAACATGACAGCGTGACACGTCATTGCCATGACTGGAAACAAGCAGATTGCCAGCCTGTTCCCTCCCACATGTGGATGCATTTCCAGAACAGCACATGTGATATGAGTCGCTTGTTGTTTTTCTCATGCCAGCAGGTAGGCCCAGTGTGCCGTGTCCACTGGCAGTGACGCCTTCCTGGGGGCAGGAAGGAGGATTTTGAAAAAAACATTCTAGCGCCAGTCTGTCAGTGTGCGGACACACTAGCACACAAGGTAAAACAAACACAGCACTGCCAAATGACGCCAGGGGTCTGTAACTCTGCATGGTCTGAGAGGTGCCGGCAGCTCCACTCACTCAATGCCTGCGGGGGAGCACATGGCATCCAGCAACAGAAAAACCCGCCAGTTGCAGGGTCACTGGCCCATCATCATCCAATCACTGACTTCTTTGTGGACTTGAGTTAACTGTCACTCACGGTGCCATGCAGGGTGCGGCAGTTTTTTAAATACAACAGGGCAATTCACCGCTCCCTGGATGGATCATCACTTTCTGTCTCAGTCTGGGCAAGGGTCAGTACACTGCTGGGTGGTATCAGGGTGATTATTTCTCTCCAGAGAGGATATAATTTTCAGAGTCTGTTTGACAGCCTTTGCAATGGCATGTCACGTGGCTGAGTACCTGAGGTCCGGCTTTATTGTGCACTGCAGCCAGAGCCTGAGGCAGGCACTGCACCATGTGATGACAATTTGTGTTCATTGTTGGGACTGAAGAAATGGAATCTTAAAAGGCAGCACGGTATGCACAGCATTGCCAGCAGGCAGCCCACTACTTGTAATTTTGCAATGGCCTGCACCTATTCGCATTAATTGTGCTTCACAGTGCCACTGTGTTAGGAGGCACAATAAATGCATGACTAAGCATTTTAGTGCATTGATGAGGACTACCACACAAACTGCATTAGTCTACCCACTGATGCTTAATACGTGCCACCAGCCTGGAAAAAAACAAAACGTTATTTTATTCCCACCCCCCTATGTTGTCCATGTTGCCCCCCACACCCCTTCCTTCCTTCCCTCCATACCTCCTTGTGTCCCTGCCCTTCATCCTACCCCGCCAGCAATAAAAAAAGGGTTAAGACCGTATCATATTTGCTTTTTAGGTCGACCCTAGAGTCAGCGTGCATGAGTTGCTCTGCAAGGCATGATGTATCTACAATATGGGCTTCAACCAAGCCCATCGATTGGCATTAGTTCTTTTTTGTGCCTTTCAGAAATGCTGCCTGTTTATTGGTCCATTGCTTGAAATTGTCCCTCCTTTGGGCGCTTGGTTCACGCTCAGGCGAGTTCACTCATGGATTGGCCATCAGGCGTTCATGGTTCTTCATGGTCGGCCATCGCAATGAGTGCTTTCTCCTTGATCAGCGCGGCAAGCAGCTTTTTATACATTCATATGCGCTGCACATTAAGCTTCAACTTTAAGCATGGACGCATTCGCACTTAAATTGCATGCTTCAAACAGGCGGACATCTTGACCGCTGCCTGTTGCTCTGTGTATTTGGCACATTTCTGCTCAAGTGAGCGTTATTCCAATTTAGGTTTACTTTTTTTTTCAAAGATGGCTATTGTGAGTCACGTGGGGGGGGTCTGCCAATGTGGTTTTATGCTTACACCTGAGAGACCGGTCACCATAAGCACAAAAGACAAATAGAAATGTTTCTCGTGAGATTTAGACTGAGGGTGCTCTGTGCCTCACTTGCTTGCAAGTATAGACTGCTTCTGGAGAAGTGATCCTGTACATTGTTTCAGAGCTGTAACTATTGACGAACATGAGCCCTTGTTTCTCCAACTTAGACTGTGGAGTTGTAGGAAAAAATATGTTCTGTTATGAAACTCTCCCCTCCAACGATTCTTCAAGGGAAACAGTGGGTACCAAAGAAAGCTAACCAGGGTCTGTGCATTGATTTTTGCCACCCTTGGCAAAGTGACATTTTGCACCTATTCATCTCCTGTACTGTTTGCTAATTTTACGATTATATAGATGGCCTTCTGCTCCTCTAGACTTAATGCAGCGGCCTGCTCTTGCCTTGTTCTTGAAACTGCCCCTGGAAGATGAGACCTTTTTCACGCTGAGCCCCCACTCCATATAGTGCCCTCCAATATGGATGTGCAGTAGTGGTGATGTAGCTCTTGGCTCAATCTGTTGTCAGGTAAGTGTCCCCCTCCTCTCACCTCTTCCTGAATGTCATTCTGCTATCATTCTGACTCACCATCTGTTTTCTGCAGCGCTGCCTAATAGCCATGTGAGAAAAGAAAATTCCACACATTTCTTCTCTGTTTGATTTCACAAATAGAAGAGCACAGGTGATATCTAAAGCAGATTGCCTGATAGGTGTACTCGTTGGTCTTACCATCAAATAAAACCTGTTTCTATTTTCAGTGCTTGCATGTGTTTCAGGTTTATAGCGCTGTATATAACAAGTGGTCATCATTACCCGACTCACTTAGCTGAAAAGTCAGTTGGCCCTGCCACTCTCAAACCTGTGATTAGGAGGTTAATAATAATAATGATGCTAAATTGTTTTATATAGTGCAGAATGCCAGAGGTTTGCAGTTAAAGATGCTGTAATAACACGTGTAACCCAATTTAACGCTACTCATTTTATCTATGTTGGATGGATGCAAGGCTGAGCTGGCCCTGCTGAAATTCAACCTGGACACATTTGCACGTGAAACTGCATGCTTCAAACAGACCACTGTGCATTTCTCTGTGTATTTGCAGTGTGGGAGTCCTTTCTTTTCCACAGATGGCGATTGTGGAAGGGGAATAGGCGGTAATAGGAGGGGTCATCTCTGACTAGATGAGGGGGAGGAGCGGTCACCTACCACACTTGCACATCACAAAGGCTCTGCCTGAACACTCTCACAAAAGGTTTGACACTGGTGTTTTGTTGCCCCAGACAATCTGGGGCCAGGGCAGTGAGGCAGGAAATTCCAGGCACCTCTGGGCTAGGGGTGGAAACCTACACAGTAATATCAGCAGGGAACATAAAACCTACTGAACAGACATGCTGACTAGGGTTCATTGTGTAGAGAGACTAGAATCATGCTTAAATAAGACCATTTCTCAGGAAGTACACTAATAATAAAATCACTAGTTTTCCGAGCCCTTGGGAAGAAAGTGAGATTTTGTTTTGTTTTTGCAAGTTGATCTAAGACACTAGTGGTGAATGGCCATCCCAAACACACCAGCCTTAAATACATGACGCAATCACATTGGCGTTGAGGTGGGTCAGGCAAGGGTCAGCATCATTATTAAAGAAGTGGGACTGCCCCCAGCAAGATCCCCCCCATCTCAGGTCTCATAAGGTAAACAAGGCAATAACAGCTTGAGAATGCAGAGAGGAAATGGCCAGGGACAACAGTAACCCTACTCTGAGCGGCCAGATGCAATGAGGCAGGTGTCTGCCCTCTTTTATCTGACATAAATGTTTAATCTGGTTTATTTACCTCACTCAATAGCTATCCAATGCTGAGGTGTTTAATATGTTTACAGTTTTATGAGCAACCCACTCACTGCCGGCTGAGCAGTGAATTAATTCAAAATCCCAGGAACCACATACAAATGCAAGGGTGCATAGTTTGGACCCCTGGAATCAGAACTCCTCTGACAAATGTGGCAGGCTGTGTTTAGATGAACATGGTTTGGGTCCCACCCCCCACAGATGTGCAGAACCCTAGCAACATTTGCAACCCAATCAGCACCCCACATTGTTCAAGACCCCTAAAATTCATCAACACAAATGTCACTGGGGAATCACTCTGCATTTTTTCATTGAGATATTCGGACAAGTCTTTACATATTACTATAAAGTTTTGTAAATTTGTGCGCAATGAAAGGCCACCTTTCTTTGTAATTATGTTTCATCATTTTAAAATTTAGTAACACAATCCACACAAATACACTCCACACAATGCAACACAATTACCCTCAGCGCCACACACTTCCACGACACACAATACAAAAATACATATTTTCATTCCACGCCACATAATTCAACAACCACATATTTCAAGTCAACAATGCAATTACACAACACATCACATACATCCAAACAATGTCCCAGAATTCCACATTATGCCACAAAATTAAACACTACACCATATAATTAAAATCCACAACATCTCACCTCACAACACAAAATGCCATTCCAGATGATTACACTCTTTGACACACAATTACACTCCACATAATTTCAGTACACTTAATACCACATAATAACTATCCACATATTTTAACTGGCCACCATTCCACTACAAAAATCCACTCTACACCACACAATTCTACCACATGCAATTCCACAACTAACAATTCCAATCCAAACCACATAATTCCACTCCACACCACATACATCAAATCCACGCCAATCCAAAACACAAGGATAAAAGACATTCTCGTTTACAGCACCAATACCTCTAACTCTAACAAATGTGAGACCAATTTGCACTGCAAATGCTTGTATTATTTTCATTCTGCTGCACTCCAGCCATGCTCCTACACAACATTACTTAAAGACTTAGACAAATAAGTCTCTCATAGGCAAACATATTGGCTTTGCTAATGCTTGTTTTAATTAGCACAATCACAGATATATAATGCAGGCTGGTGATATGCCAGTAAGGTGGCAGCCTTATTATTGTATGTATATAATTAAAAAATTACTGTTGTTGCACTTACACCTCCACCTTTCTGTTGTTGCTTGTAATTTCCCAAAACCCTCCCGTCATTGCTTTCAGACCGCCGACCTTCCCCTTCCGCCTCGCTTGAAAAAAACGCATTGGTAGACCTTTGGAAATGCTGTTCATTTATTATTATTTTTTTTTTGCAGCTTTATATAGGCCAATTCAATACAAAGGTATTGGACTACTTGCCATGAGCACCAGTTACATTGCCTCTTCCACCTAAAAGGGCCTGTAAAGTGGCTAGTGGTGGCAGCTTTATAACGCTTTTTAAAATCACATGCCTTATCCACTCCTCTACACCCCACCCCGCTAACTACCCCACTAGCCACCCCACCAGATTGCCTTTGACAATGCTGCTTTACTTAAATCTCAGCCTTGCTGTGCATGGGCAGCACTCACTTCTTAGAATGACAGTTCAGCAAAGAGCCCACAGCGTGCTCGGGGTAAATAAATACAAGAGGCAGGGTACTAAACAGCAGAGACAGTGTGACTGACTTGAGACGGGGCACTGAAGTTCCTTGACGCTGCGGTCTATTGTTAATTGATAGCAGCTGTGCGGTGCAGACCAGCCAGTGCCTGTTGAATTCCCTGTAAGCAACCAAATGTTGGTCTTTTGGTACCTCCTCCTGTCTACCTTATGCAGATATCTTGGCTAGTGGTAAAGAAATTTGAAAGGCTATATCTGAAAGTACTACCAGCATGACCACAACCACGTTAGCGAACCGCATAGGACCATTTTTGGTGCTGAGCATCCCATTTGACCAAAGACACAGTCAGTATTTGTTATATAATTGCAGCTTTGTTTTACTATTGTTCTTTCTGTGAGTGGTGCATGGCACGTCTCAACACAATGTGGTGCAGTGGATTGATTGTTGTGTGTTAATTACTAGCACAGTATCGTTCTTAAAAACCTGGTCATTAAAAAACAAGATGTCTGATTTCTACAAAAGAAATGCACTTCCCTTCAAACTTCGCCACACAGAAGTGCCCCAGTCTGGTCATGCGATATCAGAGCTGTAACCTTCCTTCTCACTGTATTTTGTACATGTCATGCAGTACTGTCCCTAGAAAGATAGCATTACATTCACTTTCCTGTGTGACGTCTGTTCACACTTGTCAGTTCTCCAGTGTGACAGCACTGCTGGCAGTTAACTCGTTAAATTATTGTTCTCGGTTTCCTTGTCCACATTAATGTGCCATTTAACATGTTACATTACTGTTGTCGGTTTTTAGGTCTCGCCCATGCAGCGCGCAGGCACTGCATAGGAGGGCACCTCTTGAAATCGATCAGCATTTTGGCCAAAAACGTGCACGTTTTGCATTGCTTTGTATTGCAACGTGTGTACGTTTGGCATTTCCCTTGCGGGAGCGAGCAGCGGGCTATCTGTTAGCAATTATCGTGCCTAGCTGCTCGCTCCCGCAAGGGAAACGCCAGACATTGCTTCTCTCTCGCTTGGCTTTGCCATTGTACGTGGCATACTACCCAGTGCGCGTTAGTCATCACTTAATATACAAACAATAAAGCGCCTTGCAAGTTTAAAGCACTTTATTACGCTCAGCTCAGCTCTGATGTCTGCCGCAGTTTCCCCTGCAGTAAAGGTAGAGCCCCGTTGCATAGCTCGGCTGAAGGCTTCCCTGGAATTAATTGGTGAATTCCAAAGTTTTCTTAAGGTCACCGGGGGCATGTACTTTTCACATGACGTTGTCCTATGCCGGTGGCTAGGATTGCGTTGCTGAGAATGGGCTGAAATACGAGTGGGAGAAGATCAGCGCCCACAGCTGGGAAAGAGGGCTGGGCTACTCAGTGACTAGAAATCAAAAGAGGACTTACAAGCATTTTACTTAATGGAGAAACCTTTGTGGTTAAATCAGTAAACAAGAGTAAGTCTGTAAATTAACCTCCCAAGTGTTTTTCTTTTAACCCCACTGTAGCCCTTGCTCTGTTCAATGGTGTACTATTATTTTAGTGGGTTTCTAACGTACTTTACCTCAGTTCTCGTACAAAGGCACAATTAACTCCCAACTCCAGTCACTCGTTTGTAAGATGGCCGCAGCAGTCACTAATCTGTTGCGCAGACTGCACAGGTGGCGCAAGCGTCTGTTCTGTAAATCCTAAGTAAAGGACGCTAGGGCTGTGCTCTGGTAGGTGTTTATCTGCCAAAACTCAGCTTGCCACAGACAAAAACGTTATGCAATTGTGGGAGAAGGGGGTGATGTTGAGAACACAATTATACCCGGTTACCTAGCTAAACGTTGTTCCATCTACACGTGTCAACAAAACAGTACAATAAAACCTCCCTCTGTTCCCAAAAGCAACTGCTGTGCTAGTTTAAGTCGAGGCGCCCGCCTGCCGCTCGCTGCTTATATGCATTTCAAAGGCAAGTTGGTGTTTTTCACGGAGATAACAAAAAAATCTACATTCAGGCTGCGTTTTTAGTCGCGGTTTTTAGAGTTCAATATTTCCTAACTTAAATACGTTAAACAATTCTGGGACTGTCACCGCTCACCCTCACAGTCCCACCCCTCACACCCTCACAGCCCCCACCCCTCTGTGGCCGCGCACCCTCACAGCCCCACCCCCTGCATTAAACTACTGCTTTCACTCTGCGGTGTCTCTTCCCATCTCCTCTCACGCTCTTTTCCTCTTAGCCCCCCCACTGTGTCACCTCTGCATCACCATGAACCGTCTGCCCACCGACACTCCTGCCCTGCATTCCACCAGCCTCAAATCCTCACCGTGTGCAGCCTCTCCGCCCCTTCGAACTCACATCTCCCACTCCTCCATCACTCACCCTCTGCCTCACCCCACCAGCTGTCTCACCACACCCTGTCATACCTCTCAGCCTCGCATCACCCGCCCTCACATTCTTATCTCTCACCTGTCACGCGCCTGCACGCTTTCACTCACCACTCTCCCCTCGTAGTCTGCCTTCCTTCCCACCGTATCTCTCACCCCTGCATCACCTCGCCCCCTGCCTCACCCTACCCTCATTTCATCACCCTCGCAGTGCCACTCTGCATCATTCCTGCCAATCCTATCTCGCCCTTTCTTAATCCCTCTCTGTCTCATCCCACCCTCATACCCTTCCGCAGACTTCCAGCACCTGACCCCATTCATGCTGAAGGCTGGCAGTGTTTGCTGCATCTCGTGATTAACCCCTTCAAGCCCTTGTCCTGCCTGTCGGTGCTGCTAGGAGCCATGCCTGCCCTCCTCCGGAGCGGATTCCTCACTCTGCCTTAAACATCTGCCCCAGTACTCAACACCACTTCCCTGCATCTACCTACGGGGGGCAGGGGCACCCGAACGCCAGAGGAGCCCGTATTAGGGACCTTATAAGCATTTCGTTATGCAGCACAATATCCTTGGTGCACCAACATTAACTGTTGCTTAGTTAAACACTTATAAGGTCCCAAAGGCGAGACCTATTGGCTAAGACAATGCTTGTTATGTGTGACATTGATCTAGAAAACTTCACCAGCATCACAATTGTTAATTGGTCACATGGAGTTTTTGGGGGGGGCTATTGTGTCACTGCCAGTTGCCTCGTGTGACCTCACGCTATATGTCCTCATGTATATCACCGAAGACAATTTGACCAAGTAGTTTCTTCTCTTTCAGTTTTCCTTTTTAACATTAATTTAAATATGTCCTGATGTAATGTCACTGATGTCAGCTGCTGTGCCTGATATCGCTAATTTTGGTATTGCCTCTGATGACCTCACATTTGACAGCTGGTTTTCTTGGGTTACATCAATATTCCCGTATGTAGAATTTTATATCTCTGCTGCCTATTTATTTCCTTGTGTGACATCACTAATGTCAAATCGACCATGTTACATCACCTCTGTCAGTTTCCTCATGTGACACCACTGCTGGTAGTTCATTAATGTGACATCGCTCGCTCTGAGGTGCTCCGTGAGGTGTCATCAATCTGTTCCATATTGTGACACCTCCACTCCACGGGACCACGTCTTTCCCTGCTTTCTCACTTGTGTGCAGCATTCGTTTAGAAATGCCCCAATGATCGTTGAAAGTTGCTCTGTCTGCCGCCTCCCCCGCTCATAATTACATGTGCAGCAGGCATACACATCAACGCTCTTTAACTTTTTCTACGGATGCTGAACAATAGCGGCAAGAAACAATGACAAAACTAGTAGGTCTGCATTGGCACTCAAAATGCGAGACCTATTGGCTTTTCCACTGCTTCTTCTACTTTTCGGTTTTTAATCTCTGCCATTGTTTCCCTTCTCGGTCATTCTCGCTCCTCCTGTGTTTTTTTTTTTACAATCTGATTACATTTCTTTTAAAATTAAAAAAATACCCTTCTTTCACTCTGACATGCATTTAACGTTCATTTATTTTCCTTTTTTTTGCTGCTCCCGGTTTGCTTCCTGTGTAGCTGTGGCTTCGTGATTAAAGAAACGTCAGGTTATTTATAGCCTGAGTTCGTTTGGTGGTATCCTGTGAAATCGTGTATCCCCGCACTCAGCCTGAGCAGTCCTTTTTAGGTCTCGGCTGCGAAGGCTGCGCTTGCGCAGTCTAGCTCCGAGATTTAATGACTTGGAGAAGAGGGGCTTGAACCCGCCCCTCTTCTCCCCTCTTCTCCATTGGCTGGCCTCTTGAATGCTGGCCAGCCATTGGAGAAGAGGTCAGTCATTCCGATCAGGCCCCGTCCTTTTCGGATCGGGGGGCGTGTTTTTTGCAAGAAGTCTCATTCAGGAGGAGAGAAAAGACAAACACGCCCCCGAATCCGAAAAGGACGCTGCGTTTCTCCGAGGCATTTCTGCTCTGCCTCGGAGAAAGGCGGTGGTGTTCCTTTTGTTCTGCCTTGTTTTTCCAGTTTAAATTACGATGTCAATCTTTCGGCCAGCGGAGTTGTCTGCCCTTGCTCGAGTCTGCAATAGCTGCAGAGAGCTGCAATAACCAATGAGAGCTAGCTGTAAGCGTAGTCGTACCAATCAGAAAGGCGCCTCCACATTGGCACAAATAAAGGCAAAAAAACGAGAGTTTTGTGCAAAACTGGATTTTCCTGTATCGTCTTGGGAGACAGTCATTTAAGGTCACGCAGCGTAGACAACATATTTTACGGTATACACCCGAGCCTCCATTTCCATCTCCATTTGGGTTTATATTGTTATTGCTTTGCCTGGCATTAACATGGCTGCTTCGATAATTCTTGATTTCCTGCCTTTAGTTTTCACATGCAGTATCAAAGCAAACACGTAATCGGCTGTTTCAAAGGAAATCTGTTAACCATGTATGCACGCCATTTCAAGAATATATACACGATAAGGATATACGCATTTCTTTTATCACTCCTATTATTTCTCGTCACTGCTTAATTCTCCCACGGGGGTGACGCCATCACGCTGCGCCTATTAGTAGAGGTTGGGCTATGGTTGGTGATTGGCTTGTTGAAACGCGGCGTGTCTCGCTCGCATACTTTTCGTATTTATTCATCCCCGACTCGCAGACATGGAGGCGCTGGCTCTGCGACTCTTTGAGATCGAGGCTGTTAAGTTTGGGAGCTTCAAGCTTAAGAGTGGCCTCCTCACCCCAGCCTACTTTGACCTGCGCGGAATCGTATCTCACCCCGACCTTATGAACCAGGTGTGCAAAAATATTTCTGGATACTTAAAGCAGGGTATTAGTGCACTGTATTTTTTAAAGCGTTTTGGCGGAGACCAGAATGAGTGCGTGGGGACTGAGTACCCTTGTGCCGTCAAGTTGGGGTTGGATGACAAGCGACTAAATGCATACCCGTTAAATGGCATAGCTCTTCATTTGTGACAATTTCAACTAGCCCTGTTTTTTTTTTTTTTTTTTTTTTTAAACCAAAGCCATGGGAGGCGTGTTGGGCATTCAATTTTAACACCTAATCTACAAGTTTTAGCATAGCTGCCAAGGTTTCAGATTGCTTATGTGTGACATTATTATAATTTCAGTGTAATTGAGTGACATTCTCCGCTGCCTGCTACTAAATTATGATAGTTACTCAGTCGACGAGTGATAGGACTTGGCAGTCTCTCGATGCCCGGCGCTCGCGCTGAAGGAGTAATCAGAGCAAATGCCAACATTTATTAATGCTGCACACGTTACAGCCTGTTAGAGAGGAGCGCTGCCGAGGACCTTCAGCATAAAACAGCAATATTGATTGAAATAAACTGCAGTGTGAGTTTAAGCATCCTCGCTCAATACATGTTATATAGCTTCATATTCCATCACAAAGCCTCCCAGGCCTGGGAAACTCGGCAGAGCGCTTTCAGAAATATCACGTCGTGATCTTGGCTTGATGAACACTTGTCTGTCTGAAGCCTCCTATTTAGCGGTTGATTTAAGGGAATAATAGCCGCAAATGGAAGCATTTGAATTCTGCCGACTATGTGTATCGCTGCGTCAGTAATTATAGCACACCGAGGAACAAAGAGCTGAGAGGGGCGCTTGTTGTGGGCGTGGGACCGTCCTGTTTGTGGCTCATGTGAGGCTGGGTAACCTCATCCGGAGGCGGAGCAGTTTTGTTTCTTCCGGTGCAGCAGAAGAGACAAACACTTAACTACCTGTCCTTGCTATAGTGTCCCGCTATAGAAAACTGAATAAAAATAAACGTGTGCACAAGTAGAAGTGGTAAAGCCCGAGAAGTGTGAAGGCCACCGCTGATGTCATCATACCATGCAATGACGGCGTGATGTGTTTTACCTACATCCTCCCACGTCCACACCACAAGTGTGTTTAAAAGTACTATTACCACAGCACTTACACCCTGTGTGTGCCCCAGAAGCACCGGTGAGGCGGGTGGGCACTAGCAGAGGAAGGTGTCAGTGTTTTTAGACTGACTGTAGTACGCTAGATAAACACGCCCTCCGAGGTTGATAAAGGTCACAGTATGCAATAAGTAGTTTAGGTAGCTTCTTAATATCACATTTACCCATTTGAAAGTGCTGTGCGCTGGCCAATATACTATTATCCGATTTAAAGCTATTCAGTTTGCCGACCTCTGAAGCATAAGCGCATAAATTGGCCCTGTAAAAGATTCGACCTCGTGAGCTGGAGGTCACCGTTGATGTCATCCTCATAGGAACCAGGTGCAAGCGAAGGAGTACTGTGATTTCCTAAGTCCTCCCACGTCACCACCACAAGCGTGGTTAAAAGTAATACCACCACAGCACTTACACCCACAACTTTCTCTGTCCAAGAAGCACAGGTGGAGCGGGTGGGTACTAAAAGAGGGTGATGTCAGTGTTCTTAGACTGACTGTACCGATGTGCGGCCGGAGATGAACGAGCCTGCAGTCACTTCACCTGCATGCAAATGTAAGTGACACGGAGCAAGCTTCGCAAGGACATTAAACAAGCATTTACAATGCAACGGTTTCGGCATTGTTAAAATTAGAGCTATTGGCATTGCTCATAACAATGCCGTTTCTTTAAATGTTTTAAAAACAAAAACATAAACAAAAATAATGTCATGAGCAATGTCAATAGCTCTAACTTTACCAATGCCGAGACCGTTGCATTGTAAATACTTGTTTTTGCTGCTCCCGGTTTGCTTCCTGTGTAGCTGTGGCTTCGTGATTAAAGAAACGTCAGGTTATTTATAGCCTGTGTTCGTTTGGTGGTATCCCGTGAAATCGTGTATCCCCGCACTCAGCCCGAGCAGCGATCGACTGCTTCTGTCTGATCCTGCCCGGGCTGAGTTTGTTCTCCGAACACAGCCGAAAAGAAGGGGATACACGATCCCAAGGGGATACCAGATATTACACAACACCGGGAAGCAAACCTATGTGTGTACGTGGACACACAAACATTCTTCTTCTCTTTCTCTTAACCAACTTCATACACCTGCAGTCACAGCAGATAGAAAACTGCTTTGTTATGCTACCAAAACTGCACTGAGAGGTTAGACATAAATGGATTGCACCACAGTTGCTGCAACCTGTACTCCAACCCTGGCTCAGATCCGTGTTAAACTTTTGCCACATTGTAATGCAGCTCTTTATTTAATGTCTGTCTGCAAATGTCCTTTTAATGCTTTTCATATCTCTCTTACTGTATTACACATTGACTAGTTTGACGTTTACTTTAGATGGTCTCTAAAGCACTGTCATGTGTGGCTGGCCTTGTACACACCATATAAAACTGCAAATAAACTAAGTGCACAGATAAAGTATTTCAGCAAAACTGGTTCCATATTAGCACTAATGACTTTGGTATGTTCTGCATGTTACACCTTATATGCGAGTGAGATACCTCAGTGGGACAGTGTTCCTGCTGCAGAGATTAATTTGTAACCTACAGGTAACGGGTCTGGTGTATGTTGGGAAAGCTCACGGGGTTCAGTCCCATGATGTTGAGGTCCGGGTGCCTAACCTTGACGTCACAGGTTTAAATTCTAGCGTGCTTGCTCCTTCTTACCCTGCTTACATCAGTGGAAACATCCAAGGCCCTTCTCTGTGTTCACCCTCTGCTCTCGTTCGATACAGGTGGACGTCATGCATTGATGCTCTCTTCTGCATCACAGGCTCCACCCTGCACTGCGCATCTGTAGTTGTACTCTTCTGTCTTGTCACTTCTGCGCTTCTTTCTCAAGGGGTTACACTCATTTTTACCTTATTTGTTCTGTATTTGTTCACATAATATTATCTTTCCAAAGACAACAAGGGCAGCTAACCCAGAGTTCTCCCAATACTTTCACAACATATTTTAATACAGGCTCCTTAGAGTGAAATCTTCTATTGGAGCGAACACTATCTTATTAAATCCTTCTAAAATGATCTAAAACATCCAGAATGCTCTTGTTATAGCTTCTTCTACCCCTTCTGGTTTCATATTTCCCCTTTTCTCTCTCTCATGCCTCTATTATTGGAAACCGTTGGTGTAATTAATAACTCCGCTCCTTGCTTGGAATGTACAATCTTCATCACTATTCATTTATGTCATTCCCAACTCTCAGGCTTATGAATAATCTATCTATGATCTAAAATGTTCTCATTTTTAAACATCTGTTACAGTCTTGATTTTTGGTATCTCCAGTTTGTCCACTCTTTAAGTTGGGCTCCTTGCTTACTCTCTCATTTTCAAATGTTTTTGAAGTGGGAGATGGCTTTTACACGTGCATTCCAGCACTGATTGCTCCTGAGAGGATTACTCATACTCTGAAAGGATATCTCGGTACTGCGTAGAGCCTTGATTCACATTCTTTGACTTGGCTTCTACCCTGAGGGAAAAGACAACAATGTCCCTTGGGAGGCGTGCGAGTCTTAGGGAACCTTTACCCAAAATAGGTTCACGTTTCCTACAAAAAACCACAAACGGATAAGTCTATCAAGTTATGGGAGGAAATGAGTATCCTTAGGCACCTTGGATTTTTCATTTTTATTCTCCATCGTGCATGTTTTCAGACCCAAAGATAACTTTTTAAGGAGCAAGGAATGGATGATAATGGTAGCCTTCGTGCTATTAATTTATCATTACTTGGTGTTATTTGCTGCGGTCTGCCCACTGCCTCTCTCTATTCCCCATACACTGCTGACTTTTTGCTGCTCTGTAAGGACCACGGTCCCCAACCACCTGTGCAGTTGTGCCATTCACACCTTTTTAGATCGAGCCTGAGCCAGCGCGCATGCCCTGCGAGTCTTCTTGTAAGCACTTTAAACTTCTCTGTGTGGGTCTGACTCCCCCCACGCATTGGATTGGCTGTTGTCTATGTCATTTAGTTATTGTAGCCTGCAAATGGCTAAAGGCGGGCGCATGTCCCACCTCTTTTGCAAATATTCACAGCGTTTTGCTTGCGGGAGCGAGCAGTGGCGCGCAGGGCGGCAGCTGCAGTGCCTCCTTGTCTGCCCTGCAATACTCCCCCTTATCTCCCTGTATCCACCCCCACCACTCCTGTTGCCCTGCTTGTTCCCCCCCCCCCCCCCCCAACTAAAGTCTAGCACCTCTGTTTATCATCTGCCATCTTGGTTCGCAGTGTCCGGTGCTACACCCATTCTCCATCGGCCACACCTCATCGGTCTTGCTTTACTTTCCTCTTATCTAGCCGAGTGCGTAACTCACCCCCTGTGCTCCCAGCCCAATTCGCCCCTAAAACCACTTCTTGGGTGGACCAATGTATGGCGGCTCGTGTGTGGAGGACAGCTGTTTCCTAGGCATTCTTTCATTTTTCACTGTTATGGCATGGGCCTTAGTCTGGCGAGGTGCGCCCCATTCCCCCACCCTATATATGGTATAAATTGTGGGTTGCACATCCAGCAGTCATGTCTTCGTACAACCACGAAACCTGACAGCATAACTACTGGTAAGTGATCGTTGGGACGGTTCAGTGAACAGTTTGTAACCTTTTCACAGTTCGTCTATAGTCCCCTTTGGTAAGTGTTTCTACTTCTCACCATGTAAAATTACCTAGTGTTTGTGGGTTTTTTCTTTAAATTAACAGAATCAATGATGGTGGTTCTTGTGAAAAAGGAAACAGTATACTTTTACCGTACTGCCCGGGACTAGGGGCTTTGTGTTAGGTTGCACAAAAGTGGATGCAAACTGCAACATTTTAAGTTGTCGTATTTGGTAATCGTCTCTGCGTGCCTTTTTAAACCTTTGCAAAGAAGTGCCTGTTTCGTCATTAAATGAAAATGTGTTACTGCGCAGTTGAAAGTGTAAGGGCGCCATTTGGCAGGATTTGGGCGGTGCACTTTTGGGGAGGGCTCATGCGATTCACTGTAAATGACAATTGTGCATGCTGAAGGTCCTTAAGTGAAGATATTATAATTGCAGGCCTGGGGGTGATGCTGTTTATTTTATCCTCGTGTACTTTCCTCAGTCTTCCCTTCCACCCACCGTATTTTGTTCCTTTTCGCCACTCTCTGTTACAACTACAGTTTAGAAAGTGCTAAACCCTCTCATACTGCCTCCGGCGCAGCCCCTGATCACATCAGCATCAACCTCTGTCAACCTTCCACCCCTTCCTCCTCCACAACCATCCCCTCGCTTGTGACAGCGTGGGTCTCATCCGACTCTAGCATTCCCAACCCTCTTCCGACCTCCCCCTTGTGTCTCCAGTCTGCTTGGCATAAAAACCCGTCCCTCTCCTGGCTCTAAATGTTGTGTCTGGCGCTAAGGGGGCCAGCACACCTACTAACCATTACACTCCCACAAGTGCGACAGTTTAGACTATTCCAGTCCCCCCAAGGCTAAAAAAATGGCTTAGGGAAGGTATTAGTCATTTTGAATGTATATTGAATTAATAAACAACTGTTGTGTTTATCTTTAAATTAGTCAAACAGCATCACCAAGTGGCAGACTGTCATAAATGTCGGAGTTGACTATTAATTGTTGGTGCTGAGCACCAGAAACCGCTGGCTCAAATTAAGCATTGTCGTGGATGCATCCTGCAGTTGTACTGCAGGGCATGGTGTATGCACAGCATGGCAAGGTATTAGCAGGCTACAACGTGTGTGTGTGTGTGTGTGATCTGCTCATGGTGCACTGGTTATGCACTTCTACACTATGGCTCACAGTGTTCACTCTCACATAAGGCCCCATGTTGGCACGTGTTGTAACTGCCTTCACCAGCTCCTGTGGTAAACAAAGATAACCTCTCTCTTTAAACTCCCCCATGTCGCAAGGAGCACATTTTGCTCTTCCATGACTTTCAGGGCACCCTCTGCTCCCCGTGTTGTGCTATGCACTTTGTTCTGGTGTTCCTGTGCACACATTGTTCAGAGGGTCTTACACTTGCTGTCCCCTGCCTTACAAATCACCCTCTCCTTAAGCTACTCTACAACATAGCTCAAAGACAGGGCCGGACTGGCCATAGCGGGCACCGGGCAATCCCCCAGTGCGCCGCACAGGTGAGGGGCCGGTTTTGGGCCCCTAGGTGCCGTTTTTGTTACAGGGCCGTTTTTGCAGCATAGCAAAATAGGCCCTGTAACCAAATCGGACGAAAACCGGCCCTGGCAAAGAGCTCAACGGCAGGGGGGGGGGGGGGGGGGGGAGGGGATGGCCGAGTACTTTGCCAGGGCCGGTTTTGGTTGCCAGTCCGGCCCTGCTCAAAGACATTGGCAAAGCCAGTAGTTCTGGCTAAACACTTATAAGGTCGCGAAGCGAAACCTATTGGCTATGCCAATACTTGTTGGCTGTGGTCCTACTTCTGGTGAATACTAAAGTTTTTGTCCTAATCTCTAAAATGTAAAAGAACACTTAAGAGAAACTTCGCTGCTTTAAATGGAAAGGGTGGGGGGGCAGCTGTGCATTGAATGAATGAATGAATTCAAATTTGTACCGCGCTACTAAGCCCAATGGGCGTCAAGGCGCCTAACCAGAAAAGCTAGCTGAGTAAGGGATGAAGGAACTTACTGGTAGGCCTTAATAAAGCACCAGGTTTTGAGGGCTTTTTTGAAAAGGGCCAGAGAAGGTTGGGACTTGATCTCCAAAGGGAGAGTATTCCATAATAACGGAGCAACGATGGAAAATGCTCTACTGCCCCATCTGATCTTCTTGGAGCGGGGGACTACCAACTGATTCGAGTCTGAGGAGCGAAGATGCCTACTGGGAATATAGCGGGTTAGCAAGGATCCCAGAGCATCCGAAGAGCCTGCCAGAAGAGCTCTATAGGTAAGACAGAGGAGTTTAAATGATATCCTATAGTAAATAGGAAGCCAGTGCAGGCTCTTCCTGGCCATTGTAGCAGAAGATGCGTTTGGAAGTGCCAGAACAAATCTGGCAGCCGCATTCTGCATAACCTGAAGGCGCTGGACAAGGTACTTATTGGTCTCCGCATAAAGTGCGTTACAATAGTCTAACCTAGAATCTACAAGAGCAATCACGGTCTGCTTACGCGCCTGGGGGGACAAATAGTGAAGGATTCTTTTAAGAATCTTAATGACTCCACAACATGTGGCCACTGTCCTGTTGACCTGAAAATTCATGGACAGCGAGGTGTCAAATATAACGTCGAGATTCCTGGCCGATTGGGAAGGAGTGGGGCAGGTTCCTAAAGATGTAGGCCACCACTCACTAGACCAAATGTCCTGGTCCTTACCAAAGACCAGGGCCTCTGTTTTGTCGCCATTCAGCTTTAGGGAGTTTTGGATCATCCACTCCGCAACCATCTGCATGCATGACCTAAAGCCGAACGCGGATGTACTAACAGAGTTCCAGGGAAACCATGATTTGCGTGTCATCGGCGTATGACACCACCTCCATCCCCTGCGATCTCACTAATCTGGCAAGGGGGGCCACATAGATGTTGAATAGAGTCGGACTTAATGCCGACCCCTGGGGCATCCCACATTGCAGAGATTTGGCAGGGGAGAGGAACTCTCCAAGCATGACTCTTTGCTCTCTAAAATGTAAAAAAGAGTCAAGAAGACTCAAGGCCGGCCCTGCCACCCCTGCCTCCCTCAAACGAGATGTTAAAGTAGAGGGAGACAGGGTGTCGAACGCTGCCGTAAGGTCCAATAAGACCAAAACAGTCGTCTGACCGAGATCCACCTTACGGCGAATATTATTAACCACCATAGTAAGGGCAGATTCTGTGCTCTGAAATTTCCTGAATCCATGCTGGGAACTATCCAAGAACTCAGAGGAATCTAGGAAGGTGGATAGATGGGCGTTCAGATGAGATTCAAGCATCTTTGCCGGGGCCGGTAACAACGATATAGGTCTGAAGTTTTTAAGTGATCCAGGGTCCAGGGAGGGCTTTTTAAGAAGGGGCTTCACTATCGCCTTTTTCCAGGCCAAGGGGAAAGTACCCTGGGCCATGGCCCCATTCATTACTTCCAACAGCGGCGGCAAGAGAGTGTCCCTACATTCCTTTAGAACTTTCAGGGGACAGGGATCCAAAGGAGAGGCAGACTTAGTCCTGTCTAACAGGAGATTGAGCCCCTCCTAGGAGAGCGGCGGAAAATGAGTAAGAGTCTTAGTTGGGTCTCTCGTCCAAGATTCTGAGATCGTAATGGCAAGAGAGGAGTTATCACCCAGCATACTCCTCTGGGTTTCTAAGGCGAGGTAAATATCCGCGATTTTCTTGTAAAAGAACTCCGAGATGTTGTTACACAGCTCCTGTGAGCCCACAACTGGATCAGGCACCTGAAGGGAACAAAGAGAGTCCACGATCTTAAACAGCTCTTTAGACGAGGTAAGGGAGGTCGTAAGATTAGAGAAGAACTCCTGTTTCTCTTTAATCACTATAGCTTTATACTCCCGCAACAACCATTTATGTTCCTCTCTATCGGAGGTATCCCACGACTTGCGCCATCTTCTCTCCTTACTCCTACAGGTTTGTCTTAAGAGTCTTAGCGGCTCCGTAAACCAGGGCGCTGAGGGTTTCAGCCGAGCCACATATCGAAGAGAAGCGGGGGCTAGCTCATCAACCGCTATCGTAATGGAATTAGCAAGTTCTTGGGCCGCCTCACCCGCTTCTCGCGAAGATGAAAACTCAGTACCTCTTCTAAAAGGAGCAAGAGCTTCATTAGTGATATTTCTGTAACTTCTTTTGGGACCTCTGTTAGTGGCAGCGGGGTTGAACAGATCTACAGAAAGGGATGCTAGTTCTAGTGGTACTGCCAAATGGTCCGACCAAACTAAAGGCAAGGGGGAATCAACCAAGAGTCTGGAATCGTTGGTGATCTTTGCATCTGTGATCTTGGGATTTTTCCTTGTGACCTTCGGTTCAACACAGATCCCTTTAAGGGGCACACATCTGTAGTGTAATATCTGACCAAAGTGCTTCATTTTGAATTGTTGCCTTCAACGCGCCTCATTTAATTCTATCTAGTGCATATGCATTAACGAAATATCGATATTTAAATACTTTACATTTGATTTAATTAGCAATTAAATCCTTTTCTTTAACTATTTCTGTGCTTCGAAAATACTATTAGAACTGATAATACCCAACACACCTGCTACCCATTGCCTTGGTAAGTTTCCCCTGATGGGATTTGAAAAGCTATAAGCTCCAGGTTATGCACAGATATCTGCGCGAGTTAAATAATGCAATTTTTAAATGAGGTTTCCTTCATTGCTGAATTAGGTAACCAAGAAACATTAAGGATTGTGTGTTTACTATGTGAACACATTTTTTTATGTATTACATCTAGCAGAGGCTATTTTTATGCATGTATTGACAAGTAGGTATCAGTAAATTCAAGATGTATGCAGAAGGTATTCAATAAAGAGGCTCTGAATTTAGATTAATTTTTAAAAGCCTGACCTACTGAAATGTTATAGTGGAAGCCCATTTTAATTTTAGGTCGAGCCTGGGCAGCGCATGCGCTGCTCTGCGAGGCATGCTGTATTCAGGTATGGACTTGAAGCTCCGCCCACTTTACGCCCATATTTTTCATTGGCTTGTCATTCATTGTCCTTTGTAAATGTTGGCTTCTGATTCGTTAATAGGATTGCTAGTACCTCCTTAGTACCGCCTTGTCTACATTTGTAACCTCCCAGGAGGACTGGCCCTTTTACTTGTGTTGTTACATGTATGTTTTCTTTACAGTCTGTCAGCACTATTTTCTTTAATGATTTTCACCTACAGCACAACACATGCAGCATGCTGCTTTGCTTACAAGAAAAGAAAGTTGGGGCTCGCCGAAGTCTATTTTTTCAATATTGTAAGCTTTTAGTAAGCAGTGTGCCACAGGCGGCGTGCTGCGCTGCTTACCAAAATCTTACAATATTAAAAAAATAGACTTTGACAAGCCGCGCCTTTTTTATTTAATCAGCGTGGCTCGCTACAGGTGACTCCTCTTACTCCCAGTTTGCTCCCTCTCTTTCGCTGCAACAGGGAGCAATGCAATAGGTCTCACATTTGCGAGAGTTTAATCTATTGATATTGTAGCTGACAATGCTTTTTATTTATCTGTTTTAAAAATAAACACATAAAAAATGCATAGTCATTTACAATGCGAGTTCCTTAAACTCTCGTAAATGTGAGACCTATAGCATTGCAAATGCTTGTTTACCTTTGTTCCCACACGTTCTCATTAGCTGACTACAGCCATCTGTGGTCTTGTGTGTTTGGTGTTTGCAAGATGGACAGCAACAGGAACACTTCCCTCACTTCATCTGCTTCTTCTTTGTCTCAAGGACCTGCCTAGAGACACAGACAAGAATTACACAATGTACATGGCTTGCTGTATTTAGGCAGTGGCCGCCACTGTGAGTTTTGGGAAGAGGCATTCTCAGTGACCAGTCTGAGGATTGAAACTCTACCCCCACCTGGTTGGTTGGGTTTTCGCACTTCAGGAACGAACTGGCAGTGGGCTGCTACCTAAGTGCCAGGACTTAGAAATATAGCCTTGAACTCCCACCCATCTTACTGAATACCTAAAGATCACCTTTGTTTGAGTCTGTTCTGCGTGGACCCGCTGTTGGCGTTTCCAGAATGTGGCGCTGAGTGCTGCCATTTTGATGAGGAGCCTGAAGGCTCTGCTGGCCCACCCTGCTGCTGACCTCGCCAGTGTGGAAGCCTCCAGACAGTCCAAGAGATCTAGGGAGGTAGATAAAGCGCGTTAAAATGCTCTCGACCCCTCTACGGTGAATGGAGATGGTCTACCTCAAGAACGTCTGTTACAGATCTAGGTCAGCTGAGTGGTGATTGTATCTGATGATCACAATCTTTAACTACACTGACTTTTATTGTTTTTGTCATCTTCCAACCCTGCTTTGCATGCAGTCCAGCCCCGTCTGGCCAGGAGACTATCCGGATTGAGAACGGCTGAATGACCCCGATATGTGACCTTTGCCCAGTTGAGCTCACATCCATGTCCATGTTCTGCCCCTTCATCAACCAAGGTGGTCCACCCTGAGTGAGCAGCTGCAAACTTATTGCTGCTTGGGCCCAATGGTTACGAGATATCCACAATTTCAGGGAGTGATGCCAAGTAAGCCAGACACAGGATATGGGCTTCCCTTCCAGGGCACTGCTACTCCAATATCCGAAGTCTCATGCTCTTAAGGTTTTAACTTGCAGGAGAGTTTTACACAGTTTTTCGACCATGTGACGAAGTGCTGAATTTAGTTGTAAACAGGGCTGTCTGCCTTTCTTCATTCAAAGCACAAATGATGGTTTGGGATGCCAAACCAGTCACTGGTCTAGGAAAAGCAGAAACCACTCCTAACCTTAGTACACTCTAAAAAGGCCATTTAAATGAATGGCAGCCGTCTAAAGTTTAATTGTATTTGGATTGCCACTACATTTCTCCTTGTGTCAGTCTGTTTTTCGGTATTGCCGATTAGCAGGACCCTGAACAGTAACGTTTG
Source organism: Triturus cristatus (assembly GCF_964204655.1). NCBI lineage: Eukaryota > Metazoa > Chordata > Amphibia > Caudata > Salamandridae > Triturus > Triturus cristatus. The sequence goes on from NC_140579.1 coordinate 288,003,866, forward strand.
TGGGCCTGCAACAAAATAACTAGGTTTTGTCCAGAGGAATGTGATTCTCCGTTGTACAGTGTCGAGTTTGCGCTCAGGTTCCAATCGCAGATGTTACATGATTGTGGACTTTGTTAGGACCAATTCTTTGTTACAGTGACCTATTTGGTATTGTGATTCTCTTTTTTCAGGAGTGTTTTTGTGTTATCATCTATCGAATGTAAATGGCATGCAGTCTTCATATCCTGTGACTTTGGTTTATCACAATATCGCATTACTGTTTTTATTGTGATTTGTATGCTTTTACTGTAAACCTAATTTGATATTTTGGGATCTGATGAAATTGTTGTGTAATTAAACCTCACAGCTCCGGTTAGCCATTTATCTTTACTGAAACTGTTATAATTGTGTTGTACTGCACACCCATACCTCCATCTTAAATCTAGACCTTGACTGCTCATCAACATCTACCCCGCACGTCACTCCGTTCAGTAAGTGGATTACTCACAAATCGTATTATTTCCCTACGAAGAGGAAATGTTTAAAAAAAAGACCTTATTAGGTCTCACTTACCAGACAGTATAGCGGTCTTTAAAAAAAAACAATTGTCAATTTACAGTGGGCTTGGAGCCCGCCCATTGCTTTGGTTTGCTTTATGGTCACTGTCATTTGCTTTTCATTTGTTAGCTTGTGTGGACATTCCTTCTTCTTCTCTTGCTTTTCCCTTCCCTGGAGCATGGGTGCATTAGTTGTGTTCTTCCACTATTTAATTTTAAAGCACTAGTTTTTTCTTTCCATTTAAGTGCACCGTGAGAGTTTGTGTTTTCCAGCCGTCCCCTCAGTGTACTTCTGTTGCCCCCTTCCAGGCTCTGTGTTGCTCTTTCTTGTCTCTGTGTTTCTATGCTGCCCCCTTTTGTGATGTGCTTGGCCGAGTGTTTCTCTTCTCCCCTCTGTGTTGCTTTCTACCCTGTGTGCTTCACCTCCCCATTCCAATTTGCTCTCTCTTGCCTGTGTGCTTCTCTTCTCCCCAGCGTTCTGCGTTGATCTCTCCCATGGCTCACCCCAAGCACTCTTCGGGTTACTTTCACCCCCCATCACCGTCCTTCTAGGTTTCTCTCCTGCCCTCCATGGTATTTACCGTCACTCCCGTATTATTTTTTGCTACCCTTTTTAGGTCGAGCCTGTAACAGCACGCATGCTCTGTTCTGGCAAAGACTTTATGTAAGGGCTTTTGAAATCTCACCACACGCTCGTGCGTGTGGTTTTGTTTTCGTCGCAGGCTATTGGGCTTTGCGTGTGTCTTTCAAAGAAAGACAGCACGCAATTGGGCAAAGGCGGGCGCATGTCCCGCCTTTGCTCCGCCCATGCCCTATTCGTTGCGGTTACCCGCACGGGCGCCATATGTTTTGAGTTATCATGCAGAGATGCATGCTTGTTTATCAGTGTATGTTCCATTCAAACAGTGCCTGTGTCTTGTTGTGCTTTCTTACAATGTTAAAACCGAAACTACAGGTCCCAACAGTCTGCCAACCTTTGGCTAAAACGATTGGACTGAATGAAGGCGTCACACATGTCTGTTATTGGTATAGGGCAACTTAATAGCACATTTAAAACAATATTTTAAATGCTCATTTATGAGGTCACAAATGAGCTGGGAAAGTTGCTGTTAAGTATTCAAATGCTGAGAAATCCTTGTTGCGCTCCACCACGCAACCTGTTCACTTTGTGCGTTGTATGGGCCACCAGGAGACATTCTAGTATTCTACTTGTGTAGGGTGTCCTTATTAATATTAAAATTATCTAGGTGCTCGAAGAAAATACTTTCCAGTTTCTTGTTTCTGCTGCGGGTTTTGATAATTACTTTAAATTCTAAAGCGTTTCTGCGTAGACGTTTTTCGGTAGACACTGAATGGGCCCGGTATACCGGAGTTATAATGACTGATTCCCCGAAGCCCACGCTGTGTGATCCTGTGCAAATTAATTTCCCCCATCCGTACCCGCTGTAATGGTGGTGCATATTAACGGCTGTGCATATTAACGGCTTTCCCGGGTTAGCGAATGGTGTATAAAAAAGGTGGCACTTGGGATGCACACGTTTTGTTTCTGTAAATTCACCTACGCTCGCCGCTGCGAGAGAGGCGGGTTGGGTGGGGTCACCTATGTGCCTGGAGTGATGGAATTGTCGGCAAGTGCGGTTGCCTCAGCTGGGGTTCGAGCAGGAGATGAAAGCAATACATGACTAGGGAAGGGAATGCCATGACATGATTCTAGATGGTACACTTCGTTTTTTTTTCAGCAACAATTATTAGCAGCGAACTCTCAGCTAGCCCCCAGAGCTCGCTGCCTCCTTTCACCTTCTAGTTTTTTTCGTTCCTCTACCGATGCCTAGCCACGCTATCGTATTAGTGGGTGTCAAGGGGTCGTTTCCTAGAACCATTCACCAACTCCCCGCAACAAAATCACTCACAGAAATTATAAGCGCAAGGGAGAGGATGTGGCGTAAGGGGCAGAGCTGCCGAATTTGGAGCTGGGAAACCAGGTTCGGGCGTCAGCTCGGCATCCTGTGATTCTAGGCAAATTACGTAATCTCCCTGTGCCTACCAAAAATGAATGTGCCCTTGTGTAACGTAACTGGTGCTCATATAAAGCGCTCAATACCTTCTGTTCGAGTTTGTGATATATAAAACTGTGAAAAGGTGGAAGTGCGGAGGATAGCCCCACACAAAAAGGGTTTTCTAGCAACGCCAGTCTGTAGGGCTTTTTTAGGTCTTGTTTCACAACGCAGCCTTCAGCGCTTCTTCCAAGCACTAGATAAGCCCCACCCATTAGCTCCCCCAGTGAGTAGAGCCCCTTCCACAGCACGGGCTCGGTCATCACTCGTGTGACACGACTCGTAGGAGCAGATAACATTCCTGTATCACTTCCGATCTGCCCACACCACCCGCTTCACAATTCCGTGTTTGTGTGGGGGGGGGGGGGGCAGATTAGGGGTAATCCACCTGATTCCATCACTCCGGTCTCTTTTATTGTTTCTTGCGCTAAGTTAGCAATGAAAGAGAACTTTTTCCAATTCGAGAATCAGTTATTTTTACAGGTGTCAGGTACATCGATGGGGAGCATTTTTGCTCCCAGCCTGGCTAATCTGTATGTTCATGTTTTTGAGCAACACTACATCTTTAGAATCAATAATCCATACAGCACCCAGATACGCGTATGGAAAAGATACATCGATGATGTGTTTGTGTTATGGCATGGGTCCCTGACTTCACTGCTTGAATTTAAGAACTGGCTGAACAACTGCAACACGTTTTTGAAATTTACTTGTGAGTATTCCAAGACCAAGCTTCCCTTTTTAGACATCCTGATAACTCCTTTTGCAGGTGGTCTGAGCACTGAATTATACAGGAAGCCCGTGGCAAAGAATGCTCTCTTAACCCCTTCAGCGCGGCGCGGATTTCCGCGCCACGCTGAAGGTTCCGTGCGCGGGCGGGGCCATGACGGAACGGTTCCGTCATGCGCACAGCGCAACCGACGTGCATGACGGAACCGTTCCGTCATGCGCGTCGAAGGGGTTAAAGTATGACAGCTTTCATCCACAAGCATTGCGTGACAACTTGCCCTTCGGTCAGTTTTTACGCCTGAAAAGGAATTGTTCCTCCAATGAGAAATATCAGGAACACGCACAACATCTGTCTAAACAACTTGAGAGTAGACAGTACCCTAAGAAACTGATCAGAAGAGCTTCTAAACGGGCCTCCAATAACAATCGCGAGGCACTTCTTGAACCTAAAGTTCCTAAAGACACAGACAACAGGTTGACTTGCGTACATACTTTCTGTAAGTTTTCGAATCAAATTAAAAAAACTATTTTGACTAACTGGAAGATCTTGAATATTGGTGAAGTCAAGCTACCTAGACCTCTTTTTGCTTTTAAACGTAGCAGTAACATCAGAGATCAGTTGGTACATACTCGACCACGCATTCACAAATCAGACACACAAGGTACTTTATGGGGTTTGTTGCCAGTCTTGGGACATTATCCCTGTGGTTCTTGTGCAGCTTGCGGACATACTTCTGTGACTAAAGAGATCGACATAGGCTCTATTAGACCTTGGACGCTGAAATGTCATACTAACTGCAATAGTTCCAATTTGATATACTTGATTACTTGTCCGTGTAAATTGCGGTATGTTGGTATGACCACCCGACGGGTTAAAACCCGGATCTTGGAACACAAGAGTACAATTCGGTGTGGTCGGTCCTCCACCAAATTGACCAACCATTTCCTTGCAGCCAAACATGTCCCAAATGATTTGAAATGGACAGTCCTTGAGAAACCATTCATACCTTCCCATCTGACAGATTGCTCTTCCTTTTTATTCAAACGTGAGCAATGGTGGGTACATAAATTAAAGACAGACGTCTGTGGGTTGAATGATGATATCCCGTGGCTGCTACTTTAAATTGTGCAGCCCCCCTTCCTATCAGTCTCTTTCCATCCTATACTACCAGGCTATGGTTCTTTGTTTAGAAACTTGACAGATGATTTGGTGGGTATATTTAAGTTTTTTTGGCCCTTTGCCCTTTGTGCTTGATATTTACATATGCCAGCCCCTCTTTTTCCAATAGTGTTTGTTGTGCTAATACGATTCCATAATTTGTTTTTTTTGCATTTATTTTGTTCTACTGTGAGACTTTGTAGAATTTTCAGCACATGTATTGTTGCTTATGCGCATAACTTCACGTCTAATGTGATATTTGCAGTCACATTTCATTTAGCGAGAGCTTTCGGATCTGTTATCAGCAGCATAGCGCATGCGCATGCTCACTATGCTAGACGCATGCGTCTCTAGTTAGTGACTCCACTAAGATAATTCGCGCTTATTCATCATTAGTTATTTTATTACATCAAGGTCACTTTGATTATTTTTGTTCTTTAGCTTGCCGGGATTCTGGCTCTTGGTTTATTTGCGCACTAATTAACCCGCAACCACGGGCTTTTGTGGCCCGTAAGGAAGGACCGCTTCTGATTGGTTTATCTACAATGAGCCTCATGATTGGCCGACAGTCCGTAGTAGCGGACGGCTTAAATTTCCAGTGTTTGTCGTACTGCAGGACCTCCGGCTTCAGGCTCTGTTTTCCCTCGGTTCCCCGACGGAGAGGTAGGCGTCTTTCTGCTAACGTTTGGCAAATTTGACTTAACTGTTGGTTTTGCTATTATTTTTGAGAGCTACGCTGTGAGCAGTGAAAATATGCCTCTATAGTTCACTTTTTAGGTGTTGTGTAATTCGTTATGCACTAACCAGGACTAACCTGATATGCGAGTATTATACTCAGTGCTTGGTTCGTTTTTCTTTTTTTCTCCCCTTTTTTCTTGTTTTTGTGTAATGCGCGACCTCTGTGGGTCACATAGTTGTTTGATTTCCCAACCAGTATCTCACTGGTTTACTTTTTAACTTTATAGAAATACACATTTTTGTTTCTCGCTAGTAAAGCCCAATATGAGAGCATTTTTTTAGATTAATTTGTTAGTCTCCCCTTATAACAGAAATTGTCTCACCTACTTAGTGATGGTTGTGTAGCAGAGGTGGTACGCTATACACCTCCACAATATGTACGCCCTATGTCTTTTTATTAGTGATTTTCACCGTATTCTTCCAGAGCGGTGATCCCTTCCTGAGCGGCTGCCAGGTGGAGGTTATTGACTCACCCAGTCCTTACGGGTGAGTGAGTCTGCTGTTGTAATACATAGTATTTTCAGTCGCAGTGTTGTACAGTGCATCATTATCTCAGATGCACTGACACTATGTTTGTGTTTTGTGTTTTCTTTTTTAGGTGGAGGTGAAACGCACTACTGATGGACACAAACCAAGTAGTTTGTGTGTGTCCTGTGTATCCTTTACCTGTGTGGTTTTACACAGATTTATTTGTGCAGTAGCTTGCTTGGTCCTGATGAAAGCCTAGCCTCATCCAGGCGTTCTGGCTGAAACATGTCGACCATTATTGATTGATTGACCACCACAGTCTAAAATTTTCTGACTGGAGGTGTACACAATTTTAATCCTGGTTGTGGAATATTCACAGTTATATTTCTTATATTCGCCTGCCGTTCCTGAACTAGTTTTAACTACACCATTTTCACTTAACTGTCTGTTCACTTGCACTGCACCCCTCACTCATACTATAAGCTCATCATTTGTGGATTTAGTCTATCCTCTAGTTTATCTCAAAACATCCCTGAGCTCCTCCCTCTCAGAGCGGGGGTTGTAGCCCCCAGAGGAACTAGGTTTTTCCTCTGGGAGGAGAATCCCTAATGATGAATCATGTCACCTATGGTGAGTGAGGGATTATGTCCTATAAAGGGATTGCCCTTAGCAATAATCTAATGGGCGTAGTCTGTTTCTATACTTCACTTCATGATTTAATTATTTGCATTTGTAGACCTCAGGGTTTCGTATTGTTTTTTGTAATGCATGCAGTACCACAACCTCCAGACCCTTCCCTCGACCAACACAGCAAGGCCCTAAAGGTGAGAACATGTCGCAGGCTGTCCCACTGAAGAGCCGCTATCCATTTTAGTGACCAATATCCAGGCCAGACCCCTCCATCATAAACAGGGAGTCCCCCATGAGCAAACCTCACAGTTCATTCAACGTAGACGTTTAATCGCTGAACACGGCAGCAGGCCCCGCTTCTAACAGCAGCCTGCTACAGAGAGCGCATGTCTGCCGTGGGACAGCTGCTTTCTGACCTGAATTACAGGGGGGAGATGGCGGGCTAGAGGGGGTGCCCTTGCCCCCTGCCCTATATAGGCAGAAGCCACCTTTGGCATGGACATGTGATGTCAGGGCCCAAGACGCCAGGCCTCAGTCACCAGGGAGCTGCCCCACCTTCCTTCTCGAAGTCGGGGAGGAAAGCTCGGCAGGTAGAGCGCCTGTAGTAGACATACATACAGTTTCACAATCAAAGGGCGACAGGACCCTTTATCCATTAAAAAACTATATAAAACTCTCAAAATAAATAAATAAATAACTATCCAGATTAGACAGTGTTCTGAACGCACTGTAGAGCAAAATATATTCGGACCTTCACAACCAGCATCGCTGCTGCCAGCTGCCTGGATCGCGGACACATTCGCTTCATGGCGCTTTCTGCTTTGGAAGAGTGAGCTCGCGGAGGAATAAGTGTTTTATCATCTTTGATTGTTTAAATGTGAGTCGAACTGCCTTAGTGCAAAAAGCTACGAGAGTGTGCCATCACCAGGGCCCTCGTGGCTTTCTCAGGGTACTTGTCAGGTGACTGCACGGTGAGACCTAAGGCAAAATACTGTGTTTTATTAACTTGATGTATGTCCATGTAAAATTTGCAAACATAGTGATAATACCGCTTTACATTTGTAGATTTAGATGTACAGGACCCTCACCAGCCTCTAACAGATCAACGCTAGTGTATTGAAATATGCACTGTTGTAGTGTTTTGTTACAAACGACCTTTACACTTCTGACGCTGTTTGGCAGCGATCACGGCTCCCAGGGTGCTTCCCTGCACACAACAGGCTCACTGCTGAACCCCCACCCGTGCCTCTAGCCCAAGGCCTACAAAACCCGCCTGTCCAGTCACGCAGACCCTGCAGATTTACATAACAGAGCAGTGTCCAACAGGTTCATGCATCTCATCTGCATACATTAGCATTCGCGCCGCCCCAGGGGTCCTCCCCTTTAGAAGAGTCTGGATGGCATCACACACCGCAGGAACTTTAGTTCAGGCTTCCTGTGGAAATGCTTGCGGTAGAAAAGCGTGCCCTTAACCCCGAACACCCTTTTCTGCTAATATCGTGTTTATCATAATGCTACATTATTACAGCTAATAAGGTAGCTCGGTGGGTTCATGCACACTTCGAATGCAGCACATGCATCAACCCACTGACTTGTGCTGCTACCACTGGGCTTTGGAGAGTTGCAGGGTGACTCAGTGTGTTGAACGCTCACTGTTGAACTATGCGGTAATCTGCAGGGCACTAGCTCGGATCCGAACCAAATAGTCAGCCTTTCATCCTTTAGAAGTCAGTCAACCGCATTATCATAAAACAAGTAACAATATCACCCGTTGATGACAGCCTTACAAATGGCAAGTGTCATATGAAACTCTTACCAGTCACAGATGCAAAGCACCCTGGACTGCGCGGTGGGTGAATGCACCTGTCCCATAACTGTGAAGGTCAAAATCCCAGTTCTTAAGCACGTGTCTGCAGGCGAGGTACCTGTTCTACGAGACGATGGTGCAACAACCTTCCTCCCTCTCCTTTTCTTGGGGGGGGGGGGGGGGGGGGTCACCTGAGAGCACACCATAGGTAGGCCAACAGGCAGGGAGTCAGCACAGGGGCTGATTAGTGCAACAGGATAATTACACCGTCACCACCTGCACCGATGGACTCCCGGAACCACACCTCCCACACAGTTCCCATGAATTGCACTACATCCTAGGTGTCAGTCGTGGATCGAGCAGACATGCATAAACATAAGCCACAGGATGGTGTACCCACAAAAAAGTCTAAAGTTCCTTTTGAATGTTAGTTATTTTCTTTATTGAGAGTATTATATTTTCTTAAAACACAGCCCAGGCTGCAGCCAACACGTTTTGTTCAGCAGTATAGTACCCCCAGGGGCACCCCGCTTTCCCCCCTCCCCCAAATTAGGTTACCCAAAGATGACACAAGAAACAGTTGTAAGTGGGTAACAAATGCTGCAGGATTTATTACATAATTCCAGGGTATGTAATTGGTGGGTTATCTTACGGGCGATCCAAGGGCAGGCGGCCATCTACTTCACCTGCCCCGCCTGATGAGCCGGGCAGCACGGGAACGACCCGCAAGCGCTGCCCCCCCAAGTGATTCTTTTTTCGTTCACGTGCCGTTGAAATTCTACTCACACCCCCCCTCTCGGGGCGGAGCGTCGCATAGCAAACCCCCGGTTGTTCAGGCCCACAACCGCCCGCAGGCCTAGCGGGGCGCCGACCGGCTTCCGGGACCTCTCTGGAGGCTCCTCGTTTTGGCTCAGGCACCACGTGGTGCCGCGCAGAGGTACCCTTTGTACCGGCCTGCTTCCAGATCGCCCTGTAACTCCGCCTGCAACGAAAAGGAAAACATTAAAACGTTCAGCAAAAAACCCCACCCCACCACACCACGCCGGGTAAGCGGTAGGGAGGGTAAAAGGCGAGGTGGGCGACAAAGAGGTCGCCAGTGAGGGTGGGGGAAGGCTAAATAGCCTTCCCCTCACACCTGGGCCCGGAAGTGACGCGCATTGCGCGTCACTTCCGGCCCCCGACACGAAGGGGGGGCAACAATCAGGATCCCTGCCCCCGCCCCCCCCGAAGGAGGGAGTGGGGAGGGGTGACCGGGGCCCCGGGGCCACTAAGGCGCCGACCGCCGAGTGGCCCCCTGCGGGGGCCGCGGTCAGCGGCATAGTACCCCCAGGGGCACCCCGCTTTCCCCCCTCCCCCAAATTAGGTTACCCAAAGATGACACAAGAAACAGTTGTAAGTGGGTAACAAATGCTGCAGGATTTATTACATAATTCCAGGGTATGTAATTGGTGGGTTATCTTACGGGCGATCCAAGGGCAGGCGGCCATCTACTTCACCTGCCCCGCCTGATGAGCCGGGCAGCACGGGAACGACCCGCAAGCGCTGCCCCCCCAAGTGATTCTTTTTTCGTTCACGTGCCGTTGAAATTCTACTCACACCCCCCCTCTCGGGGCGGAGCGTCGCATAGCAAACCCCCGGTTGTTCAGGCCCACAACCGCCCGCAGGCCTAGCGGGGCGCCGACCGGCTTCCGGGACCTCTCTGGAGGCTCCTCGTTTTGGCTCAGGCACCACGTGGTGCCGCGCAGAGGTACTCTTTGTACCGGCCTGCTTCCAGATCGCCCTGTAACTCCGCCACAGCCCTGGAGGCGGCTAACCGTCGCAGCCAGGGCCCCCCACCATCCTAGCTCTTTACCTGCATCCTCTATTCACCAATGCTTCGCTTAAATCCAATAAAAACAGGTCCATGCCTATTTGGGAGAGGTGTACTCCATCCAAGTCGAAGTACCCCTTTACATTCCCCCGAATCATCTCATGGCGAATAAAGCCCAGACCCCTTTGGGATGTGAACTTATGCATTGCTCCATTAATGCGCCTCCTGGAATGCTCTACCGCTTCTAAGGATTTAGCTCCCCGCCAAGACCTGCGGGGAATGATCTCCGACCACACGATCTCACACTCGCCCAGACGCTTGCAGATTTCCCCTAAGTCTCTTTTCATGGCTAAGACCAGCAATCGTCTCCCTAGGGTAACAAGGTCGTTTCCACCCAAGTGTATCACCAACAGGTGGGGCAAGGTGGACCCGTGTGCTCTTAGTCTCTGCTCGATCTTATTCCTGAGTTCGAACCATCTCATCCCCGGCACCCCCATCCATTCGACTTCAGTCTGAGGGAAGTGTCGCATCCAATTCCGGTGCGATGCCCATTGGGCCGCCCGGGCGACAAATGAATGCCCGATCACCCACACCACTCGCCCTAATAAAGAGGAGACATGGTGTACACACAAGTTATTTAATCAGAAAGGGTGATTTCAACGATACACACTATAAAATCACCAACACATTACTAAAAGCTGCCTCACGGGCGAACATAGATCTTATAGCAATCAGATTCCCAACGCCCCAATTTCTTCACCTGAGCGGCCTCTAATCCCGCCAGGTGAGCGGCAGTGGCAGCGCCTATGCGGAAGGAGTGGCTGGAATACCTTCTGTCCGGCCGGGCGAGCCCCGCCCTGGCTAAGCTGGCCCTGATTACCTGCTCGAACTGGTATCTAGTTACGGTGGTTCCATTTGAATGCAACAGAAGATAGCCAGGGCCGGGCGGTCTGTACTCCAACAACGCCTTTACCCATTGTACTGGGCAGAACCTGGGGTCACCTAGGGGCTGAAGAACCACCCTGATCCCCCGCCCCGCCTGGTCAGTCTTGGACTTGCGTAAATGAATGGTCAGTGACCCGGAAATGGACACATCTGAAATTCCCAGCGCATCCCCTGAAAAGTCGACCTTGGACCTAGCCACTAACTCGCTGACTCTGAAAGCCCCAAAAAATGCTAAGCAGAACGTGGCTGAAAACAGCGTGGCCTCGTAATGAGAGTAGGTGACTAGCTCGAGAGCCCCTAGCATGCCTTTCAGGATTTCGAAATCAATGGGGGCCCGATTATCAGGGGCCCTGGGCTCCTCCCTAGCCCAGCCCTTCAAGGCGGCCCGGATGGGATAGGAGTTAGTGGGATCCGCCCCGCCAGACAACTTGGTGTCGTGGCTTACAGCCGCCAAGTGGCTGCCTACCCATGAACGGCTTTTCCCCTGTCCCCTAGCCCACACCAGGAATGCTCGGACCTGGGACACCAACGCAGCCCCTGAAGTACCCAGCGCTACAGAAGTTGCTCTGAATGTTGCCATGTGGGCGCTGTAGCGCTTTCTGGTACCTGGGGCCAGAGCTCTTTCTCCCATCTCCTTCAGGCTCAGTCCCACTGCAGGATCCTCCATAGATGGTCCGGGAATGGGGTCATCTGCGCTCTCGCCCGCGGCCAGGCCTCCCTGAATCGGAGCCACTGAAAACGAGAAAGAGCGTCAGCTGCCACATTTTGAATACCCTCAATGTGCCTGGCTTTAAACTCGACATTGATGCGCAGGCATGCCCGGACCAACTCCCTTAGTAAGCACAGCACCAGCCGGCACTTAGCGGACTGGTTGTTAATTGCCTGAACAACCGCCATGTTGTCAGACCAAAATACCACCTTCCTATCTGACAACGCCGCCGGCCATAGGTGTAGTGCAACCACAATCGGGAAGAGCTCCAGAACAGTCACATTTTTGGTGATCCTACGCCTGCGCCAAACATTGGGCCATCCCTGCGCGCACCATTCCTCGCCCAAGATAGCCCCGAAACCTTCCCTGCCTGAGGCATCTGTGAAAAGACAAAGTTCCTGACTATCAATCCAGGGCTGCTTCCAAATAACCGTCCCATTAAAGCAGGCTAGGAATTCGCTCCATACCACCAGATCTTGCTTCAGACCTGTCCCCAGCTTGACCCAGTGATGTTTCTTTTTTATACCAGCGGTCGCCCTCGCTAACCTGCGTGCAAAGACCCTCCCATGGGTATGACCTTTACCGCAAAATTCAGGGTCCCTAGCAGGCATTGGATTTCACCCAGAGTAGCCTTGTCCCTACCCAGTAGATCGTAGATCTCCTGACGCAAGGCCTGTACCTTATCCGCAGGGAGTCGGGACACGCCCTTTACCGTGTCCAACTCGATGCCCAAGAATACCAAAACCTGCGCCGGACCCTCGGTCTTACCAGGAGCTAAAGGTACGCCCAAGTGTCCTGCCAATTCCTTGAAACATTGCAGTGCCCATGCACAATCTTGCGAGTCAGCTCCCCCGATGAACAGGAAATCATCCAGGTAGTGGGTCACTCCCTCAATGCCATACCTGTTTGTTAAGGCCCACTGTAGGAAGGAGCTGAACGCCTCAAAGTACGCACAAGACACCGAGCAACCCATGGGCATACACCTATCATAAAAGACCTGGTCCCCCCACTTGAAGCCCAGAAGGTGTTGGCTGTCCGGGTGTACTGGCAGGAGCCTGAAGGCCGATTCGATATCGGATTTGGCCAACCAGGCTCCCTTCCCTGCCCTCCTGATCATGTCGACTGCCAGGTCTAGGGAGCAGTAAGACACTGAGCATCTACCTTCGTCAAGCCAGGAATTCACGGAGTCCCCTTCAGGGTGTGATAGGTTATGAATAAGACGGAAGGCCCCTGGCTCCTTTTTTGGTACCACCCCCAGGGGAGAAATCACAAAGTGGGGCATAGGTGGTGAGGAAAAAGGACCCGCCACCCTGCCCAAAGACACCTCCTTCGCTATTTTATCCCGCACTACCTCCGGGTGTTCCCTAGCCGATTTCTGATTCTCCGCATCCCTGCTCACTAAAGGGCCTTGATAAGGAATGCGGAAACCGTCTAAGAAGCCCTCAGAAATGAGGGACCCTTCCCTGCTAGTGTATCCGCGGAGGGCGCTGAGGAGGTTCTTTACGCTGATGGGAGAGGGCCCTTTCACATGGTCGTGTGGGGCTAGGGCATGCGCGCTAGCAGATGTGTTCGCGGGAGGCCAAAGCGCGGGAGGGGGAAACCCCCAGGGGCTACTTGCTCGAGGAAGGCTTGTCGGGAGTGTCGCGCTTGGAACATGCGGTGGCGGCATGGGGGGCCCCGCACACACTGCAATTGTGTGAGAAACGGCATGATTTGTCCCAGGAGCAGAACCCTGCATTAAAGAGCCTGCAGGTCCCAGAAGACCGTGCCCGAAAGCCAGGCCTGCGACCCCCCCCCCGACCGCCCCGAAAGGACTTCCTGTTCTGCCATTTCCTCTCCTGTTTATCCTCTTTCTCTTTGCTCTTTACACCGCTCTCTGTACCTGACTTCGTCGTAGACCCCTCAGTATGCTTGCCCATGTGTTTTACCCATAAACGGACCTCCAACTGGTCCCACTCAAGATCTGGGCAGATTGCTCTCTGTCTGCGGAAGTCACAGTCGTAGTGGTACCATCCCATGCCCCCACCCTTAGCAGCCTCCTCTGTAATCACGCTTGCATAGTGGAAGAGACCTGGCCCTTCATCTGGGAATTTCTCCACTATTACTGCCGCAAAAATGGCAAAGGCCTGACCCCAAGTCACAATATTTTTGGTGGGATATAAATGATACCGCACCCTCTTGTCCTCTTCCTTGTTGCCCATCCTCCTGGTATCTACCCCCTCCGCCCCATGCATGAGAAGGGTGAAGATATCGATAAATTCCCTGCGCCAAATCCCTTCTTTGGCCACTAAAGGGACCATCCAAGCGAGTGAACAGCGGCCCGATACTAGCGGGGCCGTGGTAACTAGAGGCTTAGGTGCTACGGCTAGTGTTGGTGCCGGCGTCGGTACCACCGGGGGAACCGCTACTGCAGGATCGACTGCACTTGCCGCGCTCTCGGCCACAGCAGCCGCTGGGGGTGGGGGCCGCGGAGGAGGTTCCAACGCAGCCGGCGACTGACCCCAGACCTGCGTGAAGCCCCCCGGCGCCGGGGACACGCTCGGCGGCGGTGGGGCGGACGGGCCGACCCCTAGGGGTGACCGGGCAAGCAGAAGACCGGATCTGACCTCAGCCATGAAGTCTTTTAGAGTGTCTGAAAGCTTACCCAGATCCTCTGCTGAGGTAAATGTCGCCTGGGGCGGGCAGGGCAGCACGTTGTGCGTCCCCGTCCCCAAACTAACCGCCGCCTGGGGGGTCGCTGAGGCCCTGTGAAGAGGGGCCGCTCTATTTCGAGCCGGTGGTTGCTCCACCGGAAAGTCTTTGCTCGTGGGGCGGCGGATTCTTTTCGACCGTGACGGGCCCGCAACCTCCGCTACATCCTTATCCGTAGCCGTACCGTCCATCGATATCCCAGAGTCTGGGGGGGTACTGGCTTTCAATAGTTCAGTCGCCCAAGCTAAACCCTTGGCCCTCGTCAGCTCCAAGAATGCGGCAATCCGGGCTTCCTCCGAAGTGTCCGGCACGGACTCCTCAACCTGTGTCCCTGGTGTGAAAAGGGGGGGGGATAATCCTTGGCTGTCCATCACTTAGCAGTTGTTCTCTCTTATCTGCAATTGGGAAAGAGAGAAAGTTAACCGCCTGTTCGCCCCCTTTGAGGTTGGTTCTTCGCTCCTGAGTGCCACATGCTACTCCGAGAGGTACCCCCGTCCCCCACCTGCCCGTACTTACTCCCGTCCGAGCCCCGAATACGGATGGTGTTTGGCTCGCGTCTCTCTGTCGCCAATTAATAATCCTCCAGTCACCGAAAGCGGACGAATGTACTGCAAGAGAAACCAGCATAAGCACAAGAAATATGCATACACGAAAAGGCGTGACTGTACCGCAAGAAAAAAAGGGGAGGGGGGGGGGGTGAGGGAGGACACAGGTGCTCATACAAATCACGTTTAACCATGCACACCCTGTTCGCGTCTGCCCCCATCCCCACCTTGAACCTGGCAAGCAGCATGGTGCTCGCTTGCCCCCCACCCCCATACTACTTTCCTGGCGCCCATTTGCCCCAAAATCACTGTCTCGCGTGAAGCGAACACGTCAAATCTCCGTTCATTTGCCTTTATGTAGCGTGCACTACGAAATTATTGGCACGCTTTACATTACATATTCAGGCACGGGGGCCAACTCACTGCCCGGAAGTCAAAATTGTACAGTACCCGTGCTGCCCAAAAGGGGAGACGCGACCACAAGGCGCAGCCCGCCTCCCCGACCCAGGATGTCCGTTACAAATTCCAGTCCACTACAAGGCAACTACGCGATCCCCCTTTACTGCTCAAGGCCACTCTCGGTCGCCATGCATTGGCCCCCGGGATCGGCCCCTTGCTACTAACTACCCGCACCCTTGCAGGGCAAGGCCGAGGGAGGGCGGCTACCCGCTCCCTGCTGGGACACCCGAACTAGCCTACTGTGGGGCCGGTCCTTAGCTACGCTTGCTGGGTGCCGTCCCCCCCCGACCCCACAAAAAATAAAAACCAAACAGGGCAGAGCCAGGCCGCAGAGGAATACAATTGCCCATTTTATGTAGCGCGAATTCGCCCCGTGTATAATCAGCGCTTACATGTGGGCACCGCATTACATTGCACATTCAGGCAGACGCGACACCTTGCCCAGTCAGGCCCGGGGAGCTAATGGATTTGGCCAAAATCCCCGGAGCAGACGCAACACCTTGTACAATCAGGCCCCGAGAGATAATACTCGATTTGCCCCAGGATCACCGGGGCCGACGCAACACATAGCACATTCAGGCCCGGGGAGATAAAAAACGTTTGCCCAGAATCGCCGGTGCAGACGCGACCCGGAGGATCAAAGGTAATGATGTCCTGCCCATAGTCGGCAATCCTGCCTGCAAACCCCTTCCTCTCCCCTGACTCACCGCGTTAAGACGCCCGCCGCTCCGCGATCGAGGCGGCGACAGAGTCGCAGGGTAACAGTCGGATCAGCGAACCGACCTCCCCGGACCAGGGGTCATGAAGGTGGGTTTACTCATGAAATCAACGGACGGATCTCAAGCCTGGCCCCCTGCCTAAACCCTGGGAGCACAGCGAGCCCCTGTGACACGGTGACACTCTGCAAGGATAGGCTCAGTAACCGCTTACCCATATTTAATGTGGATTTGTCTAGCGAAGGTATTAGAGCGCTTTAAATGTGTACCGGTTACGAAATGTGTTACATATTTATAAAGCGCGCAATCGACCCGAAGGTATAGGAGCGCGTAGCACCGTATTAACCTACATATATAGGCCCGGGGAGATTAAGTGATTTACCCCGAATCACGAAAGCGGAGACCCGAAAACACCAACCCGATTGAGGACCAGAGCCTCGGACCCACTGTACGTTTGCTCCTATGCATAACTTCCTTCTCTAGCGCGAACTCGACCCGAAGGTATTGGGGGCCTTCGCACCGCCTTTACATACACATAAGCACGGGGGGATTAAGTGATATACCCCGCGACACAAAAAGCGACCGCGGCCCCGAGACTCGAAACAACCAACCCATTTGCGAGTGAGGACCTGAGCATCGGTCCCAATATACTTTCGCTCATTATGCATAAATTCTTTCTCTAGCGCGAAATCGACCCGAAGGTATCGGATCGCGTCGCACCGTATTTATATACCTATAGGCACGGGGAGATTAAGTGAACAGGACGGGGCCGGACAGGGGCTCTCACTGACCCCTGCGCCGAAGGAGAAACATGCTATGCCCCACACCCAAGATGGCAGCCAGTATGCCCCACACTCAAGATGGACGCCGGATAGCCGGCCGGTTGCGTCCCCACCTGCGCTAGCGATCCGTGGCAGCGGGAAACACGCAAAACACAGCTTCCCTCAACGATCGCACGCTCAGTAAAACGGAAATAAACACGAGCCTTGCTCTGTGCACGGTCCCCCCCCGCCCGTGGTACTCCGACCACAGGGCCCCGTCTCCTGGTACTGCCCAGGGACAGGGCCGGGGCGAGAGGGCAATCCGGCAACTCACCACAAGTATTCAGGAGTTCCACAGCAAGGCGAGCGGCGACGACGACCCCCGCAAAACGACCCGGTAAAAAGGCGAGGTGGGCGACAAAGAGGTCGCCAGTGAGGGTGGGGGAAGGCTAAATAGCCTTCCCCTCACACCTGGGCCCGGAAGTGACGCGCATTGCGCGTCACTTCCGGCCCCCGACACGAAGGGGGGGGCAACAATCAGGATCCCTGCCCCCGCCCCCCCCGAAGGAGGGAGTGGGGAGGGGTGACCGGGGCCCCGGGGCCACTAAGGCGCCGACTGCCGAGTGGCCCCCTGCGGGGGCCGCGGTCAGCTGCAAAACTGAACTTCAAACACTGCTCGATTTCGGAACAACTAATGTAAAATACGTACAAGGTAATCCCCATCAGCGATTTAGTTCTCGTTTATATTTTACAGGTGTTATTTAATCCTCCATTCTCTACGAGTGTTGGCTATTTCCAGGATGTTGGGTTTCTGGATTTTTTCCCCTACAGCATACAGCTCAGGATAGTGCATGCTCTGGACAAAGTCGCCACCAGCTGTTTATAACCAGCCATGATTAACAGTTCTGAAGTTGTGGCTGAAGGCAGTGGAAAATGGTGCCCACACAACATGCAGGTGTTGGCTTCCATCACATATTTTGTGCCACTTTCCCAGATGAGTACAGTCGGGGCAGTGTGTTTTCTAATGGGGATGTGTGTGTTCTGCGTGACTCAGAGGTGAGTGGCCTTCTGCCTTTAAAGCATGCCCCGGAGCCTCACTGATCCTTGAGTAAAGGTGCTTAGGGAGTGCATCGGGATTCACGTGCTCTCGCTGTGTATATGCACTTAGGGTGCACAGCCCAAGGCTAGCAGATAGTTAGGTTTATTTTCATCCTGTGTGTTGCAAAGGAAGACAAACGAGTGACCACTAAAATTGCAGTTTTACTGGGTTGCCTATTGCACAGCATTGTACCTCTGTTATCAGACACTGATCAGGTGTCTAGAGTGAAAGGCAACCCTCATAGTGACCACACCGTCATCCGCTTCAGTCAACACGCATACACAGACGTCACCCAATGATTACACTGACACTTTCTTTGTGGGTGAAAAACTGCTGCAGGTTTATTTCATACAACATAGTATGATAATAAAATTGGGTTATCTTACGGGCGATCCAGGGCAAGCAGCCCCTTGCTGCTCCGCCCGCCTGGTGAGCCAGCACACACGGTGGGTCGATGCCCGGCAGTGTGGCACATAATTATTTACAGATCATCCACTGGGTCACGTGATCTGTCTCCTACTCCCGCCCCTTCCGACAGGGGCGGAGCCTGTTGTGGCACACCCCCGGTTGGTCAGGCCCCCCAACCGCCCGAAGGACTAACGGGGCGCCGTCGCGGTCTTCCCAGAACCCCCTTCGGCTCCTGGACCTTGGCTCGGGCACCCTTACTGTGCCGGACAGGGGTACCCTTACTGTACCGCCTGTCGCAGAGGTACCCTTACTGTACCCGTCTGCCTCCAGATCGCCCTGTAACTACGCCACAGCTCTGGGGAGGCTACCGTCGCTGCCAGAGCCCCCCTCTCCTAATAGGTGTTACTGATGTCCCTTGCTAGCCAGTGCCTCCTGTACGTCAAGCAGGAACATGTCCATCCCTACCCTGGACAGGTGCACCCCATCTGCCTCATAATACCCCTCAACCCTCTCCTGGATCAAAGCATGTCTGATGAAGCCCATGCCCCTGCGCTCCATGAATTTCTGCATGAACCTATTGAGCCTTCTACGGGACCGCTCTACTGCCGCCGGGGACCTGGCCCCTCTCCAAATCCTACGGGGGACGATTTCAGACCACCAAACCTCGCATGACCCCCCGGCCTGGCTAATGGCCTGCAAGTCAGTTTGCATCGACAGGAGCAGAGCCCTCCTCCCCCTGGCCACCAGGTCATTAACCCCTAAGTGCAAGATGATAACAGCGGGCAGAACCCCTACGACTGCCAGGCGCTGTTCAATTGTGCCGCGGGCTTCACTCCATTTCATGCCCGGGGAACCCAACCACACAAGCTGTGTATTAGCAAAGTTCTGCGACCAGTTCCTGTGTGCTGCCCAGCGTTCCAGCCTCGTGATGTAGGAATGGCCCACCAACCAGACCTGGGGACCTGTCAATAAAACGATGAAACGGCTTTTAGGTAGTCGTATCTTTATTACACACAAAAAATTCGATACGTTCATCATAATGGACAAAACCCCAGAGCGGGAACAAAAATCGGGGCTGCACCACAGCATTAAGGCCGGACATACCTCTTAAAACAGTCCGATTCCCATCGCCCCACCCCTTTTACTCCTTCCGGGCCCAGGCCGGCTTTTGCCGCTGAAGTAGCGGCACCAATTCTAAAGGAGTGCGAGGAGAACCTGCGCCCACACCCCGCTAGACCAGCTTTAGCCAGTGAGGCTCCTAGTAGACGGTCGAACTGAAATTTGGTGAGGGGGGATCCGTCCGCATGAACCAGGAAGGGACCCGGGGATACTGGACGCAAAGCCAGGTATTCCCTGACCATGTGGACCGGGCAGTACCTGTTGTCCCCTAGGGTCTGTAACACCACCGTTTTTCCCCTCCATGCCTGGTCTGTCTTTGATCTGCGAATTCGTAGCTCCAGTGCTGCATTGAGGGCCACATCCGCAATCCCCAGCACGGAATCAGACAGGTCAACTTTAGACTTTGCCACTAGCTCGCTGACCCTGAAAGCGCCAAAGAATGCCAGGCAGAAGGCCGTTGAAAACAGCCTGGCTTCGAACGGGGAGAAAGTCACCAGGGGTACCGCGTCTAGGAGGAGCTGGAGGTCTCTGAATTCTATGGGTGCCCTGGTGTCAGGTTGTCTAACCTCCTCCCTGGCCCAGCCCTTCAGGGCTGCCCTAATCTTGGATGATCCCGTGGGGTCGCCACTACCATCTAGCCTGGCGTCGTGGCGCACTGCTGCCAGGTGACCACTAATCCAGGAGTGCGATCTGCCATTCTCCTTGGCCCACACAACAAAGGCCTCCACCTGTTCTTCCGCCCCCAAGGCTGAGGCACCCAGCACCTCCCCTACCGCTCTGAACGTCGCTAGCTGCGAGTCGTACTTCCTCCGCGTCGCTGGCGCCAAGGACCTCTCCCCCATCTTCCTCAGTCTCTCCCCCACTGAAGCAAGCGCCAGAGGTGGTCCGGGAATGGTGTCATCTCCGCCCTTGCCCGCGGCCAGGCCTCCCGGAACTGGAGCCACTGAAAGCGAGAAAGAGCGTCAGCTGCCACATTCCGTACACCCGCGATGTGCCGCGCCCTACACTCGACGTTGCTGCGCAGACCCTCCCTGACTAACTCCCTCAGCAGGCTCAGGACTAGCGGGCACGAGGCAGTCAGGCCATTAATGGCGTGCACCACCACCATGTTGTCTGACCAGAAGACAACCTTCATGTTGCTCAGTGAGGCCCGCCAGAGATGCAGTGCTACTACAATTGGGAAGAGTTCCAACACTGCCACGTTCTGCGTCACCTTCTTCTTACGCCATGCATTGGGCCATCGCATCGCGCACCACTCTTCCCCCAGAATCACACCAAAACCTTCTCTTCCAGACGCATCAGAAAACAAGCAGAGCTCCTGACTGGCTATCCATGGGGCCCTCCAAATCACCGTCCCATTAAAGCCCGTGAGGAATTCCGCCCACATGGCAACGTCAGCCTTCAAGCCGGCGGTCAGTCTTACAAAATGGTGCTTCTGAGTCACCTTTGCCGTGGCCCCCGCCAGTCTCCTTGAAAACACTCTGCCTGCTGGAATCACTCTTGCTGCAAAATTCAATTTGCCAATCAAGCTCTGGACAGCCCCGAGGGTCGCTTTGTCCTTGCCCAGCAGCGCCTGGATATCCTGTAACAAGCCCAGTACCTTCTCGGCGGGGAGCCTCGACTCGCCCTTTACCGTGTCTAACTCCACGCCAAGAAAGGTCAGTACCTGCGCAGGCCCCTCGGTCTTACCTGGGGCAAGGGGAACACCCAGAAACTCTGCCAGCTCCTCAAACCGACTCAAGCCTACTGCACACTCGTCCGACCCACTCGCACCGAAAAATAGGAAGTCATCTAGATAGTGGGTCACCTGTGTGATCCCGTGAAGTTCCCCCAAGGCCCACTGAAGGAACGAACTGAAGGCTTCGAAGTAGGCGCAGGAGACAGCACAGCCCATCGGCATGCAACTATCATAAAAGAACTGCCCTGCCCACTTGAAGCCTAGCAGATGTTGACTAGCTGGATGAACCGGCAGCAGGCGGAACGCGGATTCAATGTCCGCCTTCGCCAGCCACGCCCCCTTCCCTACTCTCCTGACCATGTCAATGGCCATGTCCAGGGAGCAGTATACCACAGAACAAATACCCTCGTCCAGCCAGTGGTTCACCGAATTTCCTTCAGGGTATGACAGGTGGTGGATTAGGCGGTAGGTGCCCTGTTGTTTTTTCGGCACAACTCCCAGTGGTGACACCAAAAAATGGTCCAAGGGCGGGCTGCTAAAAGGTCCCGCTACCCTGCCTGCTGACAACTCTTTCCTCACCTTTTGGTCCACCACCCCGGGCATATCCCTAGCGGATTTCAGGTTCCTCACATCTCTGGACTCCAGCGGCCCATTGTAGGGAATCCTAAAGCCATCGATGAACCCCCCCGCCAGGAGCGGTCTGTCCCGGAGCAGTGGATACCGTCTAATGAGTGGGAGGATATTTCCCAGGATGATGGGTGAAGGACCCTTGACAGGGGCCGTGGCGCTCTGTGGTGTACCCAGAAATGCGGGGGGCGCGACTGGTGTGGGAGGGGGGGGCTGACGAAGGAGGGGGCCCATGTGTGGTCTCAGAGTCGGGCATCAGTCCTGGTGGATGCTGTGGGCTGCGGTGCGCTCTGGTTGGAGGAGCAAGAAGTGGCAGGGTGCTGCGCGCCGCACTTGCTGCAGCTATGTGCGAACTTACATGACCTCCCCCAGGTGCAGTTTCCCCCATTGTAAAGGCGGCACGTCCCAGAATTGAATCGCTTGCCCTGCCGCTGCCCCCGCCCCCTGCCACCCCGAAAAGGCTGCTTGAATGGGCGCTTGGGAAACTGGTCCTTCTTTTTCTCAAATGCCTCCCCCTGCCCTTTATATGCCTGATCCTTCTTCTCCCTGGTGGGGCGGCACATGTGTTCCACCCAAAGCTGAATTTCCTTCTGGTCCCACCCCAGGTCCGGGCATATGGTCATTCTTTTCCTGAAATCCTGGTCATAGTAGAACCACCCTAACCCCCCAGAGAGCCTAGCCTCCTCCTGTATCGTGCTGGCATACTGCATTAAAGCCTCACTCTGTTCCGGAAATTTCTGCACTATGACAGCTGCCAATATATTGAATGCAGATGTCCAATTTTCGATCGTCTTGTCTGGCCATCGCTGATACCTGACCCTCTCCTCTTCCTTGCGCCCCATCTTTATCGTGTCCACCCCTGCAGACCCGTGCATAAGTAATGTCAGGATGTCTATATATTCTCTCTTCCAAATCCCCTCTTTCGCGGCCTGCGGCACCAGCCATGCCAGGGAGCAGCGTCCCGATGCCAGCGGTGCTTGGGTGACAAGGGGCTTCGGGACCTGAGTTACACCCTCCCCTTCGGACGCCGCAACACCCGTTGCTATGGCGGGCGTAGACTCAGCAGCAGCCGGGATGGGGGGTGTGGCAATCGCCTGTGTGGGTGGCGGGGACGCCAATGCGCCGGCCGGGGGGGGTGCTCGCTGCAATACTTGTGAGGGGGCCAGCAGCCCCTGGCGTTGACAACCCCAAGGCTCCCCCCAGCTCACCATTGCGCTGTTCAACGGTTGTACTCTGCCCAGCCCAGACTTGGAGCACGGGAGCCTGAGCGGGTGCGGGAGCCGACACCGAAGGCAATTGTGGCGGTGCGGCCAGCGCGTCGAGGCGGCTCTGGAAAACAGACATGAGGCCAAGCATCTGGTCCATGGCTTTGCCCATCTGGGCCAAGTCAGTGAGTCCCGTGGCCGAATCGAGTACCGGTGTTGTTGCGACTGCTGGGAGGCCGGAACGTGTTGCGTTCGCCTGCCGTTTCCTGGCCGGCTGGGCCTCTGGCATGTCTTTTGACGTGGGCTTACGCACCCTGGTGGACCTCCAGGGCTCTGACCCTGATAGGCCTGTGGCGCCCTCGGAGGGGGGGGGGTTACGACCACGCCCGAATCCTCCACCCTGCGGCCCTCCAGGAAACCTTGGGCCCACGCCGTGCCCTTCTCACGGGCGAACGCCATAAAGTCCGCCCAGACCCCTTCCTGTGGTGCGCTCGACTGCGTCTCCTCGACCGACGTTTCTTGGGAGAACAGTGGACCCGGTGTCCCGATATTCTCCATGGCGGGTGGGCTACTCCGAAAGTACAGCTATGCGTGTCCCTTAGCGCCTTCGCCTCCGGTCCTAGCCCTATACTCGCGGGCGGTCCCTCACCGGATCTGAAATTGGGGAAAGGAGCGGAGTTAGTACAATGGAAAAGCATCTTTCTTACACACAGAAGCTTGGCAGGTACAGTGATTGAACCTGCGACCATGGGAAGTGATGCACTAGTTTATCCCCTAACCCCACCGCTAGTACCCGATACGCACGGCTTGTCTTATGGCCATGCGCATCGCAAAATTACCCTCTCAGGGTACCTGGCTAAACGCACCCATGCATAACCAGCGCACCGCATCAGGTCTGGCGGCCACCCTCAGGGTGGAGACAGTCATTGCATCTACTTGCATTGCCAATAGGGTCACTTGTATGTGCAAATACAGCGCCAAAACGTGTTATCTTGCCTTCTATGAATGTACTGAATGTAATTAATTGATTACAAGTACCACAATGAGAAAACAAATCTGGAAAGAGCAGGGTACTCATACATAAAACTGTGGTACTCTATTATTTCTCGTCCACATCCTGTGATTCTCGGCAAATCACCTAATCTCCCAGTGCCTGAACGTGTAACGTGAACACGGTGTAGCAAAGCGCTCCAAAACCTTCGGGTCAAGCTCGCGCTACAGAAATATGCAACAAAACAAAATAAACTAAAAAACTGTGCATTCGTGAAACGCGCAGCAACAATGTCATTCAAGCTATATGGCCCTGGTAGCGGAACCAGGAGACGATTGAGAGAGCCCAGCAGCGAGACTTTCCAGATAAACAAGCCAGATCATGGGAAAGTTGTTCCTGCTGCCCTTGAGGCGGTAAAAGGATCGAAGAGGGGCGAAGTAGCATAGCAACCGTAACAGGCTCTGCAGTGTTCCGTAACCAGACAGAGTTCCCCAGCCCACCTCCGACCTACATACGCCAAACTCTTCGGAACCAATCAGATGAAAGAACAGAGGAGGGGGCTGGTTGGAGTGTTTGAAGGTGATTGCTTTTCGCGGGCGTGAACCAAGAGAAAGGCGGATACTCGCGAGCCAATAAGCGAATACTCTTTGTGCTTCAGGTACAATCAGTCTGTTTGCTCAAAACTGGCAGCCATGTTAAAATGCTACTTAATTTCACGCAGGGCATAGTAATGTGAAGAAAAACATTGTGAACGCAAAAACTCTTTAGAAAACGTTGTATTCTGAAACGCTTTTCGCCAATTAATATATGCAAGTGTATTGCTAACGTCTCGGAAATAACGCTCGATTGATTCCCCGTATACAGCTCAGGTGCTATTCTGAAAGAAAGCTTGGTACTGAAAGCGTGCCGTCCGAATATACTGAAGGCGCGTTCACCTCTTTGCTGTATCCTCGTTTTGTTTTTTTGTGTGTCTTACTGCAAGTATCAGTGACGTAGTTCTAGGGGGGGGGGCCCAGTGCGAAGGGTGCCATAAAGCGATGACGCGTGGGGTGGGCGTGACTTAGTGCGCTGGTGGGCCGGGCGCAGAGTCTCATCGAGACCCTCTGCCGACACCGGCTGATCGCGCTTGCTTTGGTTGTTGCCGCTGTGAGCACCTAACTGCTGCCGCCACCATGACCGGAGTGCTGGCCCGCAAGGGTATTAACTACATGAAGAGCAAGGACTTCAGGGACTATCTCATGAGGTATGTGTCCGGTTGTCGAGGCAGCTCCTGTTTGTGTGCCAACAGGCCGGTATACAGCCGAGTACCGCCGTCCGACAGCGTGAAGGTCAACGGACGGCCATGCAAGACCTCCCCCCAAATGACCTATATGCGATCTAACTGTGGATGGGAGGGTGTGCACACTGTGAGCATGCGTGTGTCTACCCCCCCCGATTACATATTTACAAAGCCGCCAGACCCGCGTCGCCGCGGGACCAAAAAAGGGGGGGGGGCAGGTTGGGAGGCCGGCCCGGGGAGGCGCGAGCCTGTCTGAACTCGGCCCGGAGGATCCTCTGGCTCAGCAGGTTCTCCCTCTTTTGTCTGCTTCTGCACCCTGGGTCTCGGCGGAGAATGTGTGCTTCCCGACCGTGGCTGGTGGCCCCGCTGTTGCGACCCCCGGAGGTGAGTGAGGCCTAACCGCTCAGTCCCCGCGGCGATGAGACTACCCCTTCCCAGAGAGGAATGCTCCCATCGCCCATGATACCATCGAACCGGGCTCCAACGCTGCGGGCCTCTGCTCCCTGCGCGCCAAATATCTCCAAGGGCGCGACGGCCACGCCGATCCCAAACGCCCCAAATGGTCGTCGAGGTCCGATGGGGCCTAAACACAAGCGATCGACCAAGCACGCGGCGCAACACGACTTGCGCTTAAGAGGTAATCATGGCCCCTAGCCCCTACCATCTGTTCAGAACAAAGGCCGGGCATAGATGCACGCTTGCACGCGGGACGGAAGCGCGCCGGGCCGGCTCTCGAGTATGTACCTTCCGTGCCTTACCCCACCCGCAATAGCCCCACAACCCGTGACCCCCTCGTCCAATACAACACCCGCCTTGCCCCGCAGGGGCGCGGGCCACGGCTTGCGCCCCCCGCACCCATGGCCTCCCGGGCCACAGGGCCCTGTACACCTGGTCATGCCCAGGGACAGGGCCGGGGTGGGAGAGGTCAACAAGACTCACCGGACGTAGAAGAATTTGCAGAAGCACGACGTCGCTGGAGGGGGCCTCAATCAGGTACCGCGGTGTGGGACGGTCGAAATTACGCGTGTCCAGGCTGGAGCAGCGCGCAGGGAACAGAGGAGGAACTGGGCGAGAGGGCCTCCTAAGTAGGGGCAAGCCTCGCCCCCCGCCCCCAACGGCCCGCCTCCAGCTACCCACTATTGGGAGGTCATAACCTTCGTGGGCGTAGCCTCGCGCGCGAGGCAGGAAGGGGGAAGGCTCAGACGGGCGGCCACTAGAGGGCTGCCCTGCTGATGTCCCACTGCTTGGGACGCAGGCAGCGGCATTCCAGCGGGCCTGTTCATTAATCACAGTCTACAACATACCTTACAAACATTGCCAATACCTCTCGCTAAACACATATAACGTACCAAAGGCGGGACCTATTGGCTATGCCAATGCTTGTTTTATTTACCAATCCAACTCTGATAATTATATAAACAGGCATTGGTAAAGTCACTAGGTTTGGCCTATGCAAAATCGTTGGGCTTGGTCAATGATTTTTACAAAACCCGCTGTGCACGGGCAGCATTGACCGCGTCATACCGCTTTTTTTTTTCTACTTTAAGCCATGTTGCATAGCAGCTCAACTGCTGTGCAAAACATTGACAGAGCCAATAGATTTCACATAGGCTAAAAACTCATCCAACAATCAGGTTGAGAGTGGCCTGCTGTCAACATTATGCAGTGCATTTTTAACTGGTTTCGTTCAGACCATGGGATAGATCTTTTTACCCAAATGCCCGAGCCCCAGAAAAGCATTTCAACTAACTGCGAAAAACATCAAATTAGTAAGCAGTTTTGTTTGACATAAATTAACAAAAACAACTTCCATGATGATACCCGCCTGTAAACAGATATCACAGAAGTAGCCCCATTAAATAGCTTCTACAAGTTGCAGTTTGTTTGTCTGCATAGGGCATGGGGTGTAAAAATGCTTGAATGAACACCAACATTTAGGGGAAAAGTTTGTAAGCACACCGTGTGTGTGTGTGTGTGTGTGTGTGTGTGTGAGTGTGTGTGCACGCGTGTGTGTGCATGTGTGGTGATGTCTCCTTACAATGTTGAATGATCTGTTTCATTCTTAGGACCATTTCAATACAAAATTGGAGTCAGTAGGAATCTACCACAAACTCGTTATCCTGTTGCCGAACTTGAATTTTTTTCCAAAACAGTTGGCAGAAAGTGTAAAGTAATGATGATGAGCTGAGATTTGTAGAGAGCGCAGCTACTCCTCAGAGTGTCCTGTTCTAGACTCGCAGGTAAGGGCATTTAGCGTTGAAAGAAAAGCCATGTTTTCAACCTCTTTTGAAGATCGATTCAGGTTCGACTAAGCGGAGGTCAAGAGGGAGATTGTTCTAAGCAAAAGGACCCAAAAAAGAGAAGGAATGGCCACCTGCTCTTGAACGGCATATCTTGGGTACCTCAGCTAACACTTTGTTTGCCGAGCGTAATTTCCTAGCCGGAAGATATGATCGAGTTCCGGATGCCAGATAGCTAGGATCAGTATGGTGAAGCGCTCTGTAAATGAGTACGAGGGCTTTGAATGAAATGATTTTTCCCACCGGAAGTTAGTGCGGAGAATGAACATAAGGGGACACCTGACTTGTCAGTGTAAGATTGGGGAGTAAGCGAGCTGCTGCTTTTTACACCACCTGGTGCCTGTTAATTAGATAGTCAGGGCAAGGTAAAGAGCGTTTGTATAGTCCAGCCTGGACGTGATGAGTGCTTGAATAACTGTTTCCCTGGCCGGAAGAGAGAGAAAATGGAACATTTTCAGTGTATGGAGGAGGCCAAAGCAGGACCCTACCACAGAATTGACTTAATGCTGAAAGGAGAGGAGGTTATCAGACTTTACCTAAAGGTTCTTGACCACTCCTGATTGCATGCTGAGCTGGGGTGGGTGGGAACCCTTCCGGGCCAAACTTCTGCCAAACTGAGTGTAAATTGTGGCCGAAGAAAAGAAGAAAAGAACTTCGATCTTATCCGCATTACACTTTAGTTGGCTAAAGTGTATCCAATGATAGCTGCTAAGCAAGGTTTGATTAGATGAGGCTCAATATCTTCTCCATATTTAGTGAAGAAGAGTAGCTGCGTGTTGCCCACCTAAGAAATTATTTTTGCCTTGTAGGATTCCGCCAAGTAAGCCAGTGGAGTTAGATGGAAATTGAACAGTATGGGGCTTAAGGCAGAGCCCTGATGTGCCCCTACTGTTATGTCTGCTGTACCTGAAAAGAATGGCTAGGTCCAAACCTCCTGTCTTCTGTTTCCTGTAAAAGAGTCCAGCTATTTCAAAGCCCGACCCTCAAGTTCTCTGGACTAAAGGTGGGCTAAAAGCCTATAGTGTGGTACCATATCAGAGGTTGCTGATGGGTCGAACAATTTCAGCACAGCCTTACCCCAGAGTCAAGGGTGTGTCTAATGTCCTAAAGCAAGGCAGTTTCAGTACTAAAATTTGGACTGAAACCTGATCGACTCGAGTGCAGAAGGTTGTTAGACTCAAGGTAATGTGAAAGTTGCTGGTAGAAAAATTTCTCCAGCAACATAGGCAGAGCAGGGAGCAGAGAAATTGACCTATAGTTAGATGGTACCATCAGGTGTCCTGATGGTTTTTCACCAGAGGGAGGATTTTAGCCTGTTTCCTGGCTGATGGAATTGCTGCCATAGACAGCGAGTCATTAAGAGTTTAACTAACGGGTTGATTGCCTGTGTCCTCATAGCTAGAAGATTGGGCGGACATGGATCAGATAGTGATCCACATTTAAGACCGCGAATAGCCTCAATAGTATCTTCCATGGGGATAGGGTCGAATGATGCTAGCGAGCACTCCACAACTTAAGTTTGTATCAGTAAAGTTTTTATCATTCAACCAGCTTGTGTTGACACTATACAAGGATATGAGCACTAGCAGTGTGGGCTATACAGGTGCCCTAGTGTATCGTTAATTAAATCTCAATTCTCCATACTCTCGACTGTTGGTGACCACCGCTGCCTAGAAGCCACAATCAACGCATAGTAAAACCAACAGCCAAAAAGGAGCGTAGCTTTATACAAATAAGTGTAATTTCAATAGACCACAAGATTATACTATTTCCAAACAAACAATCCAATATTAATGTTTCAATGCAATGTAGTCATTCAGGAGTCTTATATATCTTTCTGAATCCAACTTATTCAATATTTCAATTCATAGTAATGGCTAATTCAGCCCAGCTAACGCGCTTTGCCCCTTTAGGACTTCATCAGGGCTGTAAATTTAAAACATATGCATCACAAATCTGAACTCTGTATACAGTATTTCCACAACAATTTATGTACAACATTTACATCTCAATATTTACACCACACATTGAACCATGCAAGACTTCCTACCTATATACAATCTGAAACAGCCACCATTTTCTTAAGTTGAACATATGGCACCTAACATCTCACCTAACAGTACAATGTCCACAAAAAACCCAGATATTTGTAAGAGCTATCCCGTCATATCCCGCACCAATGGACTCTTGCACACCAATTCCTACTTGCTTACGGCTAATATTCATTTTGTAAACCTCCAATTTTCATCTCCTTTAGGGTTACATAAACCAATCTTCCTCTGTCATACGGTTGTTAATCATATCATCTATGAATGCTTCACTCACTTGTAAATTCATGAGTGTCAATTTACTAAATGGTGTGTGGTCATCTCCTTGTTCCAGTATTCTTCATAGACATTCATGTGGAAGGGTAGTATATTCCCCTCAGTTCTGTCTACAATTAAAGTGAACAGATATTAAGTGGCTCCAAACCTTAATCACATCTAAACCACAATCTTTCTCCCTCAACAAAACTTCAGTCCCATATACAAAAAATTAACAATCTCCTTATTACTATCAATAGCAGTTCCGTAAAAAGGGTGTATTCAACTACCATAACTATCTAATTCACTGCTCAGTACTGACCTTCATCCTTCGCGTTTCCCGATCGTAACGTCACAGAATTAGCGCCTAACCAGTCCTCTCCGGAAAGCCAGTACTTAAAATCATCTGCCAATCCAAAAACCTCTCCCTTTTCTTTTTTGAATACACCAATACTTCATTCCATTACAAGCGTTCACTTGCTTGTACCTGTCCCCTCTCTGGTCCATAATTTATTGCACCAATCGTACAGCTTTCTTTCCGTAAACCATTCTGTCTGCATAGATTACTGAACTCTCCCTGATCCCATATCCAATGTCTGTTAAATTAATCATGGTGTTATCATTTGGCACACTTAGTGTCTCCACGTTTTGGCTTGTGCCCCTCTGTTTGTGTTGTTGTTTGGATTTCCTCTGCCTCTCCCTCATACGTTGGTTCCTCCCTCTCCCTGTTTGGGTTGAGGATTCTGAGGACGTAATGTCTGTCGCCGATCTTGGCGTAAAAATTTAAGTTCTTCTGCTGGTGTGAGATTAGTTGCCAAAATTTCTTGTAAGCCTGATGTCTGTTCCCTGATGTCTTCAGAGTCACTGCTGCGAGGAATAGAACTGACATCAGAATCCGATATTGAAATGGTGTTGCCTTCTTGTGTTGTGTTTTTTAACGTTAGGCAATTTGATAGTTAGTGCTTGTCTTTTGAATGTATCAAATTCTTTTGAGAACGTAAATACGATTCCTGTCTCATAGTTATTTTTTATCACGTGCGTATTTGAAGATTTTTCTTGCCTTGATTACTTCTTCATGTTTTTTTAAATCCGTCCTTCAATTTCCTCACGGCCTTTAGATACCAAAACCTTTTGGTTCTAGTCCATAAAGTAGACCATTGATCCGTTCGATTTGTCTAAGTGTCAACATTAAGGGGTGAGGATTTTCAAACGTGGGCGCTATGAACACTTAGCTCCCTAGGTACTCTATTCACGTCTCTATATTTCTGCAGTGACTTTTTTTTCGCCACCATTTGGAGAGCTCAGTTTTGAGGAGTTTCTCTAATGTCTTCAAAAGGGTTTTTACGTCATTGTTCATGGTCTTGTTTGTTTGGCCACTTTGTTCAATGTGAACCTCAGGGAGGTTTAAAAATAAAGCCTCAGCTGCAGCTTCACATTCTCGCAGCGCGTGGATAGTAGACATTGTAACTGTAGTCTGAAATGCACTTCGCTCTAAGGTGCTCTCTCACTATATATATGTATGTGTGTGTATGTATATATATATATATATATATATATATATATATATATATATATATATATATATATATATATATATATATATATATATATATATATATATATATATATATATATATATATGCATGCTACTGGCGGCGGTCGCCAGTAGGTAGTTATAGTTAGGACCTATTATCCATAGGAAATCCGCAACATTCTATTTGGAATAACTTTGGCGCCGGTTGACGAATCTTCATGAAATTTTCGAAACTGGTGATTCGCTCCAGTCCGCTTCTATCCTGAAAGTCTCGGGGTGATTAGTCAAGCGGGGGCTGAGAAAAAAGGGGGTCCCAAAACGTGTTTTCCCTATGCAATTTTCCATAGGAACCTTTAATCGCAGCTACAGCCTGAACTGCTGAACGGAATTACACCAAATTTGGCAAAGAGGTAGCCCTTGGTTCACACTCGTGCCTTTTGGTTAAATGGTGTAAATCTGTTCAGTAGTTGCTGAGAAAATCAAAAGTAAAATCACATATATATCTATGGCCTCGGAGGATCCGCGCACCCTATGCGCACCCAGCGCGCACCCTACCGATCACGAGCTACATGCTAATTGGCTGTCAACTGGCTGTCAGCACTCCAAACCAGGAAGTGTTGGCAGCCATTTTGTGCCTCGGTAGAAGCGAGGTTCAAGAAATCAGTGGATCAAGTATGCAAAACGTATAAAGGGGGCAGGGTAGAAATACCCTGACTCTCTAGACCTGCTTAGGGGGTCCCACAAGGACCCCGCAGGGTGCGCGGATCCTGCCGTTAAAAAAAAACAACCAAAAACTAAACAAACGAAGCGTGGGCTCCCGCGCTTCTTTAATAATTAGCCCCTGGGGGGGCCAAATCCCGGGGGCAAAAATATTAAATTTGATGGGGGGCCCAGAGGGGCCCCCCAGCCCCGGGGACCGCCACCCCCCGGGGTTGCAAAATCAATGGGTGGGGGGCTCCCCCATGCCCCGGGGACCACCAGGCCAGGGCTTTTTATATTGTGGTAGGGGGCCGCGTGGCCCCCCCTCCTGGAGCCGTTGATGTCCCTGGGGACCGCCACCCCCCAGGGCCGGCTCCTGCAGTGTCTCGGGGTGCCCACCCCCGGGACACTGCTGTTTGCTATGGCAGGGCGGAAGCCGAGGCTCCCACCCTGTCATAGCAAACTTGGTTAACAGTTTAAGTTTGGTTTATTAAAAGAAAAAGTATAGTATTTTTATGATTAGCTCAGATAATGTCTTGCCTTAATATTTATATTAAATACATATATATATCTTTTTTGACATAAAAAAATTTCGCACCCACCGCGTCGAACACGTATATGTCGTCACGCGGAAGCGCGCGAGCGTCGCGTAACGTAATACGTGTGTGTCTCGTATGCGCCTGGAGTCGTGTACCAATAACAGAAATCAGAATGATGCGAAGGAACAGATCAAAATGATATTTCTCTCAAAACATGAAGGATACCACAAATTACTCCTTCACAACAAGTTACTTATATATTGAAATAAATCATCTATTAGTCATATCATTGTTTGGACACAGTTTCACTTGATAAATCTCTTTTTATCAACATAAATACAATTTCAAATATTCATTTCACACATAATTAAATGAACATCAGTCGCGTACCAGTCGCATAGCAATCACGCAGGAAAATACGCACTGATCGCACACGCTACGCGGATCCTACAAAACAATCGTAAAATGGCGGCTAGGTTCAGCGCAGTGATCGAGAAAGGTACGCTTTGGGTGCGCGACTCCCAAAAAATATATATATATTATAAATATATTAAAAAATATATAAAATTAAAAAAAAACAATATTAGAGTTTCAATATTGTTTCCCCAATTTATATTAAAAATATGAAATGTAATTTAAAAAATAAAATATGTAAAGATAAATAGTTTAAAAAATGTAGAAAAACAGTAT
The DNA here is from genome assembly GCF_964204655.1 of Triturus cristatus. Classification (NCBI taxonomy): domain Eukaryota; kingdom Metazoa; phylum Chordata; class Amphibia; order Caudata; family Salamandridae; genus Triturus; species Triturus cristatus. The sequence goes on from NC_140579.1 coordinate 288,037,094, forward strand.
AAAAAAAGGAAATATTACAATTAATATATTTAAAAATTATCATTTAAAAAAACCTTTGAAATTCACCGAAAAAACCATAGGTTTCAGATATGTTATAGTTAGGAATTAGCATTTAAAAAACCTTTGAAATTCACTGAAAAAACCATAGGTTTCAGATATGTTATAGTTAGGAATTAGCATTTAAAAAACCTTTGAAATTCACTGAAAACAACATAGGTTTCAGGTATGTTATATTTAGGAATTAGCATTTAAAAAATCTTAGAAATTCACAGAAATAAACATAGGTTTTAGGGGTGTAATAGTTAGCTGGACATTTCACTCGTACAAAACCATTGAAATTCCTCTGTTATAGTTAGCTGTACTAACTATAACTCACGCGCCCGCAATCCACTGCTGATGATGTCACATATTACATCATTCATGACATGGTCAGTGACATCACTGATGACATCATCCATTTTTGTGGTTTGGTTCGATATTTAAATAAGTATTATATATATGGCAATCTGCATTGAAGACTGAGTGGATATATAAGTGTCTGGATGGAGGATTTACTAGCACTGTGATTGACTGTCTAAGTGACTAATTTAAAGTCTCTCAGTAAATATATGGAATAGTGATTAAACTGTGTGAATATCTGTCTCATTCTGTCTCTTGTTGTGTAAGCTACTGCATAAGTTGGTTACTAGCTATGTGAAAGTCTATATTAGTTTTTAATTAGTTAAGTGAGTATTTTTAAGGGAGAGTGAATGTGTGTGTAGTTGGGTGGGAGGTATGTGGCTGTCCAAGGATGTGTTATCAGTTGGTTTAGTAGGTATATGAGGTTAAGACTGCATGTGGTAACAGTTGTTTGGGTGAGTGTATCTCTTTATGGGTGTGTTGATGAGTAAATATATTTCTCAATTATACATGTCCAACAAAGTAGAAATATAAAAGGCAGTGTATGTGACAGTTGTTGTATATAAATAAGTATACATAAGAGTCAGTGATTGTCTGAGTGACTGTATGAAAAACTGTATACTTGTAATAGTGATTTTATAACACACTAAGTATGAGTTACTATCTATATGAATAAATAACGTGGTGTTTGTATAAGTGTGTAGCTGAGTAAATGTAAGTATGATCAATTATTTGCATAACTGAATAGGATGTGTGCTGGTGTGTAATGTTGACCTAGGTGTATAAGTATATCTAATAGTGTTCTATTGATCTTTGTCAGCATGTATGAGTGAATCTATAGGTAAGTGTTTAGATGTGTGTGTAGATCTACAAATCACTGAGAGGGTTTTTAGAAACTTGTATTGGTGTGTCAATGGATTAAACATGGTACTCTATATTTTATAGTGAGTGATGAAAGGTTATACTAGTGTATGATGTTTATCAGATTGTCACGTGGCTGATGTCATCAGTGATGTCATTTGAGATGTCATCCATGATGTCACTGGCCATGTCATGAATGATGTAATATGTGACATCATCTGCAGTGGATTGCGGGCGCGCAAATTATAGTTAGTACAACTAACTATAACGGAGGAATTTCAATGGTTTTGTATGAGTGAAATGTCCAGCTAACTGTAACACCCCTAAAACCTATGGTTTTTTCTGTTATATATATATATACATATATATATATATATATATATATTCACTGAAAAAACCATAGGTTTCACACACGTTATAGTTAGGAATTAGCATTTAAAAAACCTTGCAAATTCACTGAAAAAACCATAGGTTTCACACATGTTATAGTTGGCGGAAATTTTACTGATAAAAAACCAATGAAATTGCCCCGTTATAGTTAGTGCTGGCAACTATAACTCACGCGACCGCAATCCTCTGCTGATGCTAATACTGTATTTAGACACTTATTTGCCCATGTCTTCTTCCATACATTTTTAGCTATACATATATTACAAATATTTTTTTTTATAAAGACACATATGTCATCAGCAGAAGATTGCGGTCGCGTGAGTTATAGTTGCCAGCACTAACTATAACGGGGCAATTTCATTGGTTTTTTATCAGTAAAATTTCCGCCAACTATAACATGTGTGAAACCTATGGTTTTTTCAGTGAATTTGCAAGGTTTTTTAAATGCTAATTCCTAACTATAACGTGTGTGAAACCTATGGTTTTTTCAGTGAATTTGTACGGTTTTTTAAATGCTAAGTTACTTTACGCCATTCGAGGCGTGCGCGCCCACTTAACGCAGTGCGTTCCGTGCACGGTTTTTATCAACTTTAATAAGCCCTGTACATTTGGTGGCCTTCGGCCACCAAAAGCACAGGGGGTGGGGTCAATGTGGATAGTGTTTTTTTTATTTCGATTTTATAATTTCATGTTGCCAAAATATAGTTTTTTTACTGATTTAATAAGCCCTGTACATTTGGTGGCCTACGGCCACCAAAAGCACAGGGGGTGGGGTAAGTGTGGATAGTGTTTTTTTTATTTCTATTTTTTACCGTACGCTTACAGTAAGCATACGGTAAGCGTACTCGGCGAAATTGCCGAAAAAAAAATAAAACCGTTTTTGCTCTTGGGGGATGTTTGGGGACTCCCTCAACATGACTATGTGGGAGGGAGTTGTCAAAACAGCCCCGTAACATGTTTTTTGGCATCATGTTTGATAAATAACACTCAGTGCGAGAGACAAAATGGCGGACGCCGCTTCCTGGTTTCGGCCGATTCGAATGTTTACTAAGATCTAAGAGCCAATCAGATTCGCGCTCACGCACGCCACCGTACGCGTACCGTAAGCTTACCGTAAGCGTACGGTAAGCGTACCGTAAGCGGGCTCAGATATATATATTGATTTAAAGGCTATTTTCTCAGAATCTACTGAACAGATTTACACCAAACCTACAAAAGGCACTTCCTTGACATAGGGACTACCTCTCTGCCAAATTTCTAGTAATTCTGTTCAGCCGTTCGGGCTGTAGCTCGTTCTAAAGGTCCTATGGAAAAATGCATGGGAAAAATGCGTTTTGGGACCCCCCTTTCATCTTAGCCCCCGCTTGATGTATCCCCCCGAGACTTTCAGGGTAGGAGCGGAGCGTAGCGCCCCACCTATTTTGAGAAATTCGCGAGAATTCGTCGACCGGCGCCAAAGTTATTCAAACTAGAATGTTGCGGATTTCCTATGGAAAAGGGGTCCTAACTATAACTACCTACTGGCGACCGCCAGTAGGTAATATATATATATTTGCATAAGCGACTCCTGGACATGAAATACAGAGTCACGGACCCAAAGTTTCGTGGCTGGAACTTATTTTATTGATAAGCCATATGACGCGTTTCGGGTATACAGCGTACCCTTGATCACATGCGGAAACGCAGTCCGCTTTCTCTTTTTATATTTTAGTTGCCAAATCACCTGTGCTGAACATAAAAGAAACACTGACAATCGTGTATCCAAAATTACGTGCGTTAATTGTGCATCAATGTTATTGACAGACCGTAATCATGTTGTCATAATATTTTAGTGGTAACCAACAGTAAATACATATTGACATATTTTGTTATCTCAAACACTCAGCTGCTTGGGTGAATCTCATCTGTATAAATACATCAATCTTTGATTTGACTAGTAACAAAGACTGTTTGCTAAAATTTTGGTTGATTAAAACCCCAAAATTGCATGTTATAAATACATATAATATAAATATAAATAAATATGTGTAAACAACAGATTTATTAAAATATATTTATGTGCCTAAAATTGTTTAAGCGCATAAAGTGCAACATGTGCCTATAACTGCATAAATGCTTAAAACCCATTATGGGTTTTCAGTGAGTATCACGCAATTCTGTAACTGATGTGTTGATCAATTGGTAGTTGTAATATTTGACTAAACATATACTATGCTCATATATCGCTTGTAATCACTTTGTACACTGTCCTAGTTGGTCAGAAAAATAATTATACACTGTAAAGTGCTGAGTGCTCCCTTGATACTTATGAAAGTGCTAGTGCTTGAAAACATGATTTTTAAGTGCATTAAAAATTGAAAAAAAGAAAAACAAGAGAAAAATATATATACAGGGAAGTTATGGCTTTGATGAACTGTTCATAAATATTCTAACTTCATCGTTAATCATAACAGACTATTATGATTAACACATTGCCAGTTAACGGTGGAAAAAACAACAAGATTATATTGCATAATAATCCATATAAGGGTAGTTAAAATGTCATAAAATTACCCTTATTGCAAATCACTTCAGACTAATAGACAGACCTATTTTGCGTAAAACTGCAACTACCTGATAATACTGAAACAAAGATGGGAAAAATGGGTAAAAAAATCATTTGTTTGTATGATAGTTCACCCTTATGTCAGACATCTGCAGCAAACCCTGAGTTGTGTCTATAAGAAGTTGTGAAGGTCTTCTGTGTTGTTTAGACCTTTTGGATGTTTGCTATCCAACTCAATAATAAACCGCGATTCTAATTGGCGTAACTGTCGTTCTCTATTACCGCCTCTGCGGGATTTTAATACTGAGCTGATTACAAAGTAACTTAAACAACTCAAGTTATTGTTGTGACATGCTTTGAAGTGTCTGGCGACTGGGTAGGCCTCGTCGTTATTTACGATTGCTCGGATATGTTGCAGTATTCTGACGTGCACCTGTAGCTTTGTGCTGCCCACATATCTTAAACCACAGGTGCACGCCAAAACATATACGGCAAACTCGGTTTTGCAATTGAAGTGGCCCTCAATTAGTTTGGGTTTGGTATTAAAAGGAGTTACATAGCTGGTAGTGTTGATCCCAAACTTACAAGCTCTGCAACTTGGACATTTATAGAATCCCTGTTTTGGTTGTAACCACATTTTATTGTCTAAGCTGATCTCTGGGCTGTTTTTGACCAACTGGGATTTCATGGAAAAGCCTTTCCTAAATGTGATTGTGGGGTTTTCTGACAGTTGTGGTGCCAATACCGCATCTGTTAAAATTATGGGCCAGTTACGTTTGAGAATTGCTTTGATTTTTTTCTCCTGTTGATTGAAAGTAATAATCAATCTTGGTTCAGAATCATCGCTATCTGCTGCTAGAGCTGTAGCCTTTTGTGATTCCAATAGGTCCTCTCTAGTCTTAAGTTTCACTTATATATATAGTTCCACAAGTTGCCCCTAGAGCAAGGATGCACTCGAACAGCAGCTTGCTTGTGAAAGCCTTTATTTCAACAAAAACTGCAACCTGCATTCCAATAAAGTTTCAGCCTGATGCATTTCAGAGCTCCTTGCTCCTTTCTCAAAGGCTCAACACTGAGTTTCACAAGTTGACACACCTTTGAATAATTAATTCCCCGCCCTCTAATGAGCTTTGCCTTCTGGGATCTGTAGTGTGTGCCAAAAAATACCTGCCCAAAAGGGTGCTGTGTCTCTCAGGTTGTTGCAGATTTTCAGCCCTCCAATGGGCCTCAGAGTGCAAGTTCGTTTTTCAATTTAAAATGCTGCTGTTCCACTTTAAGGTTCTGGCATGATTCCAACCTTGTGGCCCCCTTAAATGTCAGGGTGGTGCAATCCTCCACGGCTGGGCTGCCGAGATAAACACAGTTCCACAAGTTGCCCCTAGAGCAAGGATGCACTCGAACAGCAGCTTGCTTGTGAAAGCCTTTATTTCAACAAAAACTGCAACCTGCATTCCAATAAAGTTTCAGCCTGATGCATTTCAGAGCTCCTTGCTCCTTTCTCAAAGGCTCAACACTGAGTTTCACAAGTTGACACACCTTTGAATAATTAATTCCCCGCCCTCTAATGAGCTTTGCCTTCTGGGATCTGTAGTGTGTGCCAAAAAATACCTGCCCAAAAGGGTGCTGTGTCTCTCAGGTTGTTGCAGATTTTCAGCCCTCCAATGGGCCTCAGAGTGCAAGTTCGTTTTTCAATTTAAAATGCTGCTGTTCCACTTTAAGGTTCTGGCATGATTCCAACCTTGTGGCCCCCTTAAATGTCAGGGTGGTGCAATCCTCCACGGCTGGGCTGCCGAGATAAACACAGTTCCACAAGTTGCCCCTAGAGCAAGGATGCACTCGAACAGCAGCTTGCTTGTGAAAGCCTTTATTTCAACAAAAACTGCAACCTGCATTCCAATAAAGTTTCAGCCTGATGCATTTCAGAGCTCCTTGCTCCTTTCTCAAAGGCTCAACACTGAGTTTCACAAGCTGACACACCTTTGAATAATTAATTCCCCGCCCTCTAATGAGCTTTGCCTTCTGGGATCTGTAGTGTGTGCCAAAAAATACCTGCCCAAATGGGTGCTGTGTCTCTCAGGTTGTTGCAGATTTTCAGCCCTCCAATGGGCCTCAGAGTGCAAGTTCGTTTTTCAATTTAAAATGCTGCTGTTCCCCTTTAAGGTTCTGGCATGATTCCAACCTCGTGGCCCCCTTAAATGTCAGGGTGGTGCAATCCTCCACGGCTGGGCTGCCGAGATAAACACAGTTCCACAAGTTGCCCCAAGAGCAAGGATGCATTCGAACAGCAGCTTGCTTGTGAAAGCCTTTATTTCAACAAAAACTGCACCCTGCATTCCAATAAAGTTTCAGCCTGATGCATTTCAGAGCTCCTTGCTCCTTTCTCAAAGGCTCAACACTGAGTTTCACAAGCTGACACACCTTTGAATAATTAATTCCCCGCCCTCTAATGAGCTTTGCCTTCTGGGATCTGTAGTGTGTGCCAAAAAATACCTGCCCAAATGGGTGCTGTGTCTCTCAGGTTGTTGCAGATTTTCAGCCCTCCAATGGGCCTCAGAGTGCAAGTTCGTTTTTCAATTTAAAATGCTGCTATTCCACTTTAAGGTTCTGGCATGATTCCAACCTCGTGGCCCCCTTAAATGTCAGGGTGGTGCAATCCTCCACGGCTGGGCTGCCGAGATAAACACAGTTCCACAAGTTGCCCCTAGAGCAAGGATGCACTCGAACAGCAGCTTGCTTGTGAAAGCCTTTATTTCAACAAAAACTGCACCCTGCATTCCAATAAAGTTTCAGCCTGATGCATTTCAGAGCTATATATATATATCTATTGGAGAATGAAGGAGCAACGGCCAACCCACCAGGGTAATACGGCCGCACAGGGCTTTTGCAGGACTACCGGTACCATAATCCCTGAGACACATGACACCCGCAGGGGGTGGCACTTCCTGCCAACAGAAGTATATGAAGAAGACTGCAGCTGTGTCGTTTTTGCTCATTTCCAGGCCTGTGATCAAGGGCAGAGAGGCCCGAAACACGTAAAGCCGTCCAGTTGTGGTGGCATGCTGATGTTTGTCTTCGCTGCAGATCGCAATAAAGAAGTAACCACCCTCCTGTGAGTGCGTCTTTGTTGAGGGCAACAGTTGTATGTATGTGTGTATATATATATATATATATATATATATATATATATATATATATATATATATATATTTTATCTACTGCAGGTCGCCAGTAGATAGTTATAGTTAGGACCTATTTTCCATAGGAAATCCACAACATTCTATTTGGAATAACGTTGGCGCCGGTTGACGAATCCTCGCGTAATTTTCCAAACTTTTGGCCAGCTCCGCTCCACTCCGCTCCTACCCTGAAAGTTTTGCGGTGATCCGTCAAGCGGGGGCCGAGAAAAAAGGGGGGTCCCAAAACGTGTTTTCCCCATGCAATTTCCCATAGGATCTGTTGTCGCAGCTACAGCCCGAACCGCTGAACGGAATGACACCAAATTTGGCAAAGAGGTAGTCCTCAGTTCGGACTCGTGCCTTTTGCATATATGGTGTGAATCTGTTCAGTAGTTCCTGAGAAAATTAGGGTAAAAAAGTTAGTGATATCTATGGCCGGGGAGGATCCGCGGACCCTACCCGCACCGTTAGCGCACCCTCCCCGAACCAAGCGCGCACCCTCCCGATCGCACGCTGAATGCTAATTGGCTGTCGAGTGTCTCTCTACATTCGAAACCAGGAACTGTTGGCGGCCATTTTCTGCCTCGGTAGAAGCGAGGCTGAAGATGCAAGGGGAATAAGTGTGTAAAACATATAAAGGGGGCAGAGTGGAAATACTCTGACCCTCTAGAGGTGCTTAGGGGGTCCCAGAAGGACCCCCTGGGGCCCCCCTTTTTAAAAAAAGAAAAAAAACGCGAAATGCGCGCATGGTGCGTGCATCCTATCTCGTTGGATGCACAGATCCTCTCGCGGTGGGTTCGCGGATCCAAGGGGAAAAAAATGAAATTGTTGGGAGATAAAGATTAAGCTTAAGTGTTTTGTTCTTGAGTGGCTCTAAAAAGAGCTGTTGTGTTCATTGAGAGTTTTTGGTACTTATAAGTAAGTACCTATACAGAGTCTAAAGTTGTTTTGGAAGACTCTGTTTCCTTCATCAGTAAAGTGTACTCCATCTCTCCTATACATCTCTTGCATATGAAAGCGCAGATTGTTATTGTAAATGAACCCCATTCTGTAGTCTCGGAGAAAAGCAGAAACAGATTTATTCACATGTTTCCTAGCTTTCTCAATCTGTGGACAAAAATGATCGGACCAGTTCCATTTCTGCCTTTGGCATATGTTAGAGTACACAAAGGCAGTTTTAGGGAAAAGTGAAATCAGTTGTGCAAAGGTGTCCTTCATAAGCATTTCCAGACCTACCCCAGTCAAAGTGCCTAGGTCATTGCCACCACAGTGCACTATTATGAGGTCAGGGTGTTGGATTTGCATGAAGGATTTCACCAATGGCATCAATTGGTGCCACTTAAACCCTCTCTGTCCAATCCATTTAATGTCTACATTTGGCAAACCTAGGTCTTTGCGAATGCCTTTGTTTTCTGCATACCTTTGGCTCCAGAAAATGTAGCTGTGTCCCACAATCCACACTGTAAGCATCTTGTAAGGAGGTCTGGATGCACTCAGATGGTCTCTGTAAATGAAATGGCAGTTTGGAAAGTAAGATGTTTCTAAAATGGTGGCTAAGATGCAATTTTGAAAAAAGACAAGAAATCATTGGTTGTTCAACGACCTTCTACACTGAAAGGTAGGGTGCATGTTTCTGTTTTTTAAACGCATGATTCTTATTGGTTAACAAAAAGTGCGTGAAAGGAACATTATATATGATAAGCTGATATGTTGAGAAGTCAAGCACACTTGCTGTTTTGATTAGCAACATTGTGTGTGCTGAACTTGTGACCTGTGTGCTCAGTACAGTGTTCCATGACCTGTTTCTATGGTAACGGGCAGAAGGCAGATTGGGGGAAGGGTTGAAGTTTATGTCATTTGGAAAGGGTTGACATGTTTAACCAATAGAAATGTGTGTTTGCTTTTGAATTTATGTGGGAAGGAATGTGATTTGATGTTTACATGTATATGTGTGGAAAATGAGAGGGAAACTTTGCAATTCTTTGGTTCTGCTGACAGGTGCACAGTGCAGAGATTCTGTATAAGAAAATCTGGTGTGTGACTTATATCTGGTGTGTGACTGATATACTTCTTAATCTACAAAACATCTTGAAAGGTGAGTTATTTAATTGTGAGGGGATGTATGTAGACTATTTTTATTTTAATCAGACTAATGTATTTCTTCTGCTAAAGTGTAGGAAGTACTTTTTTTTCTCTACAATCTTATTGACAGTGTGTGTGCATGTAGAAACCATTTTGTGATAAGGATTTGTTTTTTTCATGTGTTTGTAGACAGATAACTATGCAGTTTTTATATTTTGGTAGAATTAGAAACCAGTCATTGTTTATGAATTTGTGAAATGAGTTATGTTTCTGCAGTAAAATGTAGTACTCCTTGTAGATGAAGAAATGTGTTTTGGTATAGTGCAAGGGATAGTGTTGTTTGTCTAGAATCACACAGAGAGCCTGTGTGCATTTGTGAACCACTGTGAGAGAAGCATTTAGTAATATCTTGTTTTTGCTGACAGACAACTCTTTTAAAACCTGTCATGTTGTCAAGTTTTAGTAGCATGAGAAGCCAGTGTTTGCTTATGCGTTGATTAAATGAGTCAGGCAATGATACAAAAGTGCACTTTTGAAATATGCACATTGTGTGCAGTTCTCTTACCACTTCCATAGTAGTAAATAAGGTTTGGTAAACTCGTAGGGATAGTGGTTGTTGTCTAGAATCACACTGTGAGTCTGTGTGCATTTGGGAACCACTGTGAGAGAAGCGTTTGGTAACATCGTGTATTTGCTGATAGATAACTGTTTTAAAACCTGCCATGTTGTGAAGTTTTAGTAGCATTAGAAGACAGTTATGGCCTATGCTTTCATTAAATGAGTTAGGTATTGACAGTAAAGTGTAGTCGTGAAATATGTAGATTGTGTGCAGTTCCCTTATCATTTCCAGTGTAGTGAATGAGTTTTGGTAAACTCCTAGGGATAGTGGTGCTTGTCTAGAATCACACTGTGAGTCTGTGTGCATTTGGGAACCACTGTGAGAGAAGCGTTTGGTAACATTGTGTATTTGCTGACAGATAACTGTTTTAAAACCAGTCATGTTGTCAAGTTTTAGTAGCATTAGAAGCCAGTCTTTGCTTATGTGTTGATTAAATGAGTCAGGCATTGACACTAAAGTGCAGTCGTGAAATATGTAGATTGTGTGCAGTTCCCTTACCTCTTCCACTGTAGTGAATGAGTTTTGGTAAACTCCTAGGGATAGTGGTGCTTGTCTAGAATCACACTGTGAGTCTGTGTACATTTGGGAACAACTGTGAGAGAAGCGTTTGGTAACATCGTGTATTTGCTGACAGATAACTGTTTTAAAACATGTCATGTTCTCAAGTTTTAGTAGCATTAGAAGACAGTTATGGCTTATGCTTCCATTAAATGAGTTAGGTATTGACAGTAAAGTGGAGTCGTGAAATATGTAGATTGTGTGCAGTTCCCTTACCACTTCCAGTGTAGTGAATGAGTTTTGGTAAACTCCTAGGGATAGCACACTTGTCTAGAATCACACTGTGAGTCTGTGTGCATTTGGGAACCACTGTGAGAGAAGCGTTTGGTAACATTGTGTATTTGCTGACAGATAACTGTTTTAAAAGCTGTCATGTTGTCAAGTTTTAGTAGCATTAGAAGACAGTTATGGCTTATGCTTTCATTAAAAAAGTCAGGTATTGACAGTAAAGTGTAGTCGTGAAATATGTAGATTGTGTTCAGTTCCCTTACCACTTCCAGTGTAGTGAATGAGTTTTGGTAAACTCCTAGGGATAGTGGTGCTTGTCTAGAATCACACTGTGAGTCTGTGTGCATTTGGGAACCACTGTGAGAGAAGCGTTTGGTAACATCGTGTATTTGCTGATAGATAACTGTTTTAAAACCTGCCATGTTGTGAAGTTTTAGTAGCATTAGAAGACAGTTATGGCTTATGCTTTAATTAAATGAGTTAGGTATTGACAGTAAAGTGTAGTCGTGAAATATGTAGATTGTGTGCAGTTCCCTTATCATTTCCAGTGTAGTGAATGAGTTTTGGTAAACTCCTAGGGATAGTGGTGCTTGTCTAGAATCACACTGTGAGTCTGTGTGCATTTGGGAACCACTGTGAGAGAAGCGTTTGGTAACATTGTGTATTTGCTGACAGATAACTGTTTTAAAACATGTCATGTTGTCAAGTTTTAGTAGCATTAGAAGCCAGTCTTTGCTTATGCGTTGATTAAATTAGTCAGGCATTGACATTAAAGTGCAGTCGTGAAATATGTAGATTGTGTGCAGTTTCTTTACCACTTCCACTGTAGTGAATGAGTTTTGGTAAACTCCTAGGGATAGTGGTGCTTGTCTAGAATCAAACTGTGAGTCTGTGTACATTTGGGAACCACTGTGAGAGAAGCGTTTGGTAACATCATGTATTTGCTGACAGATAACTGTTTTAAAACATGTCATGTTCTCAAGTTTTAGTAGCATTAGGAGACAGTTATGGCTTATGCTTCCATTAAATGAGTTAGGTATTGACAGTAAAGTGTAGTCGTGAAATAAGTAGATTGTGTGCAGTTCCCTTATCATTTCCAGTGTAGTGAATGAGTTTTGGTACACTCCTAGGGATAGTGCTGCTTGTCTAGAATCACACTGAGTCTGTGTGCATTTGGGAACCACTGTGAGAGAAGCGTTTGGTAACATTGTGTATTTGCTGACAGATAACTGTTTTAAAACATGTCATGTTCTCAAGTTTTAGTAGCATTAGAAGCCAGTCTTTGCTCATGTGTTGATTAAATGAGTCAGGCATTGACACTAAAGTGCAGTCGTGAAATATGTAGATTGTGTGCAGTTCCCTTATCTCTTCCACTGTAGTGAATGAGTTTTGGTAAACTCCTAGGGATAGTGGTGCTTGTCTAGAATCACACTGTGAGTCTGTATACATTTGGGAACCATTGTGATAGAAGCGTTTGGTAACATCGTGTATTTACTGACAGATAACTGTTTTAAAACATGTCATGTTCTCAAGTTTGAGTAGCATTAGAAGACAGTTATGGCTTATGCTTTCATTAAATGAGTCAGGTATTGACAGTAAAGTGTAGTCGTGAAATATGTAGATTGTGTTCAGTTCCCTTACCACTTCCAGTGTAGTGAATGAGTTTTGGTAAACTCCGAGGGATAGTGGTGCTTGTCTAGAATCACACTGTGAGTCTGTGTGCTTTTGGGAACCACTGTGAGAGAAGCGTTTGGTAACATCGTGTATTTGCTGACAGATAACTGTTTTAAAACCTGTCATGTTCTCAACTTTTAGTAGCATTAGAAGCCAGTCTTTGCTTATGTGTTGATTAAATGAGTCAGGCATTGACACTAAAGTGCAGTCGTGAAATATGTAGATTGTGTGCAGTTCCTTACCTCTTCCACTGTAGTGAATACGTTTTGGTAAACTCCTAGGGATAGTGGTGCTTGTCTAGAATCACACTGTGAGTCTGTGTACATTTGGGAACAACTGTGAGAGAAGCGTTTGGTAACATCGTGTATTTGCTGACAGATAACTGTTTTAAAACATGTCATGTTCTCAAGTTTTAGTAGCATTAGAAGACAGTTAAGGCTTATGCTTCCATTAAATGAGTTAGGTATTGACAGTAAAGTGTAGTCGTGAAATATGTAGATTGTGTGCAGTTCCCTTACCACTTCCAGTGTAGTGAATGAGTTTTGGTAAACTCCTAGGGATAGCACGCTTGTCTAGAATCACACTGTGAGTCTGTGTGCATTTGGGAACCACTGTGAGAGAAGCGTTTGGTAACATTGTGTATTTGCTGACAGATAACTGTTTTAAAAGCTGTCATGTTGTCAAGTTTTAGTAGCATTAGAAGCCAGTCTTTGCTTATGCGTTGACAGGGGCGGCTGGTGACATTTGAAAGTGGTGGGCGTAAAATGTGTGGTGGAGCACAAAATCCCCTACGTCTGAAACCCTCTAGTCCAGGTCAGCCGGTGTCCATCCAAAAACACCGTACTTTTTAATTTCAGCCATTCCGTGCCTCACCCCAGTCTCCAAATTCTTACTCTAATATGTGCCCCGCAGTTATTGCTTAGTATTTTCACCACACTGTTATTAACATGTTCTTCAGGTACATCTTGTAATCTACCGTGTGCCACAAAAGAATAGAAACATTAACTGACAAACAGCAAAAATATTAGTGTGATGTCATGTTTCATGCCTGGAACAACAGCACCACGCGCATTTATGCAGATTATTAGAACCATAGTAGTACAACAGCTGTAACTATGCAAAGTGTAATAAAAGTTGCGTTAATTAGAACTGCTCTAATGACGTTCTTCACCGCACACTGAAATATTTTGCCGTGCTCCTAATACATTCCACATTCCAGTTGCAACACTGAACGTCATTTACAATGCACACCTTAAAAGCACATGCAGCATGCGAGGCGATTTTCACATGTATGGATGGATAGAAATTTGTAATTTGTAGAAAAATACTGGATGGCCATCACATTTCCATTAGTCAGCCATATTTATTTCAGCGTTAATAAACACACCAGAAAAATGTAATAAATATGAGTTACACAGCAATAAACAAACTATGATAGATTAAACAAACACTTTTTTCCTAAATGTAAGATTAGCAGGTTAGGAGATAATCAAGACGGCCCACGCACCCAATCCTGCACTTGCTGGGTGTTGCCTCAAGGAGGAAAAACAGGTAAGGGGGCAAGATGGCGTAAAGTTCAGACCACGAACCAGCCACGCATCCATAAGTGCTCAATGAAACCGTATTCCTTAACGTTGTAGGGGACTCACTAGGGTGGGGGACCTTTGGGTACAGACAGGCAACAAACACGATGTGTAGGTGAATGGCGAGACCTGCAGCCTATATAGTGCCTCATGCCGCACTTAATTCAGGCACCGACAGCAGGTTAACACTGCACCGGTACCCTAATGGCCAGCAATAAACTGCGATCAATTTTCTCAAAATGTATCTGACTACTAGATCAGGGACAGGGTCCCCAAAGATACCGTAACTCTTATCTGTAGCACTACAGAACTGCGCTATCTTCAGGAAGAAACACACCCGAACATAAAATACTAAGCCTACATGTAGTGAACACACGGACTTACGCACGTCTAATAATATCGATCCCGGCTACGAGGTGCATATGCAAACATATATACGGGGGTTTACACATACAAGAGAGACATTGTTCACTAAGCAAACTCAAGGCAAGTTGAAACCATGGCTTGGGGAATAAACTCCTCGTCGTCGCAGTGTTAGCCGCTCAGGCAGTTGGTGTACATTAAATTTGAAGGAAAATGGGTCAAAATGACTTTTTGCGATCGGTCCGTGATTATCTTTCAACCCGCAGACACCATGGTGTGACTGTCACCCCATAGGAAGTCAGAGGAAACATCACGAACGGCGAAGTGGCTATTAACAAGTTGAGAGAACAGGAGTCCACCGAACGGCAGTTCGGTTTCGAACGTCATTAAACGCCGGAGACGCGAACATCCCTGCGGAAAGGTCGGCGTCCTTCGCGCCTCTTGACAGTACATGACCCTGGTGTTTTCCCAAGCTCGTGCCTCCACTCGCGATAAGGTTTGGTGACGCTCCAGCAACAATATGGCCGCCAGCGACCTGTCAATCAAAGCGCTGAGTCAGACTTGGCGGATGGAGGTGTGCTTACACAGGTGTTCACAGGTCCTTAACACTCCCACAACTGGCACCCTTCCCACGGAGAATAAAAACGAAAACCAGTGCCCCATCCACAGAGGTAGGAGTCGAGAAGTCGGAACTATGCTTACTTGTGTTTGGAGCACATTTCAGACTTTTATGAGTTTCATAAATAACCCCCGTATGTCTAGCCAGGTCACAACTGCTGTTTTAGAGGCATAACGTTTAAGAATGTCATCGGGAATCAGTTGCGGCTCGCAGGGGGGTGGGGGGGGGGGGGGGGGGGGGGGGGAAGTCGCGCGTGGTGGGGGAAGTCGCGCGGGGGGTGTTAAAATAAAAAAAATTTAAATCCTACCTGAGGTCCTCAGCACGTCCGCGCCGCCTCGGGTCCGTCCGTTGGCGCCTACAGCCCACCTTACCTGACCGCCTCTGCCCTCTTCAAACTGGAGCTGACGTCGTCACGTCAGCGCTGCAGTGGCAACCCCTCAGCCTGTCAGCCAATCCTGGCGCTGCTGCAGCGCCAGGATTGGCTGAGGGCACAGCCTACTCCTCGCCCGCCGCCTGCCCATTAGGAGACCGAGGGGCTCCTAATGGGCATGCGCAAATCCGTGAAAACACAAGTGCGCATGACTGGGCACGGGCTAAAAACTAGCTCACCATGCCCACTCATGCGCACTTGTGCTGTGCTGCCGCAATGCATGTCAGTCAACATGACGCCGGACCGCCCACGGTCCGACGTCATGATGATTCACTGACATGCATTGTCAGTTGAGTTCTCCGTCCCCACCCTCGGCATCTCTGAAAGTAAACTAAGCGCGGGTGGTGCGTGGGCGGGGGGGCTACACCCCCACGCCCCAATGGACGCACCGCGCCTGTGCGTTGATTACATTAGTCAAGCATTGACATTAAACTGCATTCGTGAAATATGTAGATTGTGTGCAGTTCCCTTATCTCTTCCACTGTAGTGAATGAGTTTTGGTAAACTCCTAGGGATAGCGGTGCTTGTCTAGAATCACAATGTGAGTCTGTGTACATTTGGGAACCACTGTGATAGAAGCGTTTGGTAACATCGTGTATTTGCAGACAGATAACTGTTTTAAAACATGTCATGTTCTCAAGTTTTAGTAGTATTAGAAGACAGTTATGGCTTATGCTTTCATTAAAAAAGTCAGGTATTGACAGTAAAGTGTAGTCGTGAAATATGTAGATTGTGTTCAGTTCCCTTACCACTTCCAGTGTAGTGAATGAGTTTTGGTAAACTCCTAGGGATAGTGGTGCTTGTCTATGATCACACTGTGAGTCTGTGTACATTTGGGAACCACTGTGAGAGAAGCGTTTGGTAACATTGTGTATTTGCTGACAGATAACTGTTTTAAAACATGTCATGTTGTCAAGTTTTAGTAGCATTAGAAGCCAGTCTTTGCTTATGCGTTGATTAAATTAGTCAGGCATTGACATTAAAGTGCAGTCGTGAAATATGTAGATTGTGTGCAGTTCCTTTACCACTTCCACTGTAGTGAATGAGTTTTGGTAAAGTCCTAGGGATAGTGGTGCTTGTCTAGAATCACACTGTGAGTCTGTGTACATTTGGGAACCACTGTGAGAGAAGCGTTTGGTAACATCATGTATTTGCTGACAGATAACTGTTTTAAAACATGTCATGTTCTCAAGTTTTAGTAGCATTAGAAGCCAGTCTTTGCTCATGTGTTGATTAAATGAGTCAGGCATTGACACTAAAGTGCAGTCGTGAAATATGTAGATTGTGTGCAGTTCCCTTATCTCTTCCACTGTAGTGAATGAGTTTTGGTAAACTCCTAGGGATAGTGGTGCTTGTCTAGAATCACACTGTGAGTCTGTGTACATTTGGGAACCATTGTGAGAGAAGCGTTTGGTAACATCGTTTATTTGCTGACAGATAACTGTTTTAAAATATGTCATGTTGTGAAGTTTTTGTAGCATTAGAAGACAGTTATGGCTTATGCTTCCATTAAATGAGTTAGGTATTGATAGTAAAGTGAAGTCGTGAAATATGTACATTGTGTGCAGTTCCCTTACCACTTCCAGTGTAGTGAATGAGTTTTGGTAAACTCCTAGGGATAGTGCTGCTTGTCTAGAATCACACTGTGAGTCTGTGTGCATTTGGGAACCACTGTGAGAGAAGCGGTTGGTAACATCGTGTATTTGCTGACAGATAACTGTTATAAAACCTGTCATGTTGTCAAGTTTTAGTAGCATTAGAAGCCAGTGTTTGCTCATGCATTGATAAAATGAGTCATGATTTGACACTAAAGTGCAGTACCATGTAGTATTGTCTTCACTGCACCAGAGCTGAAAATTGAAAATTTTTACCCAGGCACTGTCCTAGAAGTAGTCTGATGATTTAGTCAGTTTCTAAGTACTTATGTTGTGAACCATTCATTACCAAATAGACTGCTTTAAATGTCTATGCAGTATGCATGTAGTTCTCTAACCACCTACACCGTTGTTTTCACACCTTCAATTCCCTAGTCAGTATCCATACACTTCTAGGAAACACCCTGTCAGTCCCTTTGCAGTCTTCTAGTGACCCATTCAGCACCATGTAGTAATCCATTCACTGTGCCAAAACCCAAACAGTTATAAATTCAGCAAGACACTCTCTTCATTCAGTCAGTGCCTGAGTATTCATGCACTGAGCCAGGCCTTAGCACATGGACTGCTTCAAACCCCTATGCACTATGCATGCAGTCTTCTAACCACCTACAGACTTGTCTTTTACACTTTCAATTCCCTAGTCAGTATCCATATAGTCCAGCAAACATCCTGTCACTTCCTTTGCACTCTTCTAGTGACCCATTCAGTACCAAGTACTAATCCATTCCCTGTGCAAAAAGCCTACCACTTATAAATTCATCCAGGCAGTCTCCTTGCTGTAGTCTAATCATTCAGTCAGTACCCAAGTACTCATGCAGTGAGCCTTAGCACATGGACTGATTTAAATGCCTATCCAGTATGCATTCAGTTCTCTAATCAGCTACACAGTTGTCTTTCGCACCTTCAATTCCCCAGTTAGTATTCAAATACTTCTAGCAAACACCCTGGTACTCACCCAGTGTATCTCCTATTAGTAGTGTAATCATTCAGTCACTTAGCATGTAGTCTTTTAGTGAGGTAGGCTTTAGGGCATGAACTGCTTCAAAGTAGTATACACTATGTATGTAGTGTTTTAATCATCGTCACACTTGTGGTTCAGGGCTATAGTTTCTTAGTCTGTTTTTATATAAAATGTGTTTGTACAGTAATGGAATACTGTAAATTTGAAAGTTATTAATATACATTTATTTGTGATTCTTTTTTGCACATACTGTTTTTCAACGTTAAAATCGAGAAATTATGCCAGAAAAAAAAAGAAAAAGAAAAGAACAGAGACAGGAGGATTATTTGAAGAAACATCAACCACAAGTATTAAATGAACAAGATAATGTGGCTAAAAGGAAAAAAAATTCTGGTAAGATCACAAAGCAATTTATTAAAAATGTTTGTAGGAGCAAACAGAATGTAGAGAATGCTGCAACTTCAGAAATTTTTTTATGTAAGAAAGAAAATCAAAATAAGTTGAAAAGTAAAAAAACAAATGTTCAGTCAAAGGAGATAAAGTATGGTAAAAGAAGACAAAATCAGTATAAGGAATTACGCAAAAAAATATTTTACAAGAGAGTAGTGCATAATTTGCTGAAAGATGTGAAGAAATATAAAAAGAGAGCTTTATTTTATAAAAGAAGAAGCATATTGAAAGCATTGTGGAAAAGGCTTTTGAAGTAAAAAGGAAACTGTTTATTTTACTGTTAAACAGAATTCGATCACTAGATAAACCAATATATGTAATGAAGGCCAAAAGTAGGAGGAAAAGAGTTATTAATAAAGAAAAAATTGTGATTTTTTTTGGGAGAATGGAAACACAGTTCTAGTTCAGAGCCTTTTTTTAATGAAGAGAGTTATTCACTAAGTGCAAAATTATTGTATGCAGTTGACACCAGTGGTAGAGGTTATGAGGTTAGTGATGGTTGTCCAATGGAGAAAGAGAAAATGGTTGAAAGAAATGCAGAAGAAGTGATAGCTGATGAAGTTTTAGGGAGACGTGCTAAAAACCCTGTGTACACTTGGGATTGCAGTAGTGTTTGTAGTGTACGACAGGAATCTATTGAAAAATTATGTAGTTTTTTACGAGTCTATACTAAAAAAAGTGTAAAACAAAAGATTAAGCTGTTGCAAGGACTAGACCCTTGCAGAGTGAGAAAACATACTGGTTTGCAAGGTCATTCTCTGGCTTGTCTTTCTAGGAAAGTTTGTGAAAGTGTTTTTCACCATTTCAGAATGCTGGCAGTACATCATACTCAAATGCGGAAGTTAGTGAGAAGGTTGTATTATGCAAAAAGTCCAGCACTAAAGTTAAGTGAGTAGAACAGTGCTCTTTTACTTGGGTCAGTTTCAGATGTGAAGCAGGTCTGTGAGGATATTGAGTTTTGTTACTTTGGGCCTCAGCAAGAGAGTGAAGAAACTGACACATTAGTAGAACAAAATGTTGAAGACAATGTAGAACCTGTAATTACAGAAAAATTTGAGGATGAAATCACAAAGTTTAAGGTAATTTCAGGTGAAAGACCAAATGTTTCTTGTTTTTGTTGTCGGCGAAGTCACTATAAAAATCAGACTAGGGGTGTCAATCTGTATTTAAAAAGTGAAATAGAAGATAATGATAAGTGGATGGAATTTGCAACTTATTTGTTGGTAGAGGATTGTTTTGATTTGGGATGTGAACAGCGTATTTGCAAATATTGTTATAATAAATTAGATGAGAATAAAATTCCTGCTAGAGCTGTTCATAATAATCTAGAGTTGGTTGCTATTCCTCCAGAGCTGATTGATTTAAATACGTATGAGTCTATTCTGATACAATGTGTTCACCCGTTTCAGGCTATTGTTCGTATGGAGCCCAAAACAAGTAAATTACCTCCATCAGAGTTGCAAAGAGGATTGAAAGGAAGAGTTGTGTATTTACCATTAGATTTAAGGAAACATTTTGAAACTATTGGTGTAGATCATGCAGAAAATGAGCCACTAGTCATTCTAGTTAATGGTGTTCCTACTAAGAATAAGAAAATCTGGCAAGAGTTAGTGGATGTTAGAAAAGTGCAAAAGGCATCATTGTATCGGTTAAAAAATAATGAATACTATAGAAATGTGTTTGTTGGAGAAGAAGAAATAGATTTAGCAGAAGATAGTGAAACATTAAGTGGACAAATTGAAAAAGTGGACATGTCCAGATGTGAAGAGATCTATGAACATTACAGTGTACATCCACTTCATTCCAAAGAGGTGATGGGGAATACAATTGAGTTGTTTCAAATGAAAAAAGCAACAAGAAGTCCCATGAGTGTATGGGAAGAGAGCTTGGAAGCTCGTTGTTTCCCGCAGTTGTTTCCAACAGGAAAAGGTGGACGATATGATGAACGTCCTGTGCAGATTCCTGCATCTGAATATCGGACAACAAGATTATATGCAGAGGATCCAAGATTTTGACAATGTATCCCTTATATGTTTCATCTTCTGTTTGAAAGTGACTTGTCTGGACTTTCATATGCAGTAAATCACATTTTAAAAACTGGAATGCATCTTCAAAATGTAACTTCAAAGGATTTTATGGATAAAGTGCATCAGAGAGATGATCATTTAGAAGCTCAGTTGATTAATCTGATGGAATGTCAGCGTGGGACTAATGAATATTGGTACAGTCGACATGGAGAACTGAAATGCATGCTACGGAACTTGGGAACTCCTACATGGTTTGTTACACTAAGCTGTGCTGAGTATGCTTGGGATGATTTACTTGAATTTCTTCGAGAGGCAAATTCCAATATAAAAAATATTGAATACAAGACACCTGGAGAATTGTGCTCTTTGGATCCTGTCAATGTATGCAGATATTTCAATCATAGATTTGAAGCTATGATGTCTTTCATCTGCAATAAAAAGAATCCTCCTCTTGGAGAAGTTGTGGATTTCTTTTGGAGAAAAGAGTATCAAGCAAGAGGTGCTCCTCACATACATATGTTGTTATGGGTCAAGGATGCCCCTAAATTAGAACAGATTCAGATGAAACTGTTTTGTCTTTAATTGAAGATTATGCTACATGTGCTCTTCCAAATAGCAGAGAAGAGAAAAACTTAAAACAACAAGTCTTACGATTTCAAAGCCATAGGTGTGGAAAATACTGTCGACGAAAGTACAAGTCAAAGGATAAGTTCTATACCAAATGTCGTTTTGGATTTCCACGTCCTGTATTAGCCAAAGGAAGAGTGAACAGTTTTATGTCAGCTGTACAACATACCATCACAAGAAAGTCTCCGAAAAACACCTACAACTTAAAAAGAAGCAAAGAATCAAAATACATAAATGACTACAATCCAGTTATTTTATCCATGTGGAACCCTAACATGGATATTCAGTATGTTGCGGACAATTCCATTGCTGTTGCTCGATATGTAACGTCTTACATTACTAAATCAGAAAAGACTGAATTGAAAGAAATGTGGGAAGAGATTTCTCACGAGAAGACTCTAAGTAGGAAATTATACAGTTTCAGTTTGAAGATGTTATCGCATCGTGAAATTGGAGCATATGAATGTTCAGGTCGGTTATCATCTGCAAGTCTATATTCCAAAAGTAGAAGAATCATGTGGGTGAGTCTAGGTCTTGCAGGAATGCGAAATCGGGTACTGAAATCTGTTCAAGAAATTGAATATTTAGCAAAAAATGACCCTGAAAGTACAGATATTTTGAAAACCAATATGTTGGACACATACTATCCAAAGAGAAGTCATCATCTTGAGAACATGTGTCTCTATGAAGTGCTGCAAAACTACACTTTTAAACGGAATATTACAGAGAACATCAACGATGGAAAATATGGAGTGATTGGTTCTGAAGAATGTCTGGTGAAACAAAGGAAAGAAAATTTAATTAATCACAGAAAACTGAGTTGCGACACTGCTGACAAAAGGGAATTTTACTATTTAGCCCTTTTGCAAATGTTCAAACCATGGCGTTCTGAACTGGAATTACTTGGAGATTTCCCCAGCTATGAAGATTCATTTAATGCTTGTAAAGATAGCATACAATGCAGTGCTTTCGCAAATTATGTGAAAATGTTGAATGATGAAATTGATCAAGAAGCTACAAATGCAGCTGAGATTGCTAGAGACAGTTCTCAAGACAGTTAAAGTTCTGCTGCACTGAGTCAAGATCCACTAGGACAACCAATTGTTGAAAATGAAGCAGCGATTGCAATGAATGAGGTGGAAACAGCAATGTATCAAGCACAAGAAGATGCAATACAGTTAGGAAACTTGGAAGAGCAACTAAATGTTGAACAGAAACAAATATATCAGCAAGTGAAAGAGCAGATTGACCATGGATTACTTCATGAAAAGAGAGTGTGCTCATGTACATCATTTCAACCTATCCGAATGTATGTGAGTGGTCAAGCTGGAACAGGAAAGAGTTTCTTAATTAAAGTAATTACAAGTTATCTTCAAAAAACAACTGAGTCGCATTTGTCTTGTGTTGTCACTGCTCCAACTGGGTTGGCAGCACATAACATTAAAGGAATTACTTTACATCGTTTACTAATGCTGCCAGTAGAGCATGAGAACAAATTGGAATACCACAAGCTATCTGGAGAAGCTTGTTGTGAAGTTTCAAGAGTGCTGAAGAAAATGAAACTTCTCATTATTGATGAGGTGAGCATGGTTTCAAACTTGATGCTTGCCTTTGTGCATTTAAGAATGCAGCAAATTCTTAAAACAGAGTATGACGTGTTATTTGGAGGAAAACACGTCATAGTTTTTGGAGATCTACTGCAACTGACACCCGTAAAAGGACAATCGGTATTTAAAACACTTGCCCATGAAGATACCAGAAAGACTCTTGGCAGTGTTGGTAATGTGAACATTTGGAGTAATTTTGAATACAAAGAGCTGACAACAAATATGCGACAGGCAAATGATGCTGAATATGGAAGTATTCTTCAAGATATAAGAATTGGAATTCTTTCAAAAAAAGGGAAAGAAGCTTTGGAGAGTCGATTACTTTTCAATGTCTTTACAAATGAAAATGCAGTTGCTGCAAAAGTGTACGTGGAAATTGCTAAAAATAAGTCCGTGATTTGCTTAATGCCGACACTGCGTGAGTGTTCAATATTTAATGAAGAATTATTAAAATTGGAAAATGAAGAAATTGTTAAAATGTAAGCCATCGATAAAATAATACATGAAGGAATCACTATTATTTTGACGGGTAAGTTGAGATCAAAACTAGATTGTTTAGAAAAAAAAATATCTAAAACTGCTGGTTTGGAAAAGACACTGTATGTGTGTGTAAACTGTCGGGTAATTTTAAGGCGTAATTTGGATGTAGAGAAAGGTTTAGTTAATGGTGCAATGGGTAAAGTGGTGGATTTTGTGAATTATCAGAAAAAAGAAGGAATTGAAATTTAAAAAATTAAATTTGATCAGATTGATGAAGTTAAAGAAATTGGTCGTTGTTCAGTTCGTTTTTTGCTTGTCAAAGATTTATATGTCTGTAGGAAACAATTTCCATTTTCTCTGGCATATGCAGTGACTATTCATAAATCTCAAGGATTAAGTGTAGACAGTGCATTGGTGAACATTGGATCTACTGTATTTAAAGAGGGTATGGCATATGTTGCTTTGTCGCGAGTCAGAACATTATCTGGTTTGTTTTTGATTGATTTTGATGAGACAAAGGTTACTGCAGATGCAAACTGTGTAAAAGAGTATAATAGGTTAAGAAGGGTTTATGCTCCAAATTTAGGTCAATATCCTGTATTTGAAAAGCGTGTGGTTGGTCGAAAAAGAAGGTTAGAGAATATCTGTACTGAAGATGTCAAGAAGGGAAAAGAACAAGATAATGTTGCGATTGCAGGTAAAAAGAAATTGGACACTGTTGAAGAGATTGTTGGTTATCAGTTTGAAAATAGTTCTGGTGTCAACTGCTATGCTAATGTAGTGGTCAATTTTGTTTAATATCTGGAAGGTTTGCAAGCACAAATTATGCAGAATCGGGAAAAAAGATGTTATTCTCTGTTGCATTCTGTTTATGAAAAAGTGACAACAGATAGAAGTAAAATACAATCTGTTTCAGATGTTCGTAATCTTTTGGATGTGTGTTCTGGTTCTACACAATTTACACAAAATATCCAACAAGATGCTCAGGAATTTATAATGTATATGCTTACAATTTTTGAAAATGAAGGTGTAGAAATAGAAAATATTTTTGGCCTTTCTTACAAATTGGAACATTATTGTGAAAATTGCATGTATACATGTAGCACCAATGTAGACACTGAGAGATTTCTGTATTTAACATTACCAGATTGTAAATCAGTGTCTTTCAATAAATTAGTGAAAGGTGCAATTCAAAACATGGAGTGTAGCCAATGTAAATCAGAAATGTTATCCACATTATTCTTAACAAAATATGGAAAATACATAATTTTAATGATGCAACGTTGTACAGCTGATGGAAGAAAATTGGATACTTTAATAAAGCAGTTTGTAGCAACACAAGTATCAATATCAGGAAGGACTTTTGTAGCAATTGCAATAATTTTCCATGATGGTACTTCCACCACATCTGGACATTACACTGCCTATCTAAAATGTGACAAAGGCTGGACACTTTGTAATAATGCCCAGTTGGTTTTCAAACAACGTTTGCCTAGGGAATTACAAAATTCCTACCTAATATTTTTAAAGCCAAAGTTTTAGGAAGATAATTCACTCTCTGAGGAATTAATTATTATAATTTAATAGGACTACCATTGGACAGTTTACATAAAGAAGAAGTAAATACCATTTGCCCTCAAGGAAAGGTATATTTTTGAATTATGGACTTTTTGGTGGTCATTTATTCGGTGATTATTTGAATGCGGCAACATTTACAGTTTTTATAAGTTAAAGATATAAAATGTTGTAATCTGTAAGCATTTCATATATGTATGATTTGTATTTTCTGGTATTTTACTGAGAATAGTATGTTGGTTTTTTTTTTAACAATCTCTGATTGTTTTTTTTTTGCCCGCTGGTAAGTGATGAGTACCGTTGAAATCACTATTTCTAGTGAAATTCAATATATTCTGAGAACAGCAAAAAAGGCAAACAAATTACTTTGTGGAAATTATGTTGTGTTGTAAAAAATGTATTATTATATGTTATAATTTTTTCTTTCACAGATCCAAATTTTAAAATAAGCAATTTTTAACAATTTATATTTGAATGAAAAACAGCAAAAAATGAATACCATTTTTTATTCCTATTACTGTGAAGGTAAGTTTAACTAAGTCTCAATATGCAGAATGAAGAGGCCTGCAAGAAGCTACAAAGTTGAAACACGTTTCTAAAAACACTCTGTTTATGTAGTTTTGAAATCTGACCATAATCAGATATCATGTGACCTGCAAAAAAAGAGATTTGAGGGGTTCATAATATTTCACGTTTTTAGCTGTTGAAGGACCGCAATCATTTCAATCATTCTTCTTTGAACATCTTTGCAGACAAAACTCTGTGCTTACTTTTATCATTTGCAAGGAAATTTAAAAACGGAAATATGTCACTTTTTGTAACATAGTTATTGTGAAAGATACTCTTTTATATTTACAAAGAGAGGAAAAGGCACTCTGTGCACTTTTTATACTCCATGTAAATACAACCTCATCATTTAGACCACTTTGTGTTGAAAGGGTGTTCTATAAGTGTGTTGTTGTGCATGATTGCACCTAATACTCATAGAACAAGACACATGTCTAGATTTATCATAAATCATAAATCTCGATATGTGTGTGAATGGTGCACCATTCTACAATTGGTGTAGGAAAGCACAACAAAGAGAATTGTTTTAATTTCTCCACATTTTTATATCTTCAATGCATGCTGAAATGTTCAGCATACATTGAAGGAGAAAAATGCATGTTCTCATTGTTTTTGTGCAGGAAGGTGTGTCTTCCTGTAGAAAAACAAACAGCACATGACACAGATATCCTTGCACTATGGTGCAAGG